>NC_029775.3:37462143-37463023 GCF_000817695.3 Arachis duranensis
CTACAAAACTCCAAATGAGGTGATTCAAAATGCATTGGAAAGAAGACATCTAGAGCTTTCCAAGCATATATGGCATGCATGGTGGATACTAAAAATTGAGGGAGAAAACAGCCCCGTAATGTGCATAGAAGAGCATAGTACCAACATGCAATCAGGCCAGCTGACCTCTTCACCTTCCATGAAGTATAACTCGAGTTGTAGAACTCCAAATGATGCGCTTCCAGTTGCATTGGAAAGTAGACATCCAGAGCTTTCCAACGATGTATAGAAGTATGGGGTGGACAATGCAACTGAGCTCCCAAAATTGGCAGTTTCGAGCACGTTTAAGTAACTTAAACGTTGGCTTAAATGCTGTCAAACCAACCAGCAACCTTGTCACCTTCAATCAAGCATAACTTGAGCTATAGAGATCCAATTGAGGTGCTTCCAGTTGCATTAGAAATCTGACATCCATAGCTTTCCAACGAGGTATAATAGTCTATATTTGGCATCAAATTGGCAAGGTTGACAAGAGAACAAAGTGACGACTCAAGAAAGGGGGGTGCAACGTTTGAGTGTAGTTTAATGGATCATTATCCTTTTTGGATCAATTATGTCACTCTACCCTTCAAGCAAGCAAGGCCCATCAACAACACCAAACCAAGGCCACAAGAATCATCTAGAATAGTTTATTTTTGATTGTAATTTGCTTTTAATTTCATTTTCATTTTGTAATTTAGGGAGCCTATTTAAAAGCCTTAGTTTCTGCATTTGAGACGGACGGGGATTGAAGGGGAACCCAGCCCCTGAGGGGGGATTTTTTGACAGCGAGATTTTTGGATCATTTTCTAGTTTTACTTTGTGTAATTGAATTCAGAGCTATGACTCACTAAACCCCTTT
>NC_029775.3:37463850-37465019 GCF_000817695.3 Arachis duranensis
ATTGACAACGGTGACACCCTACATAGAGCTTGCTATGGAAGGACCTTGCGTGTGAGAAGAGGATCTCAAGGAAAAGTAGAAATTCAAAGGATAAAGCATCTCCAAAACTCCAACATATTCTCCAGTACTGCAAATCAAAGTAACATTGTTCCCTCTTTTATCAATTCCAATAATTTCACTTTTAATCCAAATAATCCTATTGATATCCTGACTAAGATTAATAAAATAAATATTGATTGCTTCAAACCAATAATCTCTGTGGATTCGACCCTTACTCACGTAAGGTATTACTTGGACGACCCAGTACACTTGCTGGTTAGTTGAACGGAATTGTGCCCACTCGTACCAAAAATCCTAAGTTCCACAATTCTACAATAAATATATTAATACTATATTGATGTGATCACAATTTCGAAAATTAAGGAGCATTAGACTAAAAATTTTAAGTCTTGTGTCTTTTGTGTGTTTTTCTCTTTCATCATAAAATTCAAAATTCAAAAGTATTTATTTTCTAACTAATTTTAAAGCTACATTTTCGAATTTTTTTTGATTGCAATTTCAAATCTTTTTCGAAAAAAAAAAAATATTTTTAACTTCTTTTTATTTATTCCAATTTTATTTGTTTCATTGCTACATTCCAAACTATAAATTCTCAACTTGTATTCCATTATGGAAGTAAGTATGAGTGAACAGTCCAAGAGGACTCTGGGGTCATATGCAAACCCCACTACTGCTTCATATGGGAGTAGCATCTGTATACCCTCCATTGGAGTTAGTAGCTTTGAGCTGAATCCTCAGCTCATTATCATGGTGCAGCAAAACTGCCAGTATTCTGGTCTTCCACATGAAGAACCTACAGAGTTTCTGGCACAATTTCTGCAAATTGCTGATACAGTACATGATAAGGAAGTGGATCAGGATGTCTACAGATTACTACTGTTTCCATTTGCTGTGAAAGATCAAGCTAAGAGGTGGTTAAATAACCAGCCTAAGAACAGCATAAAAACATGGAAACAGCTGTCAGAAAAATTCCTGAATCACTATTTCCCTCCCAAACGGATGACACAGCTAAGGCTAAGCATCCAAGGCTTCAAACAAGGAGATAATGAATCCCTTTATGATGCATGGGAGAGATACAGAGAGATGCTAAGAAAATGCCCCTCTGAAAT
>NC_029775.3:37466158-37466990 GCF_000817695.3 Arachis duranensis
ACTTTGTGGTGCTGGAAATGGAGGAGCACAAGAGTGCAACTCTCATTCTGGGAAGACCTTTCCTAGCAACTGGCCGAACCCTCATTGATGTCCAAAAAGGGGAAGTGACCTTGAGAGTCAATGAGGAGGAGTTCAAGTTGAATGTTGTTAAAGCCATGCAACATCCAGACACGCCAAATGACTGCATGAGTGTTGATCTTATTGATTCTCTGGTAAGAGAGGTCAATATGGCTGAGAGTGTCGAATCAGAGCTGGAGGACATCTTTAAAGATGTTCAGCCTGATTTGGAGGAATCAGAGAAGATAATAGAACCTCTGAAAATCCCTCAAGAAAAGGAGAAACCTCCAAAACCCGAGCTCAAACCATTGCCACCATCCCTGAAATATGCATTTCTGGGAGAAGGTGAAACCTTTCCTGTAATTATAAGCTCTACATTAGAGCCACGGGAAGAGGAAGCACTAATTCAAGTGCTAAGGACGCACAAGACAGCTCTTGGGTGGTCCATTAGTGATCTTAAGGGCATCAGCCCAGCCAGATGCATGCACAAAATCTTGTTGGAGGATGACGCCAAGCCAGTGGTTCAACCACAAAGGCGGCTGAACCCAGCTATGAAAGAAGTGGTGCAAAAAGAGGTAACTAAATTACTAGAGGCTGGGATTATTTATCCTATTTCTGACAGCCCCTGGGTGAGCCCTGTTCAAGTTGTCCCTAAGAAGGGTGGCATAACAGTGGTTCATAATGAAAAAAATGAACTGGTTCCTACAAGAACAGTTACAGGGTGGCGTATGTGCATTGACTATAGAAGGCTCAATACAGCCACCAGAAAGGATCA
>NC_029775.3:37483744-37483972 GCF_000817695.3 Arachis duranensis
TTGTTCTCTGAATGAATGCTTGAACAGTGCATAATATGTACTTTGAATTTGATGGATATTGGCTCCTGAAAGGACAAAGAAAACGAAAAATATTGTTGAGGATCTGAAAAATCATGAAATTGATTCTTGAAGCAAGAAAAAGCAGTTCAAAAAAAAAAAAAAGTGGCGAAAATTTTAGCAAAGATCCAAGGCTTTGAGCATTAATGGATAGGAGGGCCCAAGGAAATT
>NC_029775.3:37484170-37484784 GCF_000817695.3 Arachis duranensis
TGAGTCACAATCTGAAAAGGTTCACCCAATTAAAGTGTCTGTGACATTATTGTATCTGGTGGTAATACTGGAAGACAAAGTGCTTAGGGCCACAGCCAAGACTCATAAAATGACTGTGTTCAAGAATCAACATACTACACTAGGAGAATCAACAATACTATCTGAATTCCGAATTCCTAAGGATGCCAATCATTCTGAAAATTTAAAGATACAGGGAGATGCCAAAACTGTTCAGAGACAAAAAGCTACAAGCCCCACTCATCTAATAAGAATCTGAGCTTCATTTAAAACTCGAGAATATTATTACTCCTTTATTTCTGTTAAAACCTATTTTATTTATCTAGTTGCTTGAGGACAAGCAACAGTTTAAGTTTGGTGTTGTGATGAGCGGATATTTTGTACGCTTTTCGGGGGTAATTTCATGTAGATTTTAGCATGTTTCAAGTAGTTTTTAGTAAAATAATATTAGTTTTTAGGCAAAAATCATATTTCTGGACTTTACTATGAGTTTGTGTGTTTTTCTGTGATTTCAGGTATTTTCTGGCTGAAATTGAGAGAGCTGAGCAAAAATCTGACTTAGGCTGAAAAAGGACTGCTGATGCTGTTGGATCCTG
>NC_029775.3:37485504-37487427 GCF_000817695.3 Arachis duranensis
GTTTAACCTCCAGTTTGACCTCAAACTGGAGGTTAAACGCCAGAATGAGAATGGCACCAAGGGAATGATTCCACGTTTAACCTCCAGTTTGACCTCAAACTGGAGCTTAAACGTGTTATATGGAACAGCTTGACCATGCCTTCTTCAAACATAAATAACTTGAGCTACAAAACTCCAAATGAGGTGATTTAAAATGCATTGGAAAGAAGACATCTAGAGCTTTCCAAGCATATATGGCATGCATGGTGGATACTAAAAATTGAGGGAGAAAACAGCCCCGTAATGTGCATAGAAGAGCATAGTACCAATATGCAATCAGGCCAGCTGACCTCTTCACCTTCCATGGAGTATAACTCGAGTTGTAGAACTCCAAATGATGTGCTTCTAGTTGCGTTAGAAAGCTGACATCCATAGCTTTCCAACGAGGTATAATAGTCTATATTTGGCATCAAATTGGTAAGGTTGACAAGAGAACAAAGTGACGACTCAAGAAAGGGGGGTGCAACGTTTGAGTGTAGTTTAATGGATCATTATCCTTTTTGGATCAATTATGTCACTCTACCCTTCAAGCAAGCAAGGCCCATCAACAACACCAAATCAAGGCCACAAGAATCATCTAGAATAGTTTATTTTCATTTGATTGTAATTTGCTTTTAATTTCATTTTCATTTTGTAATTTAGGGAGCCTATTTAAAGGCCTTAGTTTCTGCATTTGAAAAGGGACGGATCGGAGAACTTTTGATCATTTTGCTAGTTTTCATACTTTGTGTAATTGAATTCAGAGCTATGAATCACTAAACCCCTTTCATTGGGTTAGGGAGCTCTATTGTAATTCAATGAATCAATAATAGTTTTTATCTTCTTCTTCAATCTTTTCTCTTGAATTTTGTTAGAAAGCTTCTCGATCTAATTCCATTGGGTAGTTGTCTTGGGAAAGAAACTACCCATAATTGGAATCCTTCGGAACCTTGGGAAAGGAATGGAGGATTCATGCTAGAGAAGCTTGCTCACAGTGAATTGGATTGGGGTTTGGATGGATATTGTGACATGTAATCCTACCAAATTGTGGTTCATGAAACTGTGTGGTATAATCAGTGATCGAGCATCATCTCTTCTTATGAACATTTAAACCAAGGGATTGGGAATTTGTTTGTTTTTAGAGAGAATTGGTGAGCCAAGGGATTGGGATCCAATCATATAAGATTGCCAAGCAAAATTCAATGAATGCATTGGTTGAGGAAGGGATAAAAATGTTTTGATTCGGAGATCTCAATATCTCCTGAAACCCAATGAATTCCCCATTTCTGATCTACACTTTCTCTTTACATTCTGCAATTTAAATTCATGCAATCACCCCATCCCTTTTAATTTCAGCACTGTAACTTCTTGCTCTTTAATTCATGCAATTTAAGATTCCGCAATTCTCATCTAAATCTTGATTCCGCTCAACTAGAACACACTTCTAATCCGAATTGCTCATTCAACCAATCCTTGTGGGATTCGACCTCACTCTATTGTGAGTTTTTACTTGACGATAACCGGTGCACTTGCCGGAAGAAATTTTTGCCGATCGTGCAATTTCCTAAAATCGTAGCT
The DNA here is from genome assembly GCF_000817695.3 of Arachis duranensis. Taxonomy (NCBI): domain Eukaryota; kingdom Viridiplantae; phylum Streptophyta; class Magnoliopsida; order Fabales; family Fabaceae; genus Arachis; species Arachis duranensis. The sequence goes on from NC_029775.3 coordinate 37,487,101, forward strand.
AATGGCGGCATTCAAGAGAATCCGGAAAGTCTAAACCTTGTCTGTGGTATAAGCATCAACATGGTACGCTCAATTGCAATCTCAACTCTTTATCACAACTTCACACAACTAACCAGCAAGTGCACTAGGTTGTCCAAGTAATAAACCTTACGCGAGTAAGGGTCGATCCCACGGAGATTGTTGGTATAAAGCAAGCTATGGTCATCTTGTAAATCTCAGTCAGGCGGATTCAAATGGTTATGGAGGATTAATGATTAAAAGATGAATAAAAACATAAAATAAAGATAGAGATACTTATGCAATTCATTGGTGAGAATTTCAGATAAG
>NC_029775.3:37487480-37503308 GCF_000817695.3 Arachis duranensis
GTCCCTTCCGTCTCTCTGCTTTCCTACTGTCTTCATCCAATCCTTCTTACTCCTTTCCATGGCAAGCTGTATGTTGGGCATCACCGTTGTCAATTGCTACAGTCCCGTCCTCTCAGTGAAAATGTTCAACGCGCTCTGTCACAGCACGTCTATTCATCTGTCGATTCTTGATCATGTCGGAATAGAATCCAGTGATTCTTTTGCGTCTGTCACTAACGCCCCACAATCGTGAGTTTGAAGCTCGTCATAGTCATTCAATCCCTGAATCCTTGGTGATCATTGGCTTTGGCCCCAGAGAGGGAGCCAGAAGAACCGAGATCTAGGCATGGCCGAGAGGCCAGCCCCCATGATCTAAGAACTAGACGTCAAAAGATGAAAATACAATAGCAAAAGGTCCTATTTATAGAGGACTAGTAGCTTAGGGTTTACAAAAATGAGTAAATGACGTAAAAATCCACTTTCGGGCCCTTTTGGTGTGTGCTTGGGCTGAGAATTGAAGCTTTCATGTGTAGAGACTTTTCTTGGAGTTAAATGCCAGCTTTTGTGCCAGTTTGGGCGTTTAACTCCACCTTTTGTGCGAGTTCCGGCATTAAACGCCGAGAATTCTTGAGCTGATTTGGAACGCCAGTTTGGGCCATCAAATCTCGGGAAAAGTATAGACTATTATATATTACTGGAAAGCCCTGGATGTCTACTTTCCAACACAATTGAGAGCGCGCCAATTGAGCTTCTGTAGCTCCAGAATATCCACTTCGAGTGCATGGAGGTCAGAATCCAACAGCATCTGCAGCCCTTTTCAGCCTCTGAATAAGATTTTTGTTCAGGTCCCTCAATTTCAGCCAGAAAATACCTGAAATCACAGAAAAATACACAAACTCATAGTAAAGTCCAGAAAAGTGAATTTTAAATAAAAACTAATAAAAATATAATAAAAACTAACTAAAACATACTAAAAACATACTAAAAACAATGCCAAAAAGCGTATAAATTATCCGCGCATCAGCTACCTCCCTTGAAAAGGTCAGCAGCACGTTTTGTTTTGGCAGATAAAAGCATAATTTCAATAGTAGCAATCGCTGAAGACGTGCTGGTGAGAATCAGGGGGTTGACATTCCCTGTTGACTTTTATATTTTAGAGATGCCCCCTAATGACTCAGGGAGACCATCATCCATCCTGCTAGCATGGCCATTTCTGAAGACTTCCAAGTTTAAGCTAGACGCCTTCTCAGGAGCATATTCTTTTGAGATTGATGGCAGAACAGTCTCTTTCAATCTTGATGAAGCCATGAGGCACCCACAGGAAGACCACTCTATCTTCTAATGTGACGTTATTGAAGAAGTTGTGGCAGAAGTTCACCAAGAAGATATGGATGACAAGACAATAGAAGCAGATGTAAGTGTGGGGATGCCATCAGAGTTTACTGAGGACACCCCACTACCCTCCATGACCCCAGATGATCAAGAGCCTAGCCATGAGCAGGAGGCAGAATTGAAGCCCCTTCCACCCCACCTCAGGTATGCTTATCTTGAGGATAATTAGAAGCTCCCAGTTATAATTGCAAGGGAACTTACTTCCCAACAGGAGGAGTAGTTGCATAGTGTGCTGAGTAGACACAAGAAGGTTATTGGGTGGAGCTTGACGGACATAGTAGGCATCAGCCCCCAGACCTGTGAGCACCACATATTTTTAGAGGAGGGAGCAAGGCCTGTTCATCAACCTCAAAGGTGGCTCAATCCCACTATTTTAGAAGTTGTCAAGAAAGAAATGACCAGACTGCTAGAGGCTGATATCATCTATCCAATCTCAGATAGCAAATGGGTTAGTCCAGTACAAGTGGTACCCAAGAGGTCTGGTGTCACAAAAGTGAAGAATGAGTATGGAGAACTCATAGCAAAGAGAGTGCAAAACTCCTGGAGAGTCTGTATTGACTACAGGCATCTCAACCAAGCTACTCGTAAGGATCACTATCCACTTCCTTTCATTGATTAAATGCTTGATCGCTTGTTAGGTAAATCACACTACTGTTTTCTAGATGGTTACAGTGGATATTTTCAAATTCATATAGCTCCTGAGGATCAGGAGAAGACTACTTTTACATGTCCCTTTGGAACATATGTATATAAGAGAATGCCTTTTGGCTTATGTAATGCACCAGCTACGTTTCAAAGATGCATGATGAGTATTTTCTTAGATTTTCTTGAGAACTATGTGGAAGTATTTATGGATGACTTTAGTGTCTATGGTGATTCGTTTGATCTTTGCTTAGACGGTTTAGCTAGAGTATTAGAAAGATGTGTTACTTTGAACCTTGTATTAAATTTTGAAAAATGTCATTTTATGGTAAAACAAGGTATTGTTCTAGGCCATGCTGTTTCTAATACGGGTATTTCAGTTGATCCAGCAAAAATAGATATTATTTCTAGTCTACATTATCCTTCCCCTGTGAGAGAAGTTCGTCCGTTCCTTGGTCATGCAGGTTTCTACCGGTGATTCATCAAGGACTTCAGTAAGGTAGCACTGCCTTTATCCCGACTATTGCAGAAAGATATTGAGTTCGAACTGAGTGTAGACTGCAAGGAAGCATTTGATAAGCTAAAGACCGCTTTGACTCAAGCCCCCCATTGTGAGAGGACCTGACTGGAGTAAACCATTTGAGATTATGTGTGATGTCTCCAACCATGCAGTAGGAGCGGTGCTGGCTCAGCGCAACGGTAAGGACCCCTTCGTAATTGCTTATGCATCTAAGACCCTAGACACTGCTCAGTCTAATTATACTACTACTGAAAAAGAGCTTCTAGCTATTGTGTTTGCTCTAGATAAATTCTGAGCCTATTTACTTGGTGCTAAAGTGGTAGTATACTCAAACTATGCAACTCTAAAATATTTATTAGCTAAGAAGGAGTCCAAACCAAGGTTAATACATTGGATATTGTTGTTATAAGAATTTGATTTAGAAATTAAAGATAGATGTGGTTCCCAGAATTTAGTGGCTGAACACCTGAGTCACCTAGAGCACATTACGAATGACTCCACTCCTATCAATGATGCTTTTCCATTTGATAGCTTACACGTAATATCTGAAGTAGTTTCTTGGTATGCACCTATAGCTAATTATTTGGTTAGTCATACCTTCCCTCCTGATTTTACTAAGCATCAGAGGGACAAGCTTAAAAGCGAGTCCAAATATTATATATGGGATGACCCATATTTATGGAGTTGTGGTTCTGACTAAATAATTAGAAGGTGTGTGCCCCAATCAAAATTCCAGTCAATTTTAGAGGCCTGCCGCTCTTCAGAGAGTGGTGGACATTTTGGTCCTCAAAGAACAACTAGAAAAATTTTAGACTGTGGATTCTGGTGGCCCACGCTATTTAAGGATGCAGCTGTTTTCTGTAAATCTTGCTCTCCATGTCAAAGGTTTGGTAATATATCCAAGAGGGATGAGATGCCCCAACAATCCATGTTGTTCTGTGAAATTTTTGATGTTTGGGGTATTGACTTCATGGGTCCATTTCCAAACTCTAATGGTTTCTTATATGTACTGTTAGCTGTGGATTATGTTTCTAAACAGGTGAAAGCTATTCCCACCCGTACTGATGATGCTAACACTGTTGTTTCCTTCATTTGAAATAATATTATCTATCATTTTGGATCACCACGAGCAATCGTGAGCAATCAAGGCACTCACTTTTGTAACAGGAGATTAACATGTTTACTTAAGAAACATGGGATTGTTCACAAAGTAGCAACAGCTTACCATCCCTAGACCAATGGACAAGTAGAGGTGTCTAACAGAGAAATAAAGCATATCCTGGAAAAGGTTGTCAAGCCTCATTGAAAGGACTGGAGTTCCAGGCTTGCTGATGCGCTTTGGGCCTATCGGACAGCATACAAGACACCAATCGGAATGAGTTCCTTCTGCTTAGTCTACAGAAAGGCGTGTCACCTCCCAGTAGAGATAGAACACAAAGCTTTCTGGGCGGTACGGGAATGCAACATGGGATTTGAGAAAGCCAGAGCTGAGAGGAAGTTACAATTACAGGAACTAGAGAGCCTTCATTTAGAAGCATATGAGAATTCCAGGCTATACAAGGAGAATGTGAGGGCTGCACATGACAAGAATATAAAGCGCAGAGAGTTCAGATCTGGTGAGTTAGTTCTCCTCTACAACTCCAGGTTGAGACTCATGCTAGGTAAGCTGAGATCCAGATGGGAAGGCCCCTATAGGGTGGAAAAGGTTGAACTATATGGCGTTTTTCACCTGCGCCATCCCTCAAGCCCCAAGATCCTCAAAGTTAATGGTCACCGCCTAAAGCTTTACCATGGTGAGAAGATGAAGGACAACAAGGAACTGGAGATCTTCCTCCTGGAAGATCCACCATCAGCAGACAACTGAGCTTGTGGACCGTCCAATTGAAGGACGTTAAAGCAAAGTGCTAGGTGGGAGACAACCCACCATGGTAAGATCGTTCCTCTCTTCTTAGTTTTTATTTTAGTGACTCTTCTCATTATCACTGCATAAATTCTTACATTCTGCATCATCACCTGTATTCTGCATAAAAAAAGGGGCATCGACGCATATATGTCAATGGTGCGCGCGCACCCCCTTAGCGAATCACATTGTTCCCAAATTTGGTAGAGAGTTGTGTGGGAGCTGCGCAGGAGGTGTGCCTCATGCACAAGCTCCCCCGCACGTACGCGCACCTGGCACGTACGCGCCCTTCACAAATTCCTCATTGCACGCGGGCGCGTGCTAGGCGTGCACGCGCGCCCCTAAAATCGACATAAAAAGTGTGCATGGCTGATTATTATGCTGGCTTGGCGCTGGTGTCGTACTAATCGCACAACTTGCCCCACTCGTACGCGTCCCCATACCCATCTGACCACCCACGCGTGCGCGTACATGCCGCGCACGCGTCGCACACCCCCTCACCCCAATACGACAAGTTACAGAGGGTTGTGTGTGCGCGGGGCTGGACTCGTGCCAGTAGCACAACCCCCCTCACACGTACGCGTACAGCGCACGTACGCGCCCCTCTCTTTTTGCACAACCCGCGCGAACGCATGCCGTGCGTGTCCGCATCAGTAGCGCCGCATCACCCAATCAGCACGCCGCCCAAATTTCTTATCTTCTCTCTCCCAATCCTAATTTCTTTCTTCTTCCTTTTAACTTATTTCTTCTTCTTCTTCTTCTTCTTCTTCTTCTTCTTCTTCTTCTTCTTCTATCTTCTCTATCTTCTTCTTCTTCTTCTCCTCTTACTTCTTTCCCACTCACATCCTCCATTATCTCTCTCTTTTCATCTTCTTCTCAAGGTTCTTTCCTTCTTACTATTTATCTATTCTTTTTGCATTCTTTTAATTGGTGTTAGAAATTTAAATGGGTGATTGTTTTCTTCTATATTTGCTTATGGATATATTAGGGAGTGATTTGACAATTAATATTAGTTTTTGGGTTGCATGCATGTTTGGATTTCATACTTTTCCTAAAATATTTTACATGCATACCAAGTGTTTGTGAAAAGCCCATATGGCATTGTGAATTCTTAATTATTCTATTCTTCTACTCTACTGCCTGTTTTTCACAAAACCCTTACAATCTTTTATTGATTAAATATTATCGTCAACACAAACGTGGTTGTTAGTTTGTTACATTTGATAATCAAATTGAGCTATTAAGGCTTGATCTATGCTACTCATGCCTTTGCCGGCATGCCAATAAATATCTTGCATCTAATTGCCTTAGTATATCATGCTATATTTTCATTGATGTCCTACTTACATGTAGTCGCGACCATGTATTTACGACATTCTTCTTTACCTTGGCATTTATTATCACTTGTATTTTCTTCCTCCCGGTTCTAGCTATTTGATTTCATGTCCCTTTCTTTTCTTCCTTTTCAGGATGGCCACCAGGAAGGGTAAAGAGAAAGCCTCTAACATGCCACCAGTGAGGAGAGGTACGAAAAGAGAACTAGCTGCGGAACCATCCTCAATATCAATCAAGCCATCCACAAAGTAGGTCAAGAGGATCATCAAGGTAGATAAAACCGAGAAAGCCTTTCCAGCAAGGGACACTGTGCGGTTCACTAACCGCTACCGTGAGCAGATGTTTCCTATCCTGGCTGAGCGAAACTACAACAATGATCACCTACTCATCCTCTCTACCCACATTGTTGATTTTGTAGAGCCTCGCATTGAGCGCAAATAATGGGGATTCTTACGGAGGCAGCCACGGCAGGTCAACCTCTCATGGGTGGTTGAATTCTACTCCAATTTTCACATGCCAGCCCTGCAGTCTGTCTATGTCCGTCAAAAACTAGTCCCTATATCTAAAGGGGCCATTCATCGATCTTTAGATCTCACCCCTACTCCAGATGGATTGGACGCATACCAAGAAGCCTCTTTCAAGCGCCAAACATACCAGTTTGACTGGGACGACGTCCTCAGAGTTATAGCACAACCTAGCAGCAGCTGGATCTATGGATACCATCGATCCCGACCTAAGGGCATATTGGCTTCAACACTTACCTTGGAGGCTCGAATGTGGGCACAAATCATGTCCCACTATATCTTTTTGAGCACTCACGAGTCATCCTTCACTGTAGACATGGTTGTTCTCATCTGGTTTATCCTTACAGACCAGCCTCTCAACTTACTGAGACACCTCTGGCAAGCCATGGGACACGTACAGATTGCGGGCAACCTACCCTTTCCCGCCTTGGTTTCAGATCTAGTCTTGGTAGCCAGAGTCTCCTACAGAGCTGGGGACACCAATGCTATAATTCCACGGATGATCAGTATGTCTCCAACGGAAAGTACATCAAACCCCCATTAGCTACTACTAGCCGGACTGCAGACCTAGCTGGAGATATTCCTTCTCCTTCCACATCACAAGCACCTTCAACAAATCAGCTGCTCCTTCAGATACTTCAGAGGTTGGACCAGCTAAACCGGAAGGCAAAGCGAATGGAGCGCCGTAACAAGCACCGATTTTCATACCTTAAAGAGCTGATTATTGGCAACCACCCACCTGAGGGAGAACCAGACACTCCGAACTCCACCTCACCTACCAGCACAGGAAGCCATAATGACCCCGACTGTGGAGATGTTGTTACCATCCCCTCTTTGTTCCTGACCGATGGCACCGAGGACGGTGCCAAGCTTTAAGTATGGGGAGGTCGGTCAGTTCCTGACTTCCAAAGGTAATTGCTTTTTCTTAACACCAATAGGTTATTTTTCTTTTGTTAGATAGGATAGATTTCATAGTAATAAGTGTTTGCATGTATGTTCTACTTGGTTGAAAATAATAAGTTTCTTTTCAAGACCCTATTTTTGAAATTTTCACTAATTCAAATTAAAATTCTATGTTAAACTTGTCTGAAGATTGTAATTTAGAACATGGCTTAGAGCTAGAACACACAACCCAGTGAGATTTTGAGCCTAATTGTATGGTTACATGATTTAACCATTATTTTTATTCTTGTGTGTTTTTTCTCCTCTATGATTGCAATCTATGGTTTGTTCCATTCTATATGTCCATTGTTTAATGTATTGATGCATATGTATGATTGAGGCCATCATTTGTTATCAGCTCACTATCCCAAATGGCCTATCATTCTAATTACCTTTGTTCACCACTTTGAGCCTTCTCTATTCCCTTTTATTCTTTATGTTACCACATCACTAGCCTTAAGCGGAAAAATAATGAACTACCCCAATTGAATCTTTGGCTAGCTTAAGATAGAGATTGTGTGTCAAATTAAGTGTGGGAAACTATGGAAACTATGGTTAATAAGAATGTGTGTTGCTTAATTGATAAATATTAAGAATTTGAATGCTACTCATGTGAAATTATGAAAACCAAATGCATTGATGTTATAATGCTTTCAAAAATAAAAAAAGAGATCAATGCATGTGAGATAAAATAGAAGAACATTTAAATACATGAGTAGGTGAAAAACACAAAAGTGAGACTATGGGTAGTTAGGCATGATTTTAGAAGCATAGGGAATGTGTGTGCATTAGGTGAGAACTTAGGTTAATCAAAGATTCAATTTTTAGCTCACTTGGCCATACATGTATCCTCACCCTTACCTAAGCCCCATTACAACCTTGAAAAAGACCTCATGATGTTTGCATGTGTGCTCTAAATATTTGTTGATTGGTTAGATGAAGAACAAATTTTAGAATGCATGAATAGAGGAGACTAGAGTGGATTACCCTATACACTTGAGTCATCAGAGTGCATATATGCTTGACTCTATGTTCCCAGCTCTCATGAGCTATCTTTTTACAAGTTTACTTATCTTTTATTGTGTGATTTGAGTTAGTAGAATCTGAATTTTTTCTGTCTTGGAGAACTTGTTCATTTCTTTCACCAAGTAGGTATAGACATTTCATCATATAGTTGCATTCATATGTATAGGTTGCATTGCATTGCATGAGTCCTATTGTCCCTATTCATTCTTTTTGGTTTCCTTGAGCTTAGCATGAGGACCTGCTAATGTGTAAGTGTGGGGAGGTTAATAAACCACTATTTTACGATTTATCTTGTGTTGAATTGAGTGGTTTTTATCAGATTCTTCCTACACTTATTCATGTGAATCGCATGTTTTACAATTGCCTTCCTAATTCTATGCTGTGATTAAAAACTTGCTTCCTAAGCCCTTAAATTATTAATTTTTAATTCTCCCTCTATTCTATTCGATGCCATGATCTGTGTGTTGAGTATTTTCAGACTTTATAGGACAGGAATGGCTTGGAGAACGGAAAGGAAGCTTGCAAAAATGGAAGGAACGCAAAGAAACAAAGGAGCTGACCAGCGAGGAGCGACGCGGATCTGCACCTGGCGCGCACGCGTGACAAATGAATTTTTGTTGGTATAGAATTCATCAAGTGATCAATCGTAGTATAGTCTAAACCAACGCGAAATCCATTATCAAACAAAACTACAATCTATATCCGAGAGTATTAATCTCCCGAGTCGTTCTCCCTTGGAATTGCCAAAGTACGCATCTTATTGACTTAGTAAGCCTTGTTGGAGTTCTTTGAAGGTTTTAGCAAGTAATGAGAAACAAACAATCAATTATCAAAAGGACTTGACTTGGGGTTGGTATTGGAAATCTTTATCATTATAGTTCACTCAATGTAGACAACAATTAGGCCTTGCTCCATTTAGTCATCCCCTAAGTATAGAGGAAAATCAAATGAGAACAATCAACTTGAGTCACAAGTCCTAGCTTCACCTTATGGGAATCTAGCTTTAGTGCACTCCAAGTCGATTAGCAATCCCTAACTCTCAATCAACTATTGAGATAACTATTCAATTTCTTCCAATGACCAAACCCTATGCCAAGTGCAAAAAATTCTACTCCATAGCTAGTATTGACATTTTATCAAACATGTAGTGAGCAAGAAGGAAGGTCATAGTAAAATGAAGAGAAAAGTAGAATTGAAGATATTGCAATACAAGGAATTAGCAACAAGTATCAAAGAGCAACAATGAGAATCAAAATCTCAAAATATCAATGGAATCCAAAAATCATAGAATTGAATCCTAGATCCAAGGAATGTCAACAATTACAACTACAACTTGGAATTAGAAGAGAAAACCTATTACATGAACAAAGTGAAATGAAAGTTGCAATGGATCTCACCAAGGAATGGGTAAAAATCCAGAATTTTGATGAGGAAGAACCCTAGTAAGAACTTGAGAGAAGTTGATGAATCCTAGAGAGAAGTTGGAGTTTCTCTCTCTAACAATGTAACTAACTAAAAATATCTCAAAACTAAAAATAATGAACTAAGTCTCTTCAGCCCTTGCCCCCTTGGTCCTCTTAAGCCTTTTCCCGCCAAAGCACTCCTCAAAAGTTAGGATCTCCAACCAACTCCATGCCTAAGTCACGTGACTTTTTTTAAAATCATTTTCGAGCATCGGCGCGTACGCGCAAGGTATGCGTGCGCGCCATGGGTGCGGTTTTGGAGTATGCGCGGAGGCGGGGTGTACGCGTACGCGTCCATGAGGATCCTGGCTTAGCCGCTACTCAAGCCGGCTCGTGGCTTGGCTCTTAGTCTCGGCTTCGCGCTGCTCTCATCTGCGCGGGCGCGTCAGGTGCGCGCACGCGCCCATGTGGAAATTTCCAAAGCTTCAATTCTCATGCTTCCTTTCCTTGCACCCGTCTTCCTTCTCTTTTCCTGTCCATTCCTACTCTATATCCTGAAACCACTTAGCACACAAGTCACAGCATCGAATGGCATCAAGAGAAGATTAGAAATGTATCTATTTTAGTGCAAAATAAGCATGTTTTCATTCACGAGGCAAAACTAGGAAAGGAATGCAAACTCTTATCGCAAAACTAGGAAAGGAATGCAAGTTCTTGTATTTTCATGCAGAAAATGTGTGAAATCATTGATAAACCCTTTGAAATTAGCACAAGATAAACCCTCAAAATGGGGTTTGTCAACCTCCCCACACTTAGATTCTAGCATGTCCTCATGCTTAGGAAAATGCAAAGAAACACAGAAGACCGAGGGGTCACAAACGCACAGGACTCACGAAATGCAACCTACTTATATGCATGCAACTATAATTAGTGCTGTTATCTACTTGGTTGGAAACAAATCAGCTTTCTTATGACACACGCTAGCTCATGGGACACGATGGTGGTCAATGCATAGGATTTGCCAATTTCTATGTATTAAATGCAATGTATACAACCTTGCATGAGGAATGCTCGCAAGAGCCGGGAATCAAAGGATTGAGCATCGAACCCTCACCGGAAGTATTTGCGCTCTGATCGCTCAAGTGTTTAGGGTCGATTCTCTCAATTCTCCCCTAATCATGCTTTCTAAGATTTGTTCTTCTTCTAACAATCAACATATATTTCATGCATGCATACATCTATCATGAGGTCTTCTCCTTAGGTTGTAATGGGGCTAGGGTCAAGGTAGGATCATATATGGCTAGTGGACTTAGGATTTGAATCTTTGATCAACTTAAACTTTTCCACCTAACCTATATAATGACCTATTCAATTAAGTACTAATCTAACTACCCATTTCTCACTTTCCCACATACTCATGTATTTCCCATCCATTTCATGATACTTATGCATTGATCTTATTCGAACTTTACTTTGGGGCATTTTGTCCCCCCTTTTTTTTTGCTTTTCTTTTTCCTTCTTTTCTATATATTTCTTTTTTCTCTTTTTCTTTTCTTTTTCACTTTTATTTCTCTTTTTTTTTTCTTTTCATTCTTTTCTCTCTCTTTTTTTTCTTTCAAACTTCACGCAAGAACATCAATGCATAAGGTCTATTCATTTAATCAAGACATGAGTATGTACCCAATTCCTCAATATTTCCAATAACAATGCAAAACTACCCTTTTATTCACCCAATGTCCCAAGGTTCCCACACTCGAATGATACTCACATACACTAGCCTAAGCCGATCAAAGATCCAAATTGAGGACTTTCATTGTTTTCCGCTTTGAGGCTTGTAATGTGCTAAATTAAAGAACAAGTGGGTTAATCGTAGGCTCAAATTGGTTATCAATGGGAGATAAAAGGTAAGGCTATTTGGGTAAGTGAGCTAATGAAATGATGGCCTCAATCATGTAAATGCATGAATACACAAAATAATGGACATAAAGAATGAAACAAAGCAAAGATTACAATCATAGAAGGAGAATAATGCACACAAGAAGGAAAGTAAGTGGTTGTAAGATGTAACCACACCATTAGGCTCAAAACTCACTTGCTTGTGTTCTTAGCTCAAAACTATGTTCCAAAATATAATTCTTCATGCAATTTTGGTATCAAAGCATTTAAAATTTTGCAGTGCCCCATGGTTGTCCCAAAGTATTGGTTTCCTAAGAAAGAATTTCATTGTTCCAACCAAGTACTTATCATGTGAATGATGCTAACTAAAACCTAATCATGCAACCTATCCTAATTTATTCAGATTTTACCTACGGAGATCGGTCGGTCGACCTCCCCACACTTAAAACTTAGCACGGTCCTCCGTGCTGTAGGTAAGGCGCAGTGGTTGATCGAGTCCCGAGTATCCCATATCTCCAATGTTATCGCTCTCTCCGCTTGAAGTTGCGGTGGATGTGGAAATGTTGGGCTCCTCCATAGGTGGTGTGACTACGCTTAGGAGCTTCTTCACATGAGCATATCGGCGTTGGTTACGCCGTTCATAACGGTCCAGTTTCTTGTGAAGGTCCTCAAGGCGTTGGGCGGCCGATTTTTGTGATGTAGATGAAGTGGTAGTGTTGCGAGTTGGTGTAGTTAGTCCGCTATCCTTGGTAGCTTCCGGAGGCTTGAGGCATCTCTTGGTCGGAATTATATCACCATCGACCGGAATTGAGGCTCTCCTATCTTTAGCTTCTCGGTTGACACCGGCTTTTGCAACCAATTCTATCACCAAACCGGGGAATGGTAGATTTCCTTTGGCATGAATGCGCCCCATGGATTGGCGGATGGCATGCGAAACATTGACCGGTTTCTTGGTTAAGATGCACCATATCAATAAGGCCAACTCGGCGGTGATGGATGACCCATGTGTACTTGGGAGCACATAGTGAGCTAGAATTTGGGCCCATGCCGTGGCTTCTTGAGTGAGGTGGCGGACATCTAAACCCTTGGGTCTTTGCTTGATAGTCCCCCGAATCCAATAGGCGTCGGGTAGAGCAATGACACGGAGAATTGCGCTCCAATCGAATGCGCGGTCATTGCATGTAGCCAAGACTTCCTCATAGGCGTCATATGCATCCGTTGATTGTTCAATCCCAAGGACTTCTTGGATGGTTTCCACTGTGACCGACACTTGCTTTCGGCGCACAAAGATTGATGTGAGAGGGGGAGAGTGGAAGTTGGAGTAGAATTCTACTACCCATGAGAGGTTGGCCTCCTTTGGTCTCCTCAATAGGAACCTCCATTTTCTCTGCTCAATATGTGGCATCACAATCGGACGGAGGTGAGCTGGTAGGACTAGGAGGGGTTCCGGATGATAGTTCCTTTCAATCATTCTTGAGTAAACAAGTTCGCAGTAGCGGTTGGGGAACTTGGTCGAATCCTTAGGAGGGTTATCCTTCTCTAGAACATCAATGGGGCCCTTAGTCTTCTTCAAGAGTGGCTTGGCCGTTGGCTCTTGGTGCGCTTTATTGGAAGTTGGCTTTTTGGGAGGTTTCCCTTTGTTCTTTTTGATGACCATCCTGTGAGAGTGAAAAAAGGGAAAACATCAAACCCAAATAAGTGGAAGTGAATGCGATTATGCAATGAAAAGTTATGCCATAGAATATGGGTATCTTTGTCACATGACAGCTGCAACATGTAACTAAGATAAAATGAGCAGAGTAAGGCAAATCATTTTCATGTGGTGTAAGGGTAATTTAAGCATGCAAGTAGGTAGCATGAGAGGCATATACCCTTAAGGACCACACATGGAAAGCAAGTTAAGAAAATGTGAGTGAATGGATTGGGGGGGTGGGGATGCGCCTAAAAGTGATAAGTTGAGAGGCAATTTAGTCAAAGTGGGTTCAAAAGTCAAGTATGCCTTTCATCGAACACTTGGTGTGCATCCTGTTGTGGTGTGTGATTAGAAGATGGTGAAAGCAATGTAGTAAGTCACAATCCACTATTAATGATTATAGGTCACAGTGATTGTAAGAAGAACAAGCAACACAACTTATCTACTAATGCAAGTGAAGTGGAGACCTAAATGCCCATGGAGGTTGAATTTGAGGGAGGAAGAAGGAAAAGAAAACAAAAAACAAAAACCTTCTAAAGAAGTAACTAAAATAAAAGAAGAAAGAAACTAACCAAAAGAGGGTGAAACTAAATGAGTAAGAATTACAAGAGATGATTGATGACAAGTCATCATATACCCATTTTTCAAGCTAATTTCACTTGTTTTGTTAGCATTTATGCACTTTCTTGCATCCTAAGTAAGTGATTTGGAGTGAAAATGCATAACTTCTCTAAATCAAGCAACCACCATGAAATTAATGACAATCCATGAGGTTTAAGCTAATTTTAATTGAATTTTAATTGATTTATAAGCCTCTTGAATTTAGTGATACTTGGAGTGGTTGTTTTGGTTTATTATAGGTGAAGAAAAGAAAAGAAAAGGAAAAGCGTGGCCTAAGAAGTGTAGCCTAAGGAAAGGAAAGTGTGGTCAAAGCAAGAGGAAGTGTGCCGCATGCAAAGGGGGAGGCAACATTGCCCTCCACAAGGGCACACTGCCCTCTAGGAGGGCAACATAAGGAAACCAAACAACACCCATGCATGCCACAAGATTCGAACAAGGAACCATGAGGAAGCTAGGACTTAAGGTTGATTGCCGTGCCAAGAAACCAAGGAAATTAATTGAGCGTGTGTTCCAACCGTGTTTCGAACACGGGACATCATTTTGGAAACACTGCCCTGCCCTCCGCGAGGGCAGGGCAGCATTTTGATGGTGCACGGATCTGGCGCACCAAGGCTCAAAATCTGGCGCACCAAGCTCATTCCTGGCAGCACCAGCACGCACCAAGCTCAATCCTGGCAGCACCAAATTTTCCTGCCCTGCCCTCCGCGAGGGCAGGGTAGCATTCTGCGCACCAAGGCACGTTCCTAGCAGCACCAGCGCACACCAAAGCTCAAATCTGGCGCACCACACTCGATCCTGGCAGCACCAATTTTTCCTGCCCTGACCTCGGCACGGGCAGGGCAGCGTTTTGCGCACCAACATGCACCAGGCTGCACCAAAGCCGCACCAACATGCACCAAAGCTGCACCAACATGCACCAAATCCTGCCCTGCCCTCCACAAGGGCAGGGCAGCCTCCTGGGAGCTACCATTTTGGGCTGAAAAATTCAATTAAAGTTCCAATTAAATTCTTTTCTTCACCAAATCAAAAGCCCATCCAAATCCCAAAATCCAAGAATAAAAAGTGTATAAATAGGAGCTAGTTTGATGTAATTAGGACTTTTTTGACTTACCTTTGGCTTTGCTTTTGAATTTTGCACTTTCTTTGAGCTTTGAATTTCTTGTAATTGTTCTTGAGAGACTTGACCGAGCACTCAGAGGATTAAGGGAGAATTGACTGATCTCCTTCCTCATTCCTACTCGGGCAATTCTACTCTTCTGTTTCTGAGTTTTGGGTGTGTGAAATTGAGGAAATTCTGTCTCAATTCCCATCTAAGATCTCTTTAAATCCTTTTATGCACAATTGAATTTTAATTCTGTTCTTTACTGCTTCTTCTTCAATCCCTTGTCAATTGCTTTGTGAACTTGGATCTAGGAAGGCAAATAGAGATCTAGGCTCTGCTACCTAGTCTCTTGAGACCTGAGACCCCAATTTACTTTTGGTTCTTCTGTGAACCCTGCTGCACTTAACAATTTACTTGGGTTCTTCTGTGAACCTTGCTGCATTTTACTTTAATTTTCTGTTTGAATCCTTATTGCTTTCAATTCAATTTCTGCTCTATTAATTGTGGCAATTAAATTTCTCTCTGTTTAGATTCTGCAATCCCAGTCCTCAAACCCCTTTTACATTCAAGCAATTTACATTTCTTGCACTTTAAGTTTCTGCAATTTACATTTCTTGCACTTTAAGTTTCAGTCATTTAATTTCTTGTTCTTTAAGATTCAGTCTATTTTACTTTCCTGTTCTTTAATTTACTGCAATTTCCCTTCTCCCTTTACATTTCAAGCAATTTAGCTTCTGTTAAATACAACCCACTCAACCAAAACTTGATTCGCTTGACTAAATCAACCACTAAACTAAAATTGCTCAATCCTTCAATCCCTGTGGGATCGACCTCACTCATGTGAGTTATTATT
>NC_029775.3:37503523-37504607 GCF_000817695.3 Arachis duranensis
AGACACTGTGGAAGTAGCATTCTTCCTCCTAATGTCAATGCAAACAATTTTAAACTAAAGTCACAACTCATCACTTTGGTTCAAAACAATTGTTCTTTTGGAGGAGGGCCTTTGGAGGATCCAAATCAACATTTGTCTACCTTCTTGAGAATCTGTGACACGGTGAAAACCAATGGTGTACCTCCTGATAGCTACAAGTTGCTGCTCTTTCCATTCTCTCTCAGAGATAAGGCCACTCAATGGCTAGAGACCTTTCCAAAAGAAAGCATCAACACTTGGGATGACTTGGTGAGCAAGTTTCTTGCCAAATTTTATCCTCCTCAAAGAATCCTAAGGTCGAAGACTGAGGTTCAAACGTTCACTCAATTGGAGGCTGAGAATTTATATGAAGCATGGGAAAGATACAAGGCTCTATTGAGGAAATGTCCACCAGAGATGTTCACTGAGTGGGACAAGTTGCAGAACTTCTATGAAGGACTCACTCTTAAAGCTCAAGAAGCACTTGATCACTCAGCTGGAGGCTCATTACAACTCATGAAGACCACAGAGGAAGCTCAAAACCTCATTGATATGGTGGCCAACAACCAATATTTCTTTGCTCATCAAAGACAACGCCAACCATCACAAAGAAGAGGAGTAATGGAGTTGGAAGGAGTGGATTCAATTTTAGCTCAAAACAAGATGATGCAGCAGCAGATTCAACAACAGTTTGAACAAATGGCCAAGAGAATTGATGGCTTGCAAGTTGCATCAGTGAGTGCCACAAGCCAATCACCAACTACTTGGGTGCAAAGTGAAGAAACTCAAGAGGAGCAACAGCAAGAGCAAGTCCAATACATGCACAACCAAAATCCTGGAACAAATGAAGTCTATGGGGATACTTACAATCCATCTTGGAAGAACCATCCCAACCTCAGATGGGGAGACAACCATAATCAAAACCAACAACCATAGCAAAGGAACACAGGCCAGAACAATTGGAAAAGCACAAACCACAACTCCAAGCCAAACACTAACCAAAATACATATAGAAAACCACAAAATAACTACCCCAACTCTAACCATTATCCACCTAACAACCACC
>NC_029775.3:37504824-37507854 GCF_000817695.3 Arachis duranensis
GAAGTCATCAAGTTCACTACCTAGTGACACCATTCCCAACCCAAAGGAAGAATGCAAGATCGTGCAACTAAGAAGTGGAAAAGTGTTAACAGATGGTGACCAAGGTGCAACCAAGCATAATGACACTGAGCCAACAAAGAATGATGAAGCCATCAACAAGGACATGATGACCAAGAATGTCCCAGGAGTACTCACAGAAGAGAACAACAAACCACAGAATTTGAAGAAAGGAAAGCAAATCATGGAAGAACCAATTCCAAAACAGCATTAAGTGGAGAAGAGCTCAACATCACCACTGCCTTATCCACAGAGACTTCACAAGGAAACAAAGGATCAGCATTTCCACAAATTTCTTGAGACTTTCAAGAAGTTGGAAATCAACATACCTTTGGCAGAGGCCTTGGAACAAATGCCTTTATATGCCAAGTTCTTAAAAGAGCTCATTAACAAGAAGAGACAGTGGAATGAAAATTAAAGGAGCTCATTAACAAGAAGAGACAGTGGAACGAAAAGGAGATTGTAATGGTCAGTGAAGAATGCAGTGCACTCATTAAAAAGGGACTCCCTCCCAAGCTTGAAGACCCTGGAGGTTTCTTTCCTACCATGCAGTATTGGAAACCTATTCATCAACAAGGGGATGTGCGATTTAGGAGCTAGCATAAATCTAATCCCATACTCTTTAGTGAAAAAGCTTGGCATAGAGGAGGTGAAACCAACACGGATGTCCTTGGAATTGGTGGACCAATCAATAGTATATCCTAAAGGGCTAATTGAGAACCTTTTAGTTAAGGTTGACAGGTTTATCTATCCAGCAGATTTTGTGATCCTGGATTCTTCAGAACATGGAAATGACTCCATAATACTTGGTCGACCATTTTTGGCCACTGCTAGAGCCATTGTGGATATAGAGCAAGGAGAGTTAACCGTGATGATCTTCTTCCAAAGCAATCAACTGACAAGGAAGTAGAACAGAAAAACAAACGGATGCAAGAAGAAAAAGGGATTCACAAGGAAGCAGGGGTGATAAGCAAGAAGGAAGGTATCACAACTCAAGTAACTGTTAAGAAAGAAAGATCAACAAGAAAGAAAAAGATGAAGAGCAAGAAAAAGGCTCACAAAGGGTGGAAAAACAAGAAAATCCCAACTGAAGGATTTTCTAAAGGTGACGAGGTGCAACTAGTATATCAACAGCTGGGAACAGAAGATTATTACACTGTCAACCAAATACTTTCTCTTGAGCACATGGAAATTGAGCATCAAGGCACACAGAGAAAGCTGACAGTGAGAGGTGACAAGTTGAGACATCACCAACATCAACCACCCTAAAAGGAGTTCAATGTCAAGCTAATGACAATAAAAGAGCGCTTCATGGGAGGCAACCCATGGTTTAAGATTTCTGTCCTCTCTTTCATTAAATAAGCTATGATTCCTCTGAATATGATTTTGAATTTTCATGCCTGGTAAATGCATGCATCGTTTTGAAGTACATGGCAAACTTCTAAGTTTGGTGTACCTTAAGGCACACCCAAGTTCATTGTTCAAAAAAGGGGATTATTTTTAGAACATATGCATAATTCTTTTGATAAAGCATGTGACCAAACACTAAGTTTGGTGTCTGCATGTGCAACAATGTTCAGAAGATCATTTCCCAATCATGGACTCAAAACCATACGGACAAGGGACCATACATCAAATTTTTTAAAAAAATGCATCAATTGTGAGAACGGTTTGCATTGTTAAGCCGTCCCCTCAATAAAAGATAAGTTTGGTGTTCACCAACTTTTAGCATTTTATTTAGGAACACAATTGATCACAAAAAAAAATTTAAATAACTATTAAACAAACCAAAACAATTTATTTTACTCTTGCAAATAAGTTGCCAACGATTAAATTAATGTTCTAAGCTAGCTGTTTTGATTCAGGTGGGAGAAAAAGATTAAGACAAAAGCTAGGAGAAGTCACGGCTAGGAGAAGCTATGTGAGGGAGGTCACATGTGCCTAGGAGGATGCGCTCATGGGGAAGCAGAATTTGTATGCATGCATGCATCATTGAAAGCCTAAATGCATGCAGCCAATGGGAAGAGGATCCTCGTCAAGCCTCAACAGTGCATGCAGACCGTCCATTCCATGAGTCCTTTAGATGAACAACTCAATCTCAGCCCTTCATGAGCACCAACGGGTTCCTTCTTCGTTCATTCATTGTGGTTTTGTTGGGAAGATTGAAGACTTGGCCTATTAATAGCCGTTGCACCAAACGGTTTACACACTCACTCAAGCTACCCTCATATGAGAATCATAATCCCCTTTGCTCCTAATACCAACATAATCTCCTTGTCTCACAACAGAACCGAACCAAAACTCTTCCCAAACACAACACAAACCTCTTCTTTTCTCACTTCCTCTTTCTTTTCACATCAACTTCAATGACCTCCTCAAGTTCAAAAAGAAGGCCGGGAAAAGAACCTATGGTAGCCGAACCTCCATCCTTTGATGCAACCAAGTTTAGATCCCAATTCCATGAAGGGAGATATCATAGGTTCATGGAGGCAAAGAATGTCATCTATGAGAAAGGTCTTGATTTAAAGGAAGGAGAATACCCCATCATGAGGCAAATTACTAGAGAAAGAAGGTGGGAACTCTTGTGTGCTCCTCTAGTTGATATCAGTGCAGTTATGATTAGGGAGTTCTATGCAAATGCTGTGAAGGAAAACAAAGATAGTGCTCCTTACACAAGTTATGTCAGAGGAGTTGAAGTGAGCTTCAGTCCAGCAGCCATCACTAGGGCTCTAAAGTTGAGAACCATAACTTATGCAGAGCCTAGTTATGAGGCTAGATTGCAAATGGAAAATAATCCTGATGAGATCCTGCAAGGGTTATGCGTGGAAAATACAGATTGGGAAAGAGATTCAAAGGGAATTCCAAGTCACATAAGGAGGATAAATCTTACTCCTGTGGCTAAGGGATGGTATGAAATAGTGAGGAGATCTATCCTTCCTACTGGAAACGCCTCTTGGGTCACAATCAAACGGG
>NC_029775.3:37510530-37524392 GCF_000817695.3 Arachis duranensis
CATTCCTGGCAGCACCAGCACGCACCAAGCTCAATCCTGGCAGCACCAAATTTTCCTGCCCTGCCCTCCGCGAGGGAGGGCAGGGCAGCATTCTGTGCACCAAGGCATGTTCCTGGCAGCACCAGCGCGCACCAAAGCTCAAATCTGGCGCACCACACTCGATCCTGGCAGCACCAATTTTTCCTACCCTGCCCTCGGCGCGGGCAGGGCAGCGTTTTGCGCACCAACATGCACCAGGCCGCACCAAAGCCGCACCAACATGCACCAAAGCTGCACCAACATGCACCAAATCCTGCCCTGCCCTCCACAAGGGCAGGGCAGCCTCCTGGGAGCTACCATTTTGGGCCGAAAAATTCAATTAAAATTCCAATTAAATTCATTTCTTCACCAAATCAAAAGCCCATCCAAATCCCAAAATCCAAGAATAGAAAGTGTATAAATAGGAGCTAGTTTGATGTAATTAGGACTTTTTTTGACTTACTTTTGGCTTTGCTTTTGAATTTTGCACTTTCTTTGAGCTTTGAATTTCTTGTAATTGTTCTTGAGAGACTTGACCGAGAGCTCAGAGGATTAAGGGAGAATTGATTGATCTCCTTCCTCGTGTTTCTTCTGTGAACCTTGCTGCATTTTAAATTTCTTTACTGTTTGAGTTCTAATTGCTTCTAATTCAATTTCTGTTCTATTAATTGTGGCAATTCAACTTCTCTTTGTTTAGATTCTGCAATCCCAGTCCTCAAACCCCTTTTATATTCAAGCAATTTACATTTCTTGCACTTTAAGTTTCTGCAATTTACATTTCTTGCACTTTAAGTTTCAGTCATTTACTTTCTTGTTCTTTAAGATTCAGCAAGTTTACTTTCCTGTTCTTTAATTTACTGCAATTTCCCCTTCTCCCTTTACATTCCAAGCAATTTATATTCTGTTAAATACAACCCACTCAACCAAAACTTGATTCGCTTGACTAAATCAACCACTAAACTAAAATTGCTCAATCCTTCAATCCCTGTGGGATCGACCTCACTCATGTGAGTTATTATTACTTGATGCGACCCGGTGCACTTGCCGGTGAGTTTTGTGTTGGGTCGCTTTCCACACATCACTGATGGTTTAGTATAGTACCTTGTGAGATGAAGAAAATGGGAGAGGGGGTTGTGGTGTGGGTAGATGGGGAGTGGTGGAGAAGAGAGAATGGAGTAACTAAAAGAAGGTAGTAAGTGGGAGAAGGGAATGTAGAAGAGGGAATGGGGGGTGCCCTTCTTGTCAAGTTGGATGTGTAGTAGAAGGTACGAGAGGGAGGAGAAAATGGGAAGTGAAAGTGAAGGGGTGAGTGTGCCCCTTTTTGCATTGGCGCCGATCATCCGCGTGTGCGCGCTCGCGCAGCGAGGCGAGGTGGAGAGGGACGCACGCACGCGCACGTTGCGCGGGCGCATCCATGTGCTTGGGCTGAGGGCACAAGGGAGGCACAGGGGTGGCACAACTCTCTGGACGCAGTACCAGAAGATGCTGCAGGACCTTTGGCGCGCGCGCGCACAGTACGCGCACGCGTCAACGCGGTTGTGCCCCAAGCATGAGAGGGGTCTAGAGGGGGCTCAACTCTCTGTGAAATGGCTCAGAGAGGAGTGCAGGATCAAAGGGCGCGTGCGCGGCTGTGGCGCGCGCGTGCGTCTTGTGCTCGCAGTGCAAGGACGCGTGCGCGCCAAGTGCGCGTACGCGGCAGAGGTTTTGGGCTTGTGGCTTAGTATAGGCCTGAGAGTGGCCTAACTCTCTGGAATATGTACCAGGAGTGCAGCAGGGCAGTCGGCGCGGACGCGCATAGCACGTTTGCGCGGCAATTGGCAGATTTTGCCCAGGGGCGCGGACGCGCCATGTGCGCGTGCGCGCGAGGTTCTTGTGCTTCAGGCATGGTTTTGGCATGGTGGGAGCGCAACTCTCGGGTGAATGTATGGAGGGCTTTCATTTGCAATCCACGCGTCCGTGCACGGTGCGCGTCCGCGTGGGTGACCTTCGAGTGCCTTAAGGACGCGTACGCGCCAAGCGCGTGCACGAGCAGAGGGGGTTGCTTTTCCTAATTGTGCATATGTTTATATCACTTTTGACATTACAACTACCCCCTTCCACACAGCTGCCTAAGCACTATAGCAGGGCATTTTACTTGGCAAACCAGCAATGAATTTAAGAAATAACGGAGAATTGACATTAAAATCTATCTAACAAACATGAAGTCAAGTGTCTATGTACAAAGTTCAAAGGAAGATCTTACCATGGTGGGGTGTCTCCCACCTAGCTCTTTTGTTTAACGTCCTTAAGTTGGACTTTCAGTAGCTCATAATGCTTGTTCAAGAGTTGCATCCCTCAAGAGGAACACTTCAAATTCCTTGGAGTTCTTTCTTTGCTCACCATGATACAATTTGAGACGGTGTCCGTTTACCTTGAAGATGTCCGGGCTTGTTGGGTGGCGCAAGTGGTAGACCCCATAAGGTTCTACTTTCTCCACTTGGTAGGGTCCATCCCATCTTGACCTGAGCTTTCCGGGTAGTAGTCTCAACCTTGAATTGTAGAGAAGAACTAGGTCACCGGGTTGAAACTCTCTTCTCCTAATGTTCTTGTCATGGATGGCTTTCAACTTTTCTTTATAGAGCCAAGCGTTGTCGTAAGCTTCTAGTCTTAAACATTCCAATTCCGCCAATTGAAGCTTTCTCTCTATTCCGGCTCCATTCAAGCTCATATTACACTCCTTCACGGCCCAATAGGCTTTGTGTTCAATCTCCACTGGTAAGTGACATGCTTTACCATATACAAGCCGGAAGGGGCTCATGCCGATCGGTGTCTTGTAAGCCGTTCGATAAGCCCACAGTGCATCGGAGAGTTTAGTGCTCCAATCTTTCCTATTCGGCTTGACAACTCTTTCTAAGACATGCTTGATTTCCCGGTTAGAGACTTCGGCTTGGCCGTTTGTCTGAGGGTGGTAAGCCGTGGCGACTTTGTGGATGATGCCATATTTTCTCATGAGGCCGTCTATTTTTTTGTTGCAAAAGTGTGATCCTTGGTCACTTACGATTGCTCTTGGGGCACCAAAACGGCAAATGATATTATTCCTCACAAAAGAGTACACAACATTAGCGTCATCCGTTCGGGTGGGAATTGCCTCCACCCATTTTGACACATAATCGATGGCTAACAAGACGTAGAGAAAGCCATTGGAGTTTGGAAATGGTCCCATGAAGTCGATTCCCCATACATCAAAGATTTCACAAAAAAGCATATTTTGTTGGGGGATTTCGTCCTTCTTGGAAATATCCCCAAACCTACTACATTGGGGACAAGATTTGCAATAGAGAGAAGCATCTTTGAGAAGAGTTGGCCACCAAAATCCGCAATCAAGGACCTTTCTTGCCGTTCTTTGGGGCCCATAGTGACCACCTCCTTCGGAAGCATGGCAAGCGTCCAAGATTGCTTGGAATGGTTTGGGGTATGCATCGTCGCACTATTTGGTCCGCTCCACATCTCCACAAATAGGGATCGTCCCAAATATAATATTTGGATTCGCTTTTCAGCTTATCCTTTTTGTTTTTGTCAAGATTAGGAGGGAAAGTGTGTGAAACCAAATAGTTTGCTATTGGGGCATACCAAGGAATCACTTCCGAGATTGCGTGCAAAGCATCTAAAGGAAAAGAGTCATTGATAGGGGTGGTGTCACCTTTTGTGTGTTCAAGGCGGCTTAGATGGTCCGCCACTAGGTTTTGGGCACCACTCCTATCTTTGATCTCCAAGTCAAATTCTTGTAACAAAAGCACCCAGCGAATTAATCTCGGTTTTGATTCCTTTTTGGCCAACAAGTACTTTAGTGCCGCATGATCCGAGTACACTACAACCTTGGAACCAAGAAGATAGGCTCGGAACTTGTTCAAAGCAAAAACAATAGCTAGTAGTTCCTTTTCGGTAGTAGTGTAGTTGGATTGGGCTCCATCTAATGTTTTGGAAGCATAAGCTATGACATAGGGAATCTTACCCTCGCGTTGTGCTAACGCGGCTCCTATCGCATAGTTCGAAGCATCACACATGATTTCAAAGGGTTGAGTCCAATTGGGGCCTCGTACTATAGGAGCTTGTGTCAATGCTACTTTGAGTTTGTCGTATGCTTCCATACATTCCTTGCTTAGCTCAAATTCGATGTCTTTTTGTAGTAATCGAGAGAGAGGTAGGGCCACCTTGCTAAAGTCTTTGATGAATCTCCGGTAAAATCCTGCATGTCCAAGAAAAGAACGGACTTCCCTCTCAGAGGAGGGGTAAGGTAAACTAGATATGACATTTATCTTTGCCGGATCTACGGAGATGCCTTCTTTTGATACTATATGTCCCAAAACAATGCCTTGTTTGACCATGAAATGACATTTTTCAAAATTTAGAACAAGGTTTGTTTTGGTGCATCTCTCTAGGACTTTTTCAAGGTTATCTAAACAATGCTCAAATGAATCACCATACACACTAAAGTCATCCATGAAAACTTCCATTGATTGCTCTAGAAAATCCGCAAATAGGCTCATCATGCATCTTTGGAACGTTGCCGGTGCATTGCATAGGCCAAATGGCATACGCTTGTAAGCATACGTCCCAAAGGGGCAAGTGAATGTGGTTTTTTCTTGGTCTTCTAGAGCAATATGAATTTGGAAGTATCCGGAGTAGCCATCAAGAAAACAATAATATGATTTACCGGCTAATCGATCAAGCATTTGATCAATAAATGGTAGTGGAAAATGATCTTTTCTTGTGGCCGCATTCAATCTCCGGTAGTCTATGCATACTCTCCAAGAATTTTGCACTCTTGTTGCTATAAGTAGCTTAGTGACTTCTTTCTTTACTACCTCAAGAATGGTTGGATTAAGTCTCCTTTGAGGTTGTCGGACCGGTCTTGCTCCTTCTTCAAGGAATATGCGGTGCTCGCATACTTTGGGGCTTATTCCCACTAGATCCGCCAAACTCCACCCGATTGCTCTTTTGTTTTTTCTCAATACATTCAGCAATTTCTCTTCTTGTTGAGGGGTTAGCTCTTGTGCAATTATCACGGGTAGCTCTTGGGCTTCATCAAGGTATGAATACCTTAAGTGAGGTGGTAGTGGCTTCAATTCCATCTTTTTGTCATTCTTTGAGGTTTGAATTTCCGGATGAGTTGCATGATGTGTGGTGTTTAGTTCGCTTGACTTTTCATTTGCTTCTTCAACCATATATTTCTCATCTAACTTTGCTAGATGTACTTCGGCCACTATGTTATCGATTGGGTCACACCGGAATAAAGAGTGGTTCTCCGGTGGATGCTTCATTGCTTCCTCTAGGCTAAAGCTTACAATTCTCCCATCTATTTCAAATGAGTAGTTCCCCGAGTAGGCATCAAGTTTAAATCTAGAAGTTCTCAAGAATGGCCTTCCAAGTAAGATGGACGATGCTCTCTCGGTTTCGCTTGATGGCATTTCAAGGACATAGAAGTCAATCGGAAACACCAATCCCTTTATATTCACCAATACATCTTCCGCAACACCCTCCACGGTTATTATGCTTTTATCCGCTAGGACAAATCTTGCCGTCGACCTTTTTAGTGGTGGTAAGTTCAATACCCGGTAGACGGAGAGTGGCATGATGCTAACGCATGCTCCAAGGTCACACATACAATCTCTAAATTGAACTCCATTGACTGTGCAAGTGACCATACAAGGGCCCGGATCATCACACTTCTCAGGTAGTGTTCCCATTAAAGCGGAAATAGAACTCCCCAATGGAATGGTTTCCAATTCAAGAATTCTGTCCTTATGTATGCATAAGTCTTTGAGAAATTTAGCATATCTAGGAACTTGATGGATAGCATCGAAGAGGGGGATGGTTACCTCAACTTTCTTGAACACTTCCACCATTTTGGGGTCAAGTTCTATGCGCTTTTTAGCTTTCTTTGCAAGTGATGGGAATGGAAGTTGTTGAGCAACTTCTTCTTCATGGGAATGGAAGTTGTTGAGCAACTTCTTCTTCCAAGGTTCTTTTGGCCTTGGTTGTCTCTCTTGTTGGTTGGACCTCATCCTCAACTATGGCTTGTGGTGCCTCCTCTTCCACTACTTCTTCTATATTTGTTCTCTCCTCTTCTTGAGCGGTTGTGATAGGGCTTGAATCCTTTGCTTCCTTCCCTTTTAGTTGCGTACCGGATCTAAGGGTGATGACATTGATGCCCCCCTTTGGATTTGGTTGAGGTTGAGAGGGAATGACACTTTGGATTGGGGGTTGAGGAGAGGGAGTTGATGGTGTATCCATGCGTGCAAGAAGAGCTTGTAGTGTAGAGGTGAGGCCGGTGAGACCGGAAGCAAGTGTGTTTTGTAGTTCCTTTTGACCTTGGATAATGGTTCGGAGTGTTTCGTCTTGGTTAGAGGGGGTGGTTGCATATGTGAGTTGAGGAGCTTGTGATTGGTTGGGTGGTGGTCTTTGATGTGGTGGTTGGTATGTTTGGTAGTTTCTTTGTCTTGTGATTGGTTGGGTGGTGGTCTTTGATGTGGTGGTTGATAGGTTTGGTAGTTTCTTTGTGGGTTTTGTTGGTTGTATGGTTGATTTTGTGAGTTGTATGGTCGGTTTTGTGAGAAGTTTTGTGAATTGTTACCCCATCTTTGACCTCCTCCATTGTTGTTGTTGTCCCTATTCCCTTGTTGATGGTTGTCTCTCCAATTTTGATTATTGTGTCCACTTCCTTGGTTGTGGCTTCCTCCTCCTTGATAAGAGTACCCTTGGTTAGGATTACCGCCTTGGTAGTATCCTTGATTGGGGCGATCATAGAAATTATGGGTGGCCGCCAAGGTATTATCTTCTTGAAGGCTTGGGCACTCATCCGTGTAGTGAGAGTAACAAGAGCAAATGCCACATACCCTTTGAGGGACCAATTTTTGGTTGTGTTGTTGAAGTGGTGGAGGATGTTATTGTTGGTATGATTGAGGTTGTGGTTGTTGTTGGTTCAATTGGAGTTGCTTCAAGATGGATGTCATCTCATTCAAGGATTGGGTTAGAGCGGTGGTTTCACTACTAGTTGATACCTCATTCACGGTCCTTGAACGATTGACTCTTCGCCTCATATGTTGATTGGATTCGGCTAAGTCAACAATAAGTTGCCATGCCTCCTCCGCGGTTTTATATTTGGACAAAGAACCATTGCTAGAAGTGTCCAAGAGAGTTCTATCTTGCTCTTGCATCCCTTGACATATGTATCCAAGCAATACTTGAGTGTCAAGCATGTGATTGGGGCATGCATCTAGTAGCTTACGAAACCGTTCCCAATACTCATAGAATGGTTCCGTCTCACCTTGCACAATACAAGACATTTCCTTCCTTAGCCTATCCATCTTTTCCGGAGGTAGGAATTTATCCAAGAATCCTCTTCTAAGTAAGTCCCAATCGGAGGTAACTTCACTAGAGAGAGTGTAGAACCATTCTTTAGCCTTGTCCTCAAGAGAGAAAGGAAAAGCAAACAACCATATAGCAACTTCATCGGACCCTTCCCGTCTAGTAGTCGAGCATATGCGATGGAAGTCCTTGAGATGTCGAATAGGATCTTGTGCGGGAAGCCCATGAAACTTAGGTAGGAGGTTGATCAAAGCGGTCTTCAATTCAAAGTTGGCATTCAAGTTGGGGTGAGTTACGTGAAGGGGTTGAAGGACATAATCCGGTGCACCCGCTTCCTTGATGGTAACTCTCCTCGGAGCATCCATGGTATTAGTACCTAGAACAAAAGAAGATTTATTAGTGAGATTGATGGGAGTAGGATTAATGCCTTCGTTGAGTGACGGTTCAATGTTCACTTTTAGTAAGGTGGTTGAGGTGGTGAAAACCTCTTCCCCTTTTCCAAACTTAAGCCGCCTCCGAGCTTGTCTAATATGAAACAAAGTTCGTTCTATTTCCGGATCAAAAGGGACTAAGCTCGGATTCGGTTGTGAACGCGTCATGCAATGAAGGGGGAATGAAATTCATTGTAACGAATGAGGGGTTAGTCACTTGAATTATTCATAATGAAGTGGAACTATGTACATATATACATGCTTAATCCAAACAATAACATGGCACACAAAGCAAATTCCCCGGCAACGGCGCCATTTTGACAAATGAATTTTTGTTGGTATAGAATTCATCAAGTGATCAATCGTAGTATAGTCTAAACCAACGCGAAATCCATTATCAAACAAAACTACAATCTATATCCGAGAGTATTAATCTCCCGAGTCGTTCTCCCTTGGAATTGCCAAAGTACGCATCTTATTGACTTAGTAAGCCTTGTTGGAGTTCTTTGAAGGTTTTAGCAAGTAATGAGAAACAAACAATCAATTATCAAAAGGACTTGACTTAGGGTTGGCATTGGAAATTCTATCAGGGTTGGTATTGGAAATCTTTATCATTATAGTTCACTCAATGTAGACAACAATTAGGCCTTGCTCCATTTAGTCATCCCCTAAGTATAGAGGAAAATCAAATGAGAACAATCAACTTGAGTCACAAGTCCTAGCTTCACCTTATGGGAATCTAGCTTTAGTGCACTCCAAGTCAATTAGCAATCCCTATGCCAAGTGAAAAAAATTTCTTCCAATGACCAAACCCTATGCCAAGTGCAAAAAAATTCTACTCCATAGCTAGTATTGACATTTTATCAAACATGTAGTGAGCAAGAAGGAAGGTCATAGTAAAATGAAGAGAAAAGTAGAATTGAAGATATTGCAATACAAGGAATTAGCAACAAGTATCAAAGAGCAACAATGAGAATCAAAATCTCAAAATATCAATGGAATCCAAAAATCATAGAATTGAATCCTAGATCCAAGGAATGTTAGCAATTACAACTACAACTTGAAATTGGAAGAGAAAACCTATTACATGAACAAAGTGAAATGAAAGTTGCAATGGATCTCACCAAGGAATGGGTAAAAATCCAGAATTTTGATGAGGAAGTTGATGAATCCTAGAGAGAAGTTGGAGTTTCTCTCTCTAACAATGTAACTAACTAAAAATATCTCAAAACTAAAAATAATGAACTAAGTCTCTTCATCCCTTGCCCCCTTGGTCCTCTTAAGCCTTTTCCCGCCAAAGCACTCCTCAAAAGTTAGGATCTCCAACCAACTCCACGCCTAAGTCACGTGACTTTTTTTAAAATTATTTTCGAGCATCGGCGCGTACGCGCAAGGTACGCGTGCGCGCCATGGGTGCGGTTCTGGAGTATGCGCGGAGGCGGGGTGTACGCGTACGCGTCCATGAGGATCCTGGCTTAGCCGCTACTCAAGCCGGCTCGTGGCTTGGCTCTTAGTCTCGGCTTCGCGCTGCTCTCATCCGCGCGGGTGCGTCAGGTGCGCGCACGCGCCCATGTGGAAATTTCCAAAGCTTCAATTCTCATGCTTCCTTTCCTTGCACCCGTCTTCCTTCTCTTTTCCTGTCCATTCCTACTCTATATCCTGAAACCACTTAGCACACGAGTCACGGCATCGAATGGCATCAAAGGAAAAATAGAAATGTATCTATTTTGGTGCAGAATAAGCATGTTTTCATTCATAATGCAAAACTAGGAAAGGAATGTAAGTTCTTGTATTTTCATGCAGAAAATGTGTGAAATCATTGATAAACCCTTTGAAATTAGCACAAGATAAACCCTCAAAATGGGGTTTGTCAACGCGCACATTAGCGCACTCACACCTCGACGTGCACGCGCACCTGGCGCGTACGTGCAACAGGAAAAGAGGACAATCGATGCGCACGCGCACCTGGCGCGTACGCGTGACATGCGCGACGTACAACAGTTGCAGAAAAATGCTGGGGGCAATTTTGGGCTAACTTTGGACCCGGTTTTCGGCCCAGAAACACAGATTAGAGCCAAGGGACAACAGAGACTCAATAGATGACATACACACATTCTTAGTTTTAAGTTTTGAGTTTTTTGAATCTTGGAAGAAATTACTACTTCCTCCAGGGTTCTTTATAGTCACATACCTTTTTCTAGTTTTATGCTTTTGAGTTGGATATTGAAGAGTTATTACTTCCGTTGAAGTTTTTGCTATAGTTAGTTCTCTATTCCCTTTCCTTTTAATTTGCCAATTACTCTGATTATAGCTACAGACGAATGTTTTTAATTTTGAGATCTATTAATGCAAAGAACATCTTTTTCCGTTTAATTCCATTGTTAATTTTCTTGCTTCCAATTAATTTGATTATTATATCTTCTTTCGACTCTTTGAATATGTATGTGGAATTGGCATCCATGTCAATGGAGTGGACTCCTAACTTGACTTGGGAGTGGATTAAAAGGAGACCCTTGAGTTGGAATACTCAAGCGTTAATTGGTAATTAGAAGTTGTTGATTGGCTCTCTAATTACTAACGCTGATCCTTCCCAAGGGAGAGGATTAGGACTTGTGAATAGAAGTTGGCTTAATACTTGACTTTCCTTTATTCGGTAAGGGTTAACGGAGTAGAACAACAACCAATTATTATTAATCTTGGGGAAGCCAAAAAGGATAGAACTTCCAATTAATCTCTTCCCGGATTATCTCAATTAAATAAAATCTTTCGTTCATTTTCCTCGCTTTAATTCTATTCTCCAACTTCAAATTTCTCAAAAATCTCCTGATCAATAAATAGCACTCTCTTAGAAACTCGTTGGGAGATGACCTGGGATTCATACTCCTAGTATTTTTTTCTTATATTGTGACAAAACCCCTTTTTAAATTGATACGCGGAATCTTCGTTGGTTAAGGACTATACTCGCAACGTCGGTTCATTATAAATTCTTAATAGACAATTTTTCGCACGTCAAGCAGGCATGCAACATACTTGGTTGCTGCATTATCTATGTTTGTGATTGCTTACTTGTACATGCGATTGTATTTTGTCTCTGCTTCTTGTATTTTGTGCTTGGTTACTATTCTGCTATATACTTGTACTTGTACTTGTTTGTGTGACTTACCGACCTAACTGCGTGAAGTCTTAGACTTAGGCTATGGAACCCCTTAGGTTTTCCTGTGTAGTACCCTGCTGGGAACCTTATGTTCTGACCTCTTACTTCCTTATTCCGCAGATGCAAACCGGCGAGATCTTCTTTGAGTTTCCAACCTTGGGACTAGCGAGTAGCAGTAACATTATCGGATGGTCAGAGCGACTTCTTTTACTTCCACACCGCAGTTCCATGTTTCTTCAACTGCCAAGGATCAATGACCAGCAGTAGTTATAATAATAGCAGTAGTAGTAGTCTTTGCCCTCGCTTTGTATAGACTTTTAGAGGGCTAGGTGCTTTTATAAATACCTATATAAACAAGTTAGAACGGGTCCCAGAATAGAGTGACTCTTGTGAGTCGAGGCCTGTTAGTATAAATATGGAGTCTGTAAATATTTTCATGAATAAGCAACGACGTAACCCAGTGTGAATTATGATGTACTGAATGAGCCTTCGGGCATATATGTATGATATTACTATGTTTTCTGTATTTTCTATACATCTTGTATATATTATCTATTTAACTATTATCTATTTCGTTATTTCTATATACTTGACACACGATCTTGACTAGCACTATAGGCTCATATGTATATATTTAATATAAGGTCTAAAGTAGCTGTGTAGTAGCACCTGGAAACTAGCATTAGTCATGATGTTCGAGAAGTTGGGTTGTTACATAATGCATGGTGGAGTTACCGTTTGCCCTATTGTTTATATAAGGCGGTTTCCCCTTCTTTTCTCATTTTTTTACCTTTCCATTTCCTTTTTGGGTTTTTCTTTTCCTCTGCAGAGCCATTTTCATTTTGAGTTCTTCTTTCCTTCAAATCTTTCTTCATTTTCCTTCTTCATCTCCCCCTTAGTTGTTTTTTACAAGCTTTTGGACCCCTTTTTTCCAAGATCTTTGCACGCGCCTTCTTTGCTTTCAATATCATCAAGGTTGGTACTTTCTCTTCTTAATGGTTGTTTATTAGCGACTGTTTAATTTTTGTTACGGCTTTCCTATTTCTGATGTTTTCTTAGCTTCTTGTAGAGTGTAGTGTATGTTCTTTAAGAACACGATTTTGTGGTTTCTAAAAGTTTCCATTCAGGAAAAAATATGGTTTTCTGGCTATGCTATTTGTTTGTGAACTCCTCCTTATGTGTTGCTTCTTTTGAATATTATAGTAGTTGTTGATTTTCTTAGAATAATTTTTTGAAGTGACCTTCACTGTGATTGGGGTTTTATATTGTCCCCAAAAGGTGTCGTGTTATCTCTAACGATGACGCCATTTTTGTTTTTGTGAACCTGGGATATACTTTTCCATAGTTAATATTTCGAGATGCAAACATTTTGCTTCTGTGATGATTTCTGACTTGTTTGATGATTACCTGAGATGTTATTTGTAGTGATGTAGTTTTTTATTTTTCTAGGTATATATTCTTATGTCTCACTCAGTAGTTCTCAACATGTCTTCTAGAGTTTTTTCCAACCTATATTAGGGAGATAGTATGATTTTGTCTGTTGTTCCTATAGTTGATAAGGAGTACATAGAGAGACTTTGCCTTCAACCAAGAATTTGCAGAACCCAAGAAGAGGAACAAAAGTATGAATTAGAAGGTCCTAATCCTGAGGATATAGTATATTTTGCCCAGTATAACAACTCAAAAAACCATTTTTTGTTCATGTACGAGTGTCTGTTCACTAGGCTTAGGGTGACACTCCCCTTTTCCGACTTTGAAATAGAAATTCTTCAAACCTCTAAGATTTTCCCTTCTGATCTCCACCTGAACTCTTAGGGTTTTATGAAGGTTTATCAGTTAGTTAGTCAGGAGCTCGAGCTTCCCTTACCCTCCAAGGTTTCTTTTACCTTTTCCAACATACCAAATCCTTTAGTTCTAAAATGCAACATTAGGCTTCCTTCCAAGCTGTGTAGGGTAGGAAGGTATTTTCCATTTTTGATGATTCTTTTATGATTTCAAAAATTACTCTAAGGTCCGATCTATGGAGGGTGTCCGACCTTTTTTCAATAATGAGAGAGATGAGCCCATTTTTTGTCAGTACTGGTAGGAGGTCTCTAATGTTGTGAAATATAATCTTGAGGATCTTGATGAAGTGAAAGAATGTATAGTAGCCCTATTTTATGAGTGTTGAGGCCGATCTCTTCACCTCAATATAAAGACATTTCTATAGCCAAGCCCAGCTATGTCCGAACTGAACTTGGTAGCTAGTTTTTATTTGTTAAATTCTAAGTCTTAAAACTTCTTTTATCCTTTGCATTTGTACTGAGAATGACCAGTGGCTCGAACACTTTGCAAAAATTAAGGCAGGCGAAAGAGAATGCAACTGCTCAGTTAGTTCAATTGAAGAAGGTCAAGAAGTCGGGTGAGACTTTATCTCCTTTGAAGACGGATTCACTGGTGGCGCGAAATTGTGAACAATACTTTTCACAACTCTCATAATCCTCGGACATGAACCCCAAGAACTTGGTAGCTCAATACCATGGCATTACACAACTTCGCACAACTAACCACCAAGTGCACTGGGTCGTCCAAGTAATAAACCTTACGCGAGTAAGGGTCGATCCCACGGAGATTGTTAGTATGAAGCAAGCTATGGTCATCTTGTAAATCTTAGTCAGGCAAACTCAAATGGATATAGTGATGAACGAAATAAACATAAAGATAAAGATAGAGGTACTTATGTAATTCATTGGTAGGAACTTCAGATAAGCGCATGAAGATGCCTTCCCTTCCGTCTCTCTGCTTTCCTACTGTCTTCATCCAATCCTTCTTACTCCTTTCCATGGCAAGCTCATGTAGGGTTTCACCATTGTCAGTGGCTACCTCCCATCCTCTCAGTGAAAGCGATTGCATATGCTCTGTCACAGCACGCG
>NC_029775.3:37525323-37526300 GCF_000817695.3 Arachis duranensis
TACAAATTATCCGCTCATCACAACACCAAACTTAAGTTGTTGCTTGTCCTCAAGCAACTGAAAATCAAATAAGATAAAAAGAAGAGAATATACAATGAATTCCAAAAATATCTGTGAAGATCAGTATTAATTAGATGAGCGAGGCTTTTAACTTTTTGCCTCTGAATAGTTTTGGCATCTCACTCTATCCTTTGAAATTCAGAATGGTTGGCTTCTTTAGGAACTCAGAGTCCAGATAGTGTTAATGATTCTCTTAGTAAAGTATGATGATTCTTAAACATAGCTATTTATTGAGTCTTGGCTGTGGCCCAAAGCACTCTGTCTTCCAGTATTACCACTGGATACATACATGCCACAGACACATAATTGGGTGAACCTTTGCAGATTGTGACTCAGCTTTGCTAGAGTCCCCAATTAGAGGTGTCCAGGGTTCTTAAGCACACTCTTTTTGCCTTGGATCATGACTTTATTTTTCGTTTTCTTTTTCCTCTCTTTCTTTTTTTTTTTGTATTCACTGCTTTTTCTTGCTTCAAGAATCATTTTACCTTTTTTTTCGGTTTTTTTTTTTTTGAATAGCTTTTTCTTGCTTCAAGAATCATTTTAATGATTTTTCAGATCCTCAGTAACATGTCTCCTTTTTCATCATTCTTTCAAGAGCCAAAACATTCATGAACCACAAATTCAAGATACATATGCACTGTTTAAGCATACATTCAGAGAACAAAAATATTACCACCACATCAAAATAATTAACTGTTATAAAATTCAAAATTCATGCAATTCTTCCTTTTTCAATTATGCACATTTTTATTTAAGAAAGGTGATGGATTCATAGGACATTCATAACTTTAAGGCATAGACACTAAGACACTAATGATCATAAGACACAAACATAGATAAACATAAGCATGAAAATTCGAAAAACAGAAAAATAAAGAACAAGGAGATTAAAGAACGGGTCCACCTTAGTGATGGCG
>NC_029775.3:37532654-37533719 GCF_000817695.3 Arachis duranensis
CCGCCCATTGTAGTATTCGTCCTGCCATGTCTGTTTTTTTGCAGGATGTGTCTCATGGGTTGGTTTGTCCGGACTTTGATAGTGTGGGCTTGAAAGTAGGGACGGAGCCTCCGAGCTGTGAATATTAGGGCGTAGGCAAATTTTTCTATTTTCTGATAGTTTAATTCGGCCCCTTGCAGTGCCTTGCTCACAAAGTATACGGGGTGTTGTCCTTGGTCATTTTCCCGTATTAATGCCGAAGCGACTGCCCGATGTCCGACCGAGAGGTATAATACGAGCTCTTCCCCTTTTAAAGGTCGGGTTAGGATTGGTGGCTGCCCGAGGAATTCCTTGAATTCTTGAAAGGCTTTTTCGCACTCCGGGGTCCATGAGAAGGGTTTCCCTTTCTTTAGGAGTGAGTAGAGAGGTAGTGATTTTATCGCTTATCCTGCCAAAAATCTTGATAGGGCGGCCAGCCTTCCATTCAGCTGTTGTACTTCTTTGACACAGGTCGGGCTTTTCATATTTGAGTATCGCTTGGCATTTGTCCGGGTTTGCTTCGATGCCCCTTTGAGTCAACATGAAACCTAAGAATTTTCCGGCTTCTGCGGCGAAGGTGCACTTTGTCGGGTTGAGCCTCATGTTGTGTTTCCTGAGGGTGCCGAAGACACTGGTGAGGTCAGTCAGCAAGTTTCCGTCTTCTTGTGTCTTTACCAGCATGTCATCGACGTACACCTCCAGCTGTAGTCCGATGTGCTCTGAGAACACTTTGTTCACTAGCCTCTGGTAGGTTGCCCCTGCGTTCTTCAGCCCGAAAGGCATTACTACGTAGCAGTAGTTTGCCCTTGGGGTTATGAACGAGGTATTTTCTTGGTCAGGTCCGTACATCAGGATTTGGTTGTATCCCGAGTATGCGTCCATGAAGGAGAGGTATCTATAGCCCGAGGCTGCGTCTACTAAGGCGTCGATGTTTGGTAGTGGATATGGGTCCTTGGGGCAGGCTTTGTTGAGATCCGTGTAATCGACGCACATCCTCCATTTTCCGTTGGGCTTTTTTACCAGGACCACGTTTGCGAGCCATAGGGG
>NC_029775.3:37541118-37542239 GCF_000817695.3 Arachis duranensis
TTCATTAGCCTCTGGTAGGTTGCCCCTGCGTTCTTCAGCCCGAAGGGCATTACTACGTAGCAGTAGTTTGCCCTTGGTGTTATGAACGAGGTCTTTTCTTGGTCGGGTCCGTACATCGGGATTTGATTGTATCCCGAGTATGCGTCCATGAAGGAGAGATATCTATAGCCTGAGGCTGCGTCTACTAAGGCGTCGATGTTTGGTAGTGGATATGGGTCTTTGGGGCAGGCTTTGTTGAGATCCGTGTAGTCGACGCACATCCTCCATTTTCCATTTGGCTTTTTTACCAGGACCACGTTTGCGAGCCATAGGGGGTATTTTACTTCCCTAATGAACCCTGCATCTAGTAGTGCTTGTACTTGTTCTTCTATTGCTTGCACGCGCTCAGGCCCGAGTTTCCGGCGTCTTTGTTGGACAGGTCTGGACCCCGGGTATACTGATAGCTTATGGCACATCAGGTCGGGGCTTATGCCTGGCATGTCGGAGGCTTTCCAGGCGAAGAGGTCGGAATTCTCTTTTAAGAGGGTTATGAGTTCCTCTTTTAGGCCTGCTTCGAGGTTCGCTCCTACGTTTGTTATTTTTTCAGGTGTGTTCCCGATTTGGATTTTTTCGGTTTCTCCCTCTGGTTGTGGCCGGAGGTCTTCTCGGGTTTGAACTCGTCCGAGTTCTATTGTATTGACTTCTTTCCCTTTTAGGCTCAGGCTTTCGTTGTAGCATCGCCGTGCTAGTTTTTGGTCGCCTTTTAGGGTAGCGATTCCCTTTGTGGTAGGGAACTTCATACAGAGGTGTGGGGTTGAGACTATAACTGCTAGTCTGTTTAGGGTTGGTCGCCCAATGAGGGCATTGTATGCTGAAGTGACGTCGACTACAATGTAGTCGATTCTTAATGTTCTGGACTGTTCGCCTCTTCCAAAGGTAGTATGTAGCGAGATGTATCCTAAGGGATGGATCGGGGTGTCCCCTAGTCCAAATAAGTCGGTGGGATAGGCCTTTAGCTCTTTTTCTTCAAGTCCGAGTTTGTCGAAGGCCGTTTTGAACAGGATATCTGCTGAGCTTCCCTGGTCAACCAGGGTTCGATGTAGGTTGGCATTTGCTAGGATGATGGTGATTACCATTGGATC
>NC_029775.3:37546734-37547194 GCF_000817695.3 Arachis duranensis
AGAACTCCTTTCTTCTGACTAGTCCCATTGTTCACAGGATTTCTTTCAGAAGTGTACATAAATTGGTTATTTGCAACCATTCCAATCAGTTCTTGAGCTTCAGTAGGCTTCTTCTTCAGATGAAGAGATCCTCCAGAAGAGCTATCCAAAGACATCTTGGACAGTTCAGAGAGACCATCATAGAAAATACCTATGATGCTCCATTCAGAAAGCATATCAGAAGGACACTTTCTGATTAATTGTTTGTATCTTTCCCAAGCTTCATAGAGGGATTCTCCTTCCTTCTGTCTGAAGGTTTGGACTTCTACTCTAAGCTTACTCAATTTTTGAGGTGGAAGGAACTTTGCCAAGAAGGCATTGACTAGCTTTTTCCAAGAGTCCAGGCTTTCTTTAGGTTGTGAGTCCAACCATGTCCTAGCTCTGTCTCTTACAGCAAAAGGGAATAGCATAAGTCTGTATA
>NC_029775.3:37547284-37549285 GCF_000817695.3 Arachis duranensis
AACTGATGAGGATCTTCCAATGGAAGTCCATGGAACTTGCAATTCTGTTGCATTAGAGAAACTAATTGAGGCTTAAGCTCAAAGTTGTTTGCTCCAATGGCAGGGATAGAGATGCTTCTCCCATAGAAATCGGGAGTAGGTGCAGTAAAGTCACCCAGCACCTTCCTTGCATTGTTGGCATTGTTGTTTTCGGCTGCCATGTGTTCTTCTTCTTTGAAGAATTCGGTCAGGTCCTCTAAAGAGAGTTGTGCTTTGGCTTCTCTCAGCTTTCTCTTCAAGGTCCTTTCAGGTTCAGGATCAGCCTCAACAAGAATGCCTTTGTCTTTGCTCCTGCTCATATGAGAGAGAAGAGAACAAGAAAATGTGGAATCCTCTATGCCACAGTATAGAGATTCTTTTAGGTGTCAGAAGAAAAGAAAAGTAGAAGACAGAAGTAGAAAATTCGAACTTATCAAAGGAGATGGAGTTCGAATTTTGCATTAAGGGGTAGTGCTAGTCCATAAAGAGAGGGATATGAGAAGGAGGGAAGTGATTTTCGAAAATTAAGTAAGAAATTTTGAAAATATTTTGAAAAACACTAATTAATTTTCGAAAACCAAGAGTGAGAAAGAGATCAAGTGATTTTTGAAAAAGATTTTGAAATTAGAAATTAAAAAGATTTGATTGAAGACTATTTTGAAAAAGATGTTGTTAAGAAGATATGATTAGTTTTTAAAAAAAATGTGATTGAGAAGATATGATTTGAAAAACATTTTAAAAAGATTTGATTTTGAAGATTAAAAACTTGACTAACAAGAAAAGATATGATTCAAACATTAAACCTTTCTCAACAGAAAAGGCAACACACTTGAAATGTTGAATCAAATCATTAATTGATAGTAAGTATCCTTGAAAAAGGAAAGAAATTGATTTTGAAAACATATGATTGAAAAGATATGATTTGAAAAAGATTTGATTTTGAAAAACTTTGAAAACTTGAAAAAAATTTGCATTGAAAACAGAATCTTCCCTCTTGTGCCATCCTGGCGTTAAACGCCCAGAATGGTGCACATTCTGGCGTTTAACGCCCAAAAATCTACCCTTTTGGGCGTTAAACGCCCAGCCAGGTACCCTGGCTGGCGTTTAAACGCCAGTCTGTCTTCCTTACTGGGCGTTTTGAACGCCCAGCTTTTTCTGTGCAATTCCTCTGCTGTATGTTCTGAATCTTCAATTCTTTGTATTATTGACTTGAGAAGATACAAATTAAAAATATTTTTGGATTTTTAATAATTAGGAATAATCAAAATGCAACTAAAATCAAATAACAATGCATGCAAGACACCAAACTTAGCAGTTTGTATACTACTGACACTAATGAGAATGCATATGAGACAGATAAACACTCAAGTCAAAAGAATTCAAAGATCAGCGTAAGAAATCATCAAGAATTACTTGAAGATCCTTAAGACACATGAATGTATGCAATTGACACCAAACTTAAAATGAAACACTAGACTCAAAAATATTTTTGGATTTTATGATTTTGTAAATTTTTTTTGTGCTCTTTTTTTTTCGAAAATAAAGTGGAAAAAGGTATCAAAATTCTTAATGAGAATTCCAGGAATCATGCAATGTTAGTCTAAAGCTTCAGTCTAAAGGAATTAGACATGGTCAGCCAAGCTTCAGCAGAACATTGCATTCAAGAGCTAAATTGATGAAGATCAATCAGCTTTGGTGATGATAAGAGCATTACCTTGAAACACTAGAATTCATTCTTAAGAACTCTGAAGAAAAAAAAATACATAATCTAAGCAACAAGATGAACCGTCAGTTGTCCAAACTGAACAATCCCCGGCAACGGCGCCAAAAACTTGGTGGCGCGAAATTGTGAACAATACTTTTCACAACTCTCATAATCCCCGGACATGAACCCCAAGAACTTGGTAGCTCAATACCATGGCATTACATAACTTCGCACAACTAACCAGCAAGTGCACTGGGTCGTCCAAGTAATAAACCTTA
>NC_029775.3:37550272-37553132 GCF_000817695.3 Arachis duranensis
GTGCCAGTTTGGGCGTTTAACTCCCATTTGGGTGCCAGTTCCAGCGTTTAACGCTGGGATTTCTGAGGGTGACTTTGAACGCCGGTTTGGGCCATCAAATCTTGGGCAAAGTATAGACTATCATATATTGCTGGAAAGCCCAGGATGTCTACTTTCCAACGCCGTTAAGAGCGCGCCAATTGGGCTTCTGTAGCTCCAGAAAATCCACTTCGAGTGCAGGGAGGTCAGAATCCAACAGCATCTGCAGTCCTTTTTAGTCTCTGAATCAGATTTTTGCTCAGGTCCCTCAATTTCAGCCAGAAAATACCTGAAATCACAGAAAAACACACAAACTCATAGTAAAGTCCAGAAAAGTGAATTTTAGCTAAAAACTAACTATATCATACAAAAAACATACTAAAAACAATGCCAAAAAGTGTACAAATTATCCGCTCATCATTCACCTTCTTCTCAGTCTGGAAAATTGACACCTCTCCCACCTCCTATAAAAGAGTACATACCTTGAATTGTTCCTCCCATTCCCTTTTTAAAGAACCTCTGAAAGAGTCTAATACAAGTGGCTCTCAAAATAGAAAAACCCTTCCTTCTTAGTTTGAAATGCTGATGAACAAGGTTTTAATATTGTCGGCTTTTCTGAAGAATACATCCTTCCCCATAGTTCCATAGGTATAGACAGTTCATCTTTGGAGAGACATTTAGAAGTGCTAGCCTAAGATGGAATTCAAAAAACAAGGATGTGTTCGGCTTTGCTGAAGAGACTTCACAAAACCCCTTCTTAATGCTACTCAGAGGGAGTTATTTGAGCTTCAAGCAGAGGTTGCTTCTTTGAAGGAGGTCAGGTCAGAACTGGAGGCTAAGAAGAGGACTTTAGCATCTGATGTTGCCAAGATTTGTAAGAGGGTGTGCTATGGTAGAGGGCTTCCAAAAGAAGGATGAGGAGAGACATCATCGAGTCTTTAGGGAGAGGCTTGAAAGAGAGGAAGAACTCAAGAAGCTTAAAGAAGAGCATGAGGAACTGGAACTATTAGTAGTAAAAGGCATGGATGAAATGGCTGAAAATTTAAAGGCGCAGTTCTGAGTTATGATGCTCGAGGTGAACCTCTATCTCATTGACCCTGACAAGGTCATGATTGATGGGAGGATTATTTTTCTGGATTCAATAGACGTAGCATTTCTCAAGAATCTGAAGCTAAAGGGTGTTGATCAAGCCCTTCTTTCTCCCGATGCCGAAGAAGTTAACCTGAGTAGCTCTGATGTGGTTCCTCAGGCTGAACCTGAAATAGT
Organism: Arachis duranensis; assembly: GCF_000817695.3. Lineage (NCBI taxonomy): Eukaryota > Viridiplantae > Streptophyta > Magnoliopsida > Fabales > Fabaceae > Arachis > Arachis duranensis. The sequence goes on from NC_029775.3 coordinate 37,551,557, forward strand.
CACTCAACCTAAAGAAAACTGCCAACCTGGCTCACCTACTGCTGAAGATGCCTCTTAAGTTTAGCTTTTACTTTTCTTGCTTCTAAGTTGTAATGCCCGAATTTATGTATTTTTGAATAATTTTATTTTGTGGGCAATTAATTTAGTGAATGCTTTGAACTTTTATCTTTACTTCATTCACTTATCTCTTTTCTTTTGCAATAAGTGTTATAGAATTTTCCAGGTGAGTTATTTTTGCAAGTTATTTGTACTTGGACTTCTTAGCAACTCGTTTTGATCTGAGTTGTATATGAAGTTATGTAACTTGCTTTTATTACTCCTTGCATGGATGCTTGATCATTGAAGGTCGGTTGTTACTCATGGATGCCTAGCTTTTTAATGCTAAGTTATTTTACCAGTTGATGAGCCAAAACATGATGGACTAATATTGACAAGTGCACTGAATCACTTCAAGTAATACCACAGTAAGTAGATATAGTTCCCACGAGTATTAAAGAATTGAGCAAGCAACTTCAAATTGAATCTCTAATAAGATTACAAACCTTTGAAGTGGATGAGGTCTTGAAATAATAATAGTAATGTATGTGAATAAATGCTTATGAATGATTAGATAAATAAACAATGAATGGAGATGTTAAGATTTCAGAGATGTTTAAGTTTTAGAAAAGAAAAAGTTCAGGTTTATTTACTTTGATTCATGCAACATACTTTCACGACAAATCATATACAATCAAACTCTAATTCCTTAGTAAATCAATTTCTCTCTATCTTATTTAATCGCCAATTCCTTGGTCAATTAATTAAGAGAAAGCGGTTAAGCACAATTCTGATTTAAAGTTGCACAATCTTCCAAAAGCTATCTGGTGCACGAAATTGTGATCACACCTTTCACAATTCCGCACAACTAACCAGCAAGTGCACTGGGTCGTCCAAGTAATACCATACGTGAGTAAGGGTCGATCCCACGTAGATTGTCGGCTTGAAGTAAGCTATGGTTATCCTGTAAATCTTAGTCAGGAGATTAATGATAAAAATGATTTTTGTTTGCAAAAAGTAAAAGAGCATGGAATGAATGATACTTGTTATTCAGTAATCGAGAACAGGCTGAGGTTTTGGAGATGCTCTGTCTTCTGAATCTCTGCTTTCCTATTGTTTTCTTCTTCCAAACGTGCAAGGCTCCTTGGTGCACGAAATTATGATCAATACTTTTCACAACTCAAATAATCCCCGGTAATGAATCCAAAAACTTGGTGTTTAATACCATGGCATAAACACAACTTCGCACAACTAACCAGCAAGTGTACTGGGTCGTCCAAGTAATAAACCTTACGGGAGTAAGGGTCGATCCCACAGAGATTGTTGGTATGAAGCAAGCTATGGTCACCTTGTAAATCTTAGTCAGGCAAACTCAAATGGGTATGGTGATATGCGAATAAAACATAAAGATAAAGATAGAGATACTTATGTAATTCATTGGTAGGAATTTCAGATAAGCGTATGAAGATGCCTTCCCTTCTGTCTCTCTGCTTTCCTACTGTCTTCATCCAATCCTTCTTACTCCTTTCCATGGCAAGCT
>NC_029775.3:37553459-37554471 GCF_000817695.3 Arachis duranensis
TAGAAGAACAATAGTAATTGCATTAATACTCGAGGTACAGCAGAGCTCCACACCTTAATCTATGGTGTGTAAAAACTCCACTGTTGAAAAATACATAAGAACAAGGTCTAGGCATGGCCATGAGGCCAGCCTCCCAATGATCTAAGAACTAGATGTCCGAAGATGATCAAAAGATCTAAAATGATCCAAAGATGAAAATACAATAGTGAAAGGTCCTACTTATAGAGAACTAGTAACCTAAGGTGTACAGAGACGAGTAAATGACATAAAAATCCACTTCCGGGCCCACTTGGTGTGTGCTTGGGCTGAGCATTGACACAAGCTGAGGCTTCTCTTGGAGTTGAACGCCAAGTTGTAACATGTTTTGGGTGTTCAACTCTGGTTCGCGATGTGTTTCTGGCGTTTGACACCAGAATGCAGCATGGAACTGGCGTTGAGCGCCAGTTTACGTCATCTAATCTTGAATAAAGTATGGACTGTTACATATTGCTGGAAAGCTTTGGATGTCGACTTTCCAACGCCATTGAGAGCGCGCCATTTGGAGTTCTTTAGCTCTAGAAAATCTATTTCGAGAGTAGGGAGGTCAGAATCCAACAGCATCAGCAGTCCTTTTTCAGCTTGAATAAGATTTTCGCTCAGGTCCCTCAATTTCAGCCAGAAAATACCTGAAATCACAGAAAAATACACAAAATCATAGTAAATTCCAGAAAAGTGAATTTTAACTAAAAACTAATGAAAATATACTAAAAACTAACTAGATCATACTAAAAACATACTAAAAACAATGCCAAAAAGCGTACAATTAGTGGTGTCCAGGGTTCTTAAGCACACTCTTTTTGCCTTGGATCACAACTTTATTTCTTTTCTTTTTCTTTCTTTTTCTTTTTCTTTCTCCTTTTTGTTTCGAATTTTTTTTTTGTATTCACTGCTTTTTCTTGCTTCAAGAATCATTTTTATGATTTTTCAGATCCTTAGTAACATGTCTCCTTTTTCATCATTCTTTCAAGAGCCA
>NC_029775.3:37555265-37556237 GCF_000817695.3 Arachis duranensis
AATGATTGAGCGTTGGATAAACTCCAACCATCCTCTAGCCACGGGTTTGAGGTCATGCCTTCTCAGTTGAACCGGCTTCCCTCTTGAGTCTCTCTTCCATTGGGCGCCCTCTTCACATATGACTGTGAGGACTTGGTCCAACCTTTGATCAAAGTTGACCCTTCTAGTGTAAGGATGTTTATCTCCTTGCATCATGGGCAAGTTGAATGCCAACCTTACATTTTCCGGACTAAAATCCAAGTATTTCCCCGAACCATAGTAAGATAATTCTTTGGATCCGGGTTCATACTTTGATCGTGGTTCTTGGTGATCCGTGCATTGGCATAGAACTCTTGAACCATTAAGATTCCGACTTGTTGAATGGGGTTGGTAAGAATTTCCCAACCTCTTCTTCGGATCTCATGTCGGATCTCCGGATATTCACTCTTTTTGAGTGAAAATGGGACCTCGGGGATCACCTTCTTCAAGGCCACAACTTCATAGAAGTGGTCTTGATGCACCCTTGAAATGAATCTCTCCATCTCCTATGACTCGGAGGTGGAAGCTTTTGCCTTCCCTTTCCTCTTTCTAGAGGTTTCTCTGGCCTTGGATGCCATAAATGGTTATGGAAAAACAAAAAGCAATGCTGTTACCGCACCAAACTTAAAAGGTTTGCTCGTCCTCGAGCAAAAGAAGAAAGAAGATAGTAGAAGAAGAAGAAATGAGGAAGAAGGGAATAGCTTTGTGTTCGGCCAAATGGGGGGAGAAGTGGTATTTAGGTTGTGGGAAAATGAAGTAGTGAAGGAGGGTTTATATAGGAGTGGGGGAAGGGTAGGGTTCGGTCAATTGAGGGTGGGTTTGGGTGGGAAAGTTGTTTGAATTTGAATGGTGAGGTAGGTGGGGTTTTATGAAGGATGGATGTGAGTGGTGAAGAGAAAGATGGGATTTGATAGGTGAATGGGTGAAGAAGAGAGAGAGTGGTGGGGTAGGTAA
>NC_029775.3:37556256-37556525 GCF_000817695.3 Arachis duranensis
AGAGAAAGAGTGGTGGGGTAGGTGGGGATCCTGTGGGGTCCACAAATCCTGAGGTGTCAAGGAAAAGTCATCCCTGCACCAAATGGCATGCAAAAATACGTTTTGTGCCAATTCTGGCGTTAAACGCCAGGCTGGTGCCCATTTCTGGCGTTTAACGCCAGCTTCTTGCCCTTTTCTGGCGTTTAACGCCAGTCTGGTGCCCCTTTCTAGCGTTAAAGGCCCATAATGGTGCCAGACTGGGCGTTAAACGCCCAACAGCTAGCCTCACG
>NC_029775.3:37556636-37559122 GCF_000817695.3 Arachis duranensis
TAGCTTGACAGAGGACTCTCATGGAGCCTCAGAAATGCTTAGAGCCATGTTGGATCCTCCCAACACCAAACTTAGAGTTTGACTGTGGGGGCTCTGTTTGGCTCTGTTTTGAGAGGAGCTCTTCATGCTTCCTCTCCATGGTGATAGAGGGATATCCTTGAGCCTTAAACACAAGGGATTCTTCATTCACTTGAATGATCAACTCTCCTCTATCAACATCAATCACAGCCTTTGCTGTGGCTAGGAAGGGTCTACCAAGGATGATGGACTCATCCATGCACTTCCCAGTCTCTAGGACTATGAAATCAGTAGGGATGTAATGGTCTTCAACTTTTACCAGAACATCCTCTACAAGTCCATAGGCTTGTTTTCTTGAATTGTCTGCCATCTCTAGTGAGATTTTTGCAGCTTGCACCTCGGAGATTCCTAACTTCTCCATTACAGAGAGAGGCATGAGGTTTACACTTGACCCTAAGTCACACAAGGCCTTCTTGAAGGTCATGGTGCCTATGGTACAAGGCATTGAAAACTTCCCAGGATCCTGTCTCTTTTGAGGTAATCTCTGCCTAGACAAGCCATCCAGTTCTTTGGTGAGCAAAGGGGATTCATCCTCCCAAGTCTCATTTCCAATTAACTTGTCATTTAGCTTCATGATTGCTCCAAGGTATTTAGCAACTTGCTCTTTAGTGACATACTCATCCTCTTCAGAGGAAGAATATTCATCAGAGCTCATGAATGGCAGAAGTAAGTCCAATGGGATCTCTATGGTCTCATTTTGAGCCTCAGATTCCCATGGTTCCTCATTGGGGAACTCATTGGAGGCCAGTGGACGTCCATTGAGGTCTTCCTCAGTGGCGTTCACTGCCTCTCCTCCCTCCCAAAATTCAGCCATGTTGATGGCCTTGCATTCTCCTTTTGGATTTTCTTCTGTATTGCTTGGGAGAGTACTAGGAGGGAGTTCAGTGATTTTCTTGCTCAGCTGACCCACTTGTGCCTCCAAATTTCCAATGGAGGACCTTGTTTTAGTCATGAAACTTTGAGTGATTTTGATTAGATCAGAGACCATGGTTGCTAAGTCAGAGATATTCTGCTTAGAACTCTCTGTCTGTTGCTGAGAAGATGATGGAAAAGGCTTGCTATTGCTAAACCTATTTCTTCCACCATTATTGTTGAAACCTTGTTGAGGTCTCTATTGATCCTTCCATGAGAGATTTGGATGATTTCTCCATGAGGGATTATAGGTGTTTCCATAGGGTTCTCCTATGTAATTCACCTCTTCCATTGAAGGGTTCTCAGGATCATAAGCTTCTTCTTTAGATGAAGCCTCCTTAGTACTGCTTGGTGCATTTTGCATTCCAGACAGACTTTGAGAAATCATATTGACTTGTTGAGTCAATATTCTGTTCTGAGCCAATATGGCATTCAGAGTGTCAATCTCAAGAACTCCTTTCTTCTGACTAGTCCCATTGTTCACAGGATTTCTTTCAGAAGTGTACATGAATTGGTTATTTGCAACCATTTCAATCAGCTCTTGAGCTTCTGTAGGCGTCTTCTTCAGATGAAGAGAGCCTCCAGCAGGGCTATCCAAAGACATTTTGGATAGTTCAGAGAGACCATCATAGAAAATACCTATGATGCTCCATTCAGAAAGCATATCAAAAGGACACTTTCTGATTAATTGTTTGTATCTTTCCCAAGCTTCATAGAGGGATTCTCCTTCCTTTTGTCTGAAGGTTTGGACTTCCACTCTAAGCTTACTCAATTTTTGAGGTGGAAAGAACTTTGCCAAGAAGGCATTGACTAGCTTTTCCCAAGAGTCCAGGCTTTCTTTAGGTTGAGAGTCCAACCATGTTCTAGCTCTGTCTCTTACAGCAAAAGGGAATAGCATCAGTCTGTAGACCTCAGGGTTAACCCCATTAGTCTTGACTGTGTCACAGATGTGCAAGAACTCAGCTAAAAACTGATGAGGATCTTCCAATGGAAGTCCATGGAACTTGCAATTCTGTTGCATTAGAGAAACAAGTTGAGGCTTAAGCTCAAAGTTGTTTGCTCTAATGGCAGGGATAGAGATGCTTCTCCCATAAAAGTCGGGAGTAGGTGCAGTAAAGTCACCCAGCACCTTCCTTGCATTGTTGGCATTGTTGTTGTTTTAGGCTGCCATAGGTTCTTCTTCTTTGAAGATTTCTGTTAGGTTCTCTACAGAGAGTTGTGCTTTGGCTTCTCTTAGCTTTCTCTTCAAGGTCCTTTCAGGTTCAGGATCAGCCTCAACAAGAATGCCTTTGTCTTTGCTCCTGCTCATAAGAAAGAGAAGAGAACAAGAAAATGTGGAATCCTCTATGTCACAGTATAGAGATTCCTTGAAGTGTCAGAGGAAAAGAAGAGTAGAAGACAGAAGTAGAAAATTCGAACTTATCAAAGAAGATGGAGTTCGAATTTTGCATTTAGGAATAGTGTTAGTCCATAAAATAGAAGGATGTGAGAAGAAG
>NC_029775.3:37561138-37594684 GCF_000817695.3 Arachis duranensis
AGAATGATGATGAGTGTCACGGATCATCACATTCATCAAGTTGAAGAACAAGTGATATCTTAGAACAAGAACAAGCGGAATTGAATAGAAGAACAATAGTAATTGCATTAATACTCGAGGTACAGCAGAGCTCCACACCTTAATCTATGGTGTGTAGAAACTCCACCGTTGAAAAATACATAAGAACAAGGTCTAGGCATGGCCGTGAGGCCAGCCTCCCAATGATCTAAGAACTAGATGTCCGAAGATGATCAAAAGATCTAAAATGATCCAAAGATGAAAATACAATAGTGAAAGGTCCTACTTATAGAGAACTAGTAGCCTAGGGTGTACAGAGATGAGTAAATGACATAAAAATCCACTTCCGGGCCCACTTGGTGTGTGCTTGGGCTGAGCATTGAAGCATTTTCGTATAGAGACTCCTCTTGGAGCTAAACGCCAGCTTTTATGCCAGTTTGGGCGTTTAACTCCCACTTTGGTGCCAATTCCGGTGTTTAACGCTGGGAATTCTGAGGGTGACTTTGAACGCCGGTTTGGGCCATCAAATCTTGGGCAAAGTATGAACTATCATATATTTCTGGAAAGCCCAGGATGTCTACTTTCCAACACCGTTGAGAGCACGCTAATTGGGCTTCTGTAGCTCCAGAAAATCCACTTCGAGTGCAGGGAGGTCAGAATCCAACAGCATCTGCAGTCCTTTTTAGTCTCTGAATCAGATTTTTGCTCAGGTCCCTCAATTTCAGCCAGAAAATACCTGAAATCACAGAAAAATACACAAACTCATAGTAAAGTCCAGAAAAGTGAATTTTAACTAAAAACTAATGAAAATATACTAAAAACTAACTAGATCATACTAAAAACATACTAAAAACAATGCCAAAAAGCGTACAAATTATCCGCTCATCACTCCTTCTATGGCAAGCTATATATTGGTGGATCACCGTTGTCAATGGCTACCATCCGTCCTCTCAGTGAAAATGGTCCAGGTACATTTCTGCACGGCTAATAATCTGTCGGTTCTCACTTGTGTCGGAATAGGATACATTTATCCTTTTGCACACTGTCATTGCGCCCAACATTCGTGAGTTTGAAGCTCATCACAGTCATCCCTTCCCAGATCCTACTCAGAATACCACAGACAAGGTTTAGACTTTTCGAATCTCAGGAATGCTGCCACTGGTTCTAGCCTCTATCACGAAGGTTCTGATCTCACGGATTCGAGTGCTTTGTTGTCAGGAGAGGTAAATCAATTCCGTGAATCGGAGACCCAAGAGATACGCACTCAAGCTGTCGCCCAATGACTATATTGAGCTCATATAGAATGGAAGTGGTTGTCAGGCACGCGTTCATAGGGTTAAGAATGATGATGATTGTCACAGATCATCACATCCTTCATATTGAAGTACGAATGAGTATCTTAGAATGGAAGCAAGCGTGATTGAATAGAAAATAGTAGTAATTGCATTAATCCATTGAGACATAGCAGAGCTCCTCACCCCACCTATGAGGTTTAGAGACTCATGCCATGGAAAATTCAATACGAAAAGTGAAAAAATGTCATCCGTCCCTGAATGAATCTCTAAAAGTAGTTGTTATACTTAACTAGTAACCTAGGTTTACAGAAAATGAGTTCCTAAGTGCAGATAGTGTAGAAATCCACTTCCAGGGTACACTTGATAAGTGTTTGGGCTGAGTTTTGAAGCTTTCATGTGCATAGGCCACTCTTGGAGATAAACGCCAGTTTTGGTGCCAGTTTGGGCGTTTAACTCCAGTTTTGGTGCCAGTTCTGGCGTTTTACGGCAGAAAAGGGTTTCTGGCTGGCGTTTAACGCCAGTTTGGGCCATCAAATATCGAGAAAAGTATAAACTATTATAGATTGCTGGAAAGCCCTAGATGTCTACTTTCCAACACAATTGAGAGCGTGCCAATTGAGATTTTGTAGCTCCAGAAAATCCACTTCACGTGCAAGAGGGTTAGAATCCAACAGCATCTGCAGTCCTTTCTCAGCCTCTGAATCAAATTTTTACTCAGGTCCCTCAATTTCAGCCAAAAAATACCTGAAATTACAGAAAAATACACAAACCCATAGTAAAGTCCAGAAATGTGATTTTTGAATAAAAATTAATAAAAATATAACAAAAAAGTGAATAAAATATGCTAAAAATTATATGAAAACACTACCAAAAAGCGTATAAAATATCCGCTCATCACAACACCAAACTTAAACTGTTTCTTGTCCCCAAGCAACTAGACAAATAAAATAGGATGAAAAGAAGATCATGGTGCAATAAAATCTCAGAGTCTTCAATGAAGCTCAAATTCAAATTAGATGAGCGGGGCTTATAGCTTTTTGTTTCTGAATAGTTTTGGCATCTCATTTTATCCCCTGAAACTCAGAATGATTGGCTTCTTTCAGAACTCAGCATGCAGATAGTGTTATTGATTCTCCTAGTTTAGTATGTTGATTCTTGAACAAAGCTACTTTATGAGTCTTGGCCGTGACCCTAGGCATCTTGTTTTCCAGTATTACCACCAGATACATAAACGCCACAGACACCTAACTGGGTGAACCTTTTCAGATTGTGACTCAGCTTTGCTAGAGTCATCAGTTAGAGGTGCCCAGAATTCTTAAGCACACTCTTTTTGCTTTGGATCACGACTTTAACCACTCAATCTCAAGCTTCTCACTTGGACCTTCATGACACAAGCACATGGTTAGGGACAGCTTGATTTAGTCGCTTAGGCCAAGATTTTATTCCTTTGGGCCCTCCTATCCATTAATGCTCAAAGCCTTGGATCCTTTTTACCCTTGCCTTTTGGTTTAAAGGGTTATTGGCTTTTTCTGCTTGCTACTTTTTTTTCGCAAGCTTTGTGTTTTTCACTGTTTTTTCTTGCTTCAAGAATCAATTTTATAATTTTTCAGATTATCAATAACATTTCTCTATTTACCTCCTTCTTTCAAGAGCCAAATATTACTTAAATTTCAGTATAAAAAATTATGCACTATTTATGCATTCATTCAGAGAGCTAAAGCAATGCCACCACATATAAATAATTTGAATTTTTCTTATTATATACTTGAGATATTTGCACCCTTGCTCTTTTAAAAAAAATCTACTATTTTATTCATGTTTGATGATGATAAGAAAATTAAATTATACCCAAATTGATAAAAAATAATGCTAATGCTCATGCAATTCTAATGCTAATGATCATGCAATCCTAATACTAATGCTCATGCAATTCTTAATATAGGTCCCTAATAACAGAAGTTATCACAGAGTTAGGACTCAACAACCTTGATTTTAGGAGATAGGTGCTTCTTCAATCTTTGGAACGCCTGGCGCTTCAAGGGATAGCCTCTGGCGCTTCAGCTCCTGTAGCTCACGCCATTGTTTCTTACAGCTTGGTGACAGATGCTTCTAAGCGGGCCCAATAGTCAAATTGAGGAATTTCTGGAAGGAGTTCATGCACCCTCCTTTTGCTGAGGTTGTCTTGAACTTGAGGTCCATCCATTACCTTTTTGGTGATTACGTGTTCAATTGGGATATACTCATCCACACCTATCTTTACCCCAGCATCTTTACATAACAGACTGATCAAGCTTAAGCCAACTTGGCTTCAGTGGATTCCTTGTGTGCAAATGTGTAAATTTCACAAGGAATTAGCTGATGAACCTCTACCTCTTTTCCTAACATAATACAGTGAATCATCACTACCCTCTTGACAGTGACTTCAGAGCGGTTACTGGTGGGAAGAATAGAATGCCCAATGAAATCTAGCTAGCCTCTAGCAACTGGTTTGAGATCTCCTCTCTTCAATTGGTTTAGGACACCTTTTGTGTTGGTTATCCACTTGGTTCCAGGGAGGCATATATCCTTTAGAACTTGATCCAACTTTTTATCTTTTGCCATTCTCCTATTAAAGGATTTTAGATCATCTTGTAGTTGAGGAAGTTTAAGGACTTCTCTCACTTTATCAAGGTGGAAGTAAATAATCTTCCCTCTGACCATAGTCCGAAAGGTGTGGAAGGCAGTTCCCTCTAATCTTTACTTATCTGTCAGCCACAGATTTGCATAAAATTCGTGGACCATGTTTCTTCCCACAAGTGCCTCAGGATTAGCTAGGACTTCACAGCCTCTGTTTCGAATCTGTTCTTGGATCTCCAGATATTCGTCTTCTTTTAGATTGAATTTAACTTCCGGGATCACTGATCTTCTGCCCACAATTTTGAAGTAATGGTCTGCATGTTCTTTGGTGCCGAACCTCTCATGTATCCATTGTGGTTTTGGATTGTTTTCTTTCTTGCCTCTTGGAGTGGTTTGTTTTCCTTTAGGAGCCATGATCTTGGTCAGTGATCACGAAAAAACACACCAAACTTAGAGCTTTGTTTGTCCTCAAGCAAAAGAAAAGAAAGAAAAGGAATAGAGGGAGAAAAGGATTCGAAAGATGGCTCAAAGGGGAGGCCGAACACGCTTTTAAAAGGGAGGTGGACTGGGTTCAAAATTTTTAAAAAAATAAAAAGATATGATTGATAAAAGATAAACATGATATGAAAAAGATAGATTTTAAAAATTTAAAACATATGAAAAAGATATGAGGAATTGAAATCTGAATTTTTTGTTGATGCATCTAAAAATTAAAAGATAATATAGATGTTTTAAAAAGATTTGGAAAGAGATTGGAAAGATAAATGAGATTTAAAAACGTTTTTGAAAAAGAATTGAAAAGGAATTAAGAAGAATTTATAAGATTAATAATTTTTGAAATGGGGATTGAAAGATGAAGATTTATAATGTTTTTTTGCAGAAAATTAAGAATTAAAACAAGAAAATTTGAAAAATATTGAATTAGGAACGAAATTCCCCTCCCCCTGCTGTTCTGGCGTTAAACGCCCAGAATGGTATCCATTCTGGCGTTTAACGCCCATCTGCTGGCCAATCTGTGCGTTTAACGCCCAGCCAGGTACCCTGCCTGGCGTTAAACGCCAGAAATCCTTTGTCATTGGGTGTTTTTCTGAATGCCCAGGACGCTGCTCATTCTGGCGTTAAACGCCAAGAATGCTGTCCATTCTGGCGTTTAACGCCCAAAATGCCTCTTTACTGGCATTTTTACGCTAGTGAGCTCTTTTTCTCTGTGATTCCTCTGCTTTATGTTCTGAATCTTCATTTTTTTGAATTATTTACTGAAATGTATTGACAAACATGAATAACAAAATAAGATGACTCATATAATTATTATAAACATCTAATTTATGCTGATGGCTGGGTTGCCTTCCAGCAAGCGCTTCTTTACTGTCTTTAGCTGGACTTACTAAGCTTTAATCTAGTCTCAACTTTGAGCATTCTTGCTCAAAATTGCCTTCAAGATAATGTTTGACTCTCTACCCATTAACAATGAATTTTTTGTCAGAGTCAATATCTTGAAGCTGTACATATCCATATGGTGACACACTTGTAATCACATATGGTCCTTTCCACCAGGATTTCAGTTTCCCAGGGAACAATCTAAGCCTAAAGTTGAATAGCAGAACCTTCTGTCCTGGTTCAAAGACTCTAGATGATAGCTTTCTGTCATGCCATCTTTTTGCTTTCTCCTTATAAATTTTGGTATTTTCGAAAGCATTAAGTCTGAACTCCTCTAGCTCATTTAACTAGAGTAATCTCTTCTCTCCAGTAACCTTAGCATCAAGGTTTAGGAACCTGGTTTCCTAGTAGGTCTTGTGTTCCAGTTCCACTGACAGATGACAGGCTTTTCCATACACAAGCTGGTATGGAGAGGTCCCTAGCTATAGGAGTCTTGAATGCAGTTCTGTATGCCCACAGAGCATCATCCAAACTTCTTGCCCAATCCCTTCTATGGGTGTTTACAGTTCATTCCAAGATTCTTTTTAGTTCTCTATTTGAGACTTCAGCCTGCCCATTTATCTGTGGGTGATATGGAGTTGCTACTTTGTGGTTAATTCCATATCGGACCATAGCAGAGTCAAGCTGTTTATTGCAGAAATGAGTGCCCCCATCACTGATTAGTACTCTAGGGACACCAAATCTGCTGAAGATGTGCTTTTGGGGTAATTTCAACATTGTCTTAGTATCATTAGTGGGTGTTGTAATTGCTTCTACCCATTTAGATACATAGTCTACTACCACCAGAATGTAAGTGTTTGAATATGATGGTGGGAAAGGTCCCATGAAGTCAAAGCCCCATACATCAAACAACTCAATCTCTAAAATCCCTTACTGAGGCATGGCATAATTGTGAGGTAGATTACCAGCTCTCTGGCAACTGTCACAGTTACGTACAAATTCTCAGGAGTCTCTATAGATAGTAGGCCAGTAGAAGCCACATTGGAGAACCCTTGTGGCTGTTCGTTCACCTCCAAAATGTCCTCTACACTGTGATCCATGGCAGTGCCATAGGATCTTCTATGCTTCTTCTCTAGGCACACATCTACGGATTATTCCGTCTGTACACCTCTTAAAGGGATATGGTTCATCCCATAAGTAGTACCTTGCATCAGAAACTATTCTTTTTGTTTGCTGCTTGCTGTACTCTTTAGGTATGAATCTCACAGCTTTATAGTTTGTAATATCTGCAAACCATGGTGCTTCCTCAATGGCAAACAATTGCTCATCCAGAAAGGTTTCAAAGATCTCAGTAGGAGGGAGGAATGCTCCTACTACTGGTTCTTTTCGGGACAGGTGGTCAGCTACTTGGTTCTCTGTCCCTTTTCTATCTCTTATTTCTGTATCAAACTCTTGCAGAAGCAACACCCATCTTATGAGCCTGGGTTTTGAATCTTGCTTTGTGAGGAGATATTTTAGAGCAGCATGGTCAGTGTACACAATCACTTTTGGTCCTACTAAATAAGATATGAACTTGTCAATGGCATAAATCACTGCAAGCAACTCCTTTTCTGTGGTTGTGTAATTTTTCTGTGCGTCATTTAAAACACAACTAGCATAATAAATGACATGCAAAAGCTTGTCATGCCTCTGTCCTAATATTGCACCAATGGCATGGTCAATGGCATCACACATTAGTTCAAATAGTAATGTCCAGTCTGGTGCAGAAATGACTGGTACTGTGACCAGTTTAGCTTTCAGAGTTTCAAAGGCCTGCAAACACTCTGTGTCAAGGACAAATGGTGTATCAGCTGCTAGCAGATTACTCAAAGGCTTGGCAATTTTTGAAAAATCCTTTATAAACCTCCTATAGAATCCTGCATGCCATAGAAAGCTTATGATTGCCTTAACATTGGCAGTTGGTGGTAATTTTTCAATTACTTCTACCTTAGCCTGATCCGTCTCTATTCCCTTGTTCGAAATTTTGTGCCCAAGGACAATTCCTTCAGTCACCATAAAGTGACATTTCTCCCAGTTTAAAACCAGGTTAGTTTCTTGGCACCTTTTCAGAACAAGTGCTAGATGGTCAAGACAGGAGCTGAATGAGTCTCCAAATACTGAGAAGTCATCCATGAAGACTTTCGGAAATTTTTCCACCATATCAGAGAAGATAGAGAGCATGCATCTCTGAAAGGTTGCAGGTGCATTGCACAGGCCAAATGGCATCCGTCTGTAAGTAAATACTTCATATGGACATTTGAATGCTGTTTTCTCTTAGTCTTGAGGATCTACTGCAATCTGGTTGTAACCTGAATAACCATCCAGAAAGCAGTAGTATGGATGACCTGCTAGTCTCTCTAGCATCTGATCTATGAATGGCGAAGGAAAATGATCCTTTTTGGTGGCTATATTGAGCCTTCTATAGTCAATACACATACGCCACCCTGTAACTGTTCTTATAGGAGCCAGTTCATTCTTTTCATTATGAACCACTGTCATGCCTCCCTTCTTGGGGATAACTTGGACATGGCTCACCCAGGGACTATTAGAAATAGGATAAATAATCCCAGCCTCTAGTAATTTAGTGACCTCTTTTTGCACTACCTCCTTCATGGCTGGATTCAGCCGCCTCTATGGTTGAACCATTGGCTTGGTATCATCCTCCAATAGGATCTTGTGCATGCATCTGGCTGGGCTAATGCCCTTGAGATCACTTATGGACCACCCAAGAGCTGTCTTGTGTGTCCTTAGCACCTGAATTAGTGCTTTCTCTTCCTGTGGCTCTAAAGCAGAGTTTATGATTACGGAAAAGTATCATCTTCTCCCAAAAATGCATATTTTAGGAATGGTGGTAGTGGTTTGAGCTCGGGTTTAGGAGGCTTCTCCTCTTCCTAAGGAGTTTTCGGAGGTTCTTCTGTTTTCTCTGGTTCCTCCAAATCAGGCTGAACATCTTTAAAAATGTCCTCTAGCTCTGATCCGAGACTCTCAGTCATATTGACCTCTTCCACCAGGGAGTCAATAATATCAACGTTTATGCAGTCTTGTGATGTGTCTGGATGCTGCATAGCTTTGACAGCATTCAACTTAAACTCATCCTCATTAACTCTCAGGGTTATTTCCCCTTTTTGGACGTCAATGAGAGTTTGTCCAGTTGCTAGGAAAGGTCTTCCTAAAATGAGAGTTGCACTCTTGTGCTCCTCCATTTCCAGCACTACAAAGTCAGTGGGAAAGGTAAATGGCCCAACCTTGAAAATCATATCCTTAATTATGCCTGATGGTATTTTAGTGGAGCCATTAGCAAGTTGGAGACATATTCGGGTTGGATTGACTTCTTCAGTTAAACCAAGCTTTCTGATAGTGGATGCAAGTATCAGGTTGATACTTGCCCCAAGATCACATAGAGCTGTCTTGGTACAAGCACCCTCCAATGTGCATGGTATCATAAAGCTTCCAGGATCTTTAAGCTTCTCTGGTAAGCTTTTCAGAATGACTGCACTATATTCTTCTGTGAGGAAAACGTTTTCAGTTTCTCTTAAATCCTTTTTATAACTTAAGATCTCTTTCATGAACTTAGCATAAGAGGGTATTTGCTCAAGTGCCTCTGCAAATGGAATATTTATTTAAAGAGTCTTGAGATAGTCTGCAAAGCGGGCAAATTATTTATCCTATTCCGCCTGGTGGAGTATCTGAGGATAAGGCATCTTGGCTTTATATTATTCAACCTTAGTTGTTGCAGGTTTATTACCTACAGAAGTGGTAGGAGAAGCCTGCTTAAGGAGGTTGTTATCAGCACTTGCACGTGTCTGATCCCTTATTGGTGTTTGAACGCCAGAACTGGGTGCTTGTTGGGCATTTAACGCCAAGTTGCTGCCCTTTTCTGGCATTTGAACGACAGAATTGGCTACTGAATGAGCGTTTAACGCCAGCTTCTGACCTTTTTCTGGCGTTTGAACGCCAGAATTATTCCTCTATGGGCTCTTACTGTTCTCAGAGGAATTTTGGGCAGTGAATCTATTATCCTCTGTCAGATGTTCCATTCTTGGCTTCCAGCTACTCTGAGTTGAGCCATTCAATGTCTTTCCACTCCTTAATTAAACAACTTGGCATTCTTCTATTATCTGTTTTGATAATTGCTTTTTTGTCTGATTCAATTGTTTTTCTACATTCTGGTTAGCATTTTTAGTCTTTTGTAGCATCTCCTTAATTTTTGCTAACTGTTTGGTTATGGAAAATAGTTGCTGATTGATTCCAGTAACTTGTTCTAGTGGACTAACTTCATTGGATACTGCTTTAGCCTCTTCTTTCACAGAGGACTCACTACTTAAGTACAGATGCTAATTTCTAGCAACCGTATCTATGAGCTCTTGAGCCTCTTCAATCGTCTTCCTCATGTGTATAGATCCATGATAAACTACTATTTTATGGTCTATGTTGTGTTTAATTGAGTGGTTTTTATCAAATTCTTGCCCACTTATTCATATAATTTGCATGATTTTACAATCCCTTCCTAGTTTAGTTCTATGGTTGAAAACTTGCTTCCTAGAGATCTTTTAATTACGTATTTTAATTCTCCTTTATACCATTTGATACCGTGATCTGTGTGTTAAGTGTTTCAGGATTCATAGGGCAGGAATGGCTTAGAGAATGGAGAGGAAGCTTGCAAAAATAGGAAAGGAACACAAGAATCTAAGGAGATGACCAGCGAACACCGATGCGGACGCATGGCTCACACGACCGCGCGAAATTGAGAATATCGCAGTGATGCATTCGCGTGCCTGACGTGAGGGTGGATTGGAGTCTGCATGAATGATGTGAACGCGTGGACGACACGTACGCGTGGCAAGAAAAAAATGCTGAATGACGCGCATGCGTGGATGACGCGTTGATACAAAAATTGCTGTCGGTCTAGAATTTCTCTTGTAGAAATTAGAACTTCGTTGTAAGCA
This sequence comes from Arachis duranensis, assembly GCF_000817695.3. Lineage (NCBI taxonomy): Eukaryota > Viridiplantae > Streptophyta > Magnoliopsida > Fabales > Fabaceae > Arachis > Arachis duranensis. Next base: position 37,571,430 of record NC_029775.3, read on the forward strand.
TAGCTCTAAACTAACAAACAACTCTCACATCAAATTAAATTTGGTTTTGTCACAAGTAACAAACCCCAAATGAAAATTAACCGGAGTATTTAGACTCCGGGTCGTCTCACAAGGAATTGCAATGAAGTGCTCAATTATTGGCTATAAGGTATATTTTGGGGTTTTTGGGATAAGAGACATGGAATGTAAATAGTAATGAAAATAAACTGACAACTAACAAAGCTCTTGGCTAGATATGAAAACTAGAAGTTCTATCCTAGTTATCCTCCTTAATTGTGATCACAAATTGTCCATTGCTACCACTTAGTTAACCTCTAACCATGGAGGAAAGTCAAGTGGATGAATCAACTTGATTCCACAAGTCCTAGCCAACTCCCAAGGGAAAGACTAGTGTTAGTGGTATCCAAATCAATTAGCAACTTCCAATTGTCAATCAATCAAAGGAATTAGATAACTCAAGTGTCACTAATTACTCCACCTAGGCCAAGAGTAAAGAGAACTACTAAAAAACTAGAGGAAACATTTTATCAAACACCTAGTGTGCAAGAAAAGTAAACATCACAAAATACAAGAATTAACACAACCCACAGCTATCATCAACAAGAAATCAACAATAACAATAAAGATAAACATCAAAAGAACATGGAAACATAAAATTGCATTAAAAAAAATCAAGATTCAACAATTGTTCATAAACATAAAAGAGGACAAAATAAAGGAAATGACAAGTAAAACTAGAATAGTAGAGATGTAACAACAAGAAATTAAAAGGAGAAGCTAAATCAAAACAAGAATTAAAACTTGGATCCAAGAAGAATTAACTAAAACTATCCTAAATTCTAGAGAGAGGAGAGAGCCTCTCTCTCTAGAATTCTACCCTAAAACATGATGAAAACTCAACTAAGACTACTTGGTTCATTCTCCCCTCAATCCTTGGGCTCAATAGCATCAGAAATGAGTTGGATTGGGCCCAAAATGAGCTAGAAATCGCTGGCCACGAGTTGCTCTTTAGTGGGTCACGTGCTCAATCAGCACATCCGCGCACATTGCCCCTGCACACCCCTATACGCGAAGCAACATATGGCAAAATTTATATCATTTCGAAGCCCTGAATGTTAGCTTTCCAACGCATCTAGAACCGCCTCATTTGGACCTCTGTAGCTTAAGTTATGGTCGATTGAGTGCGAAGAGGTCAGGCTAGACAGCTTTAAGGTTCCTTCATTTCTTCATGAGTTCTCCCACTTTGCATGCTTTTCTCCTCACTTCTTCCATCCAATACTTGCCTTATGAACCTGAAATCACTCAACAAACATATCAAGGCATCTAATGGAATTAAATTGAGTTAAATTTACCTATTTTAGGGCCTAAAAAGCATGTTTTCACATTTAAGCACAAATCAAGGAAGAATTGTAAAACCATGCTATTTCATTGAATAAATGTCAGAAAAGGTGATAAAATCACCCAAAATAAGCACAAGATAAACCACAAAATTTGGGTTTATCACGCGTATGCATGACATGCGCAATCTGCAGAATTAACAGAACACACCGGGGGCAAGTTTGGGCCGCGTTTTGACCCAGTTTTCGGCCCAGAAACACAGAATAAAGCCAGGGAACATGTAGAGACTAAGGACAGACTGAACAAAACATTCATAATTCACAATTTTAGTTTTAGATGTAGTTTTTCTAGAGAGAGAGGCTCTCTCCTCTCTCTTAGGTTTTAGGATTTAGGATTTCTTTTAGGATTAGGATTTCTACTTCTCAATTTCCAGGTTTAATGTTCCTTTTATTTATTTTCCCAATTTAACTTATGAACTTTTCCATGTTAGATTTGATTTCTTTTATTAATGCAATTTGAGGTATTTCATATTTATGATTTTAATTTAGCTTTTTACACTCTTAGCTTTGGTTGAGTAATTGGTGACACTTGAGTTATCAAACTCAGCTGATGATTGAAAATTAGAATTCTTTGCTGATTGATTTGAATTCCCCTAACTCTAGTCTTTTCTTAGGAATTGACTAGGACTTGAGGAATCAAATTGATTTATCCACTTAACATACCTTCATAGTTAGAGGTTGACCAAGTGGGAGCAAAATCCAATTCTCATCACACCTGATAAGGATAACTAGGATAGGATTTCCAATTCTCATACCTTTCCAAGAGATTTTCGTAATTACTAATTTATTTTTCTTGCTATTTAAATTACTTGTTTTCTATTTCAAAAACCTAAAAAATATACCTTTTTCCATAACCAATAATAAATCACACCTCCCTGTAATTCCTTGAGAAGACGACCCGATGTTTGAATACTTCGGTTATTTATTTTTATTGGGTTTGCTTAAGTGACAAACAAAACTTTTATACGAAAGGATTCTCTGTTAGTTTTGAAACTATACTTACAACGCGATTACTTTTATTAAATTCTTTACCGATAGAAATCTGATCGTAAAAAATGGCGCCTATTCCGAGGGTTACCTGAAATTGTAGGTCAATCTTGGACGAGATCTTCTGTGCTGGTCGGAATGGTTGTGTTCGACTTGTTGGACTTGGTGGTGGTGCTGATTCCTTCATCCCCGGAGGGTGGGATGTACCTGCAAGGGACTCTGATGCTTAAGTTAGCAAGGGTATTAAGCAGGTATTGAGTAGAATCAGAGTATGAGTTATACTTGGGTGCTCCAGTGTATTTATAATGGTGTAGAAAGACCTTCCTTAGATAAGATAAGTTAGTTATCTTATCTTGTCTTTATCTTTGAGTGAGGTCATCTTATCTTTAAGGGAACCGTCTTTATCTCTATAGGCTTGGGCTGCCCTTGGATTCGGGTTGTGTTCCTCTGTTTGGGCCCTTTATTGGGCTTTATAAAAGGGGAATTAAGGATTGGGAATTCAGAATTCCAGCAAGAGAAAGTAAATTGCAACAATTAGTAAAGTAGAAGATGAATTGGAATAAACTGAAATTCAACAGAAAATGAAATTAAAGTGCAGTAGGGTCACAGAAGAACCAAAAGTAAATTGTGGTCTCAGGTCTCAAGAGACTAGGTAGCAGAGCCTAGATCTCTATTTGCCTTCCCAGATCCAAGTTCACAAAGCAATTGACAAGAAATTGAAGAGGAAGCAGTAAAGAGAATGTAAATTGATTCAATTATGCAGAAAGAAAACTAAAGAGTTCTTGAGTGGAGATTGAGACAGAATTTCCTCAATTTCACACACCCAAAACTCAGAAAAATAAGAGTGGAATTGCCCGAGCAAACACGAGGAAGGAGATCAATCAATTCTCCCTTAATCCTCAGAACTCTCGGTCAAGTCTCTCAAGAACAATTGCAAGAAATTCAAAACTCAAGGAAAGTGTAAAATTCAAAAGTCAAGCTAAGGTAAGTGGTCAAAAAGGTCCTAATTACATCAAACTAGCTCCTATTTATACACTTTCTATTCTTGGATTTTGGGATTTGGATGGGCTTTTGATTTGGTGAAGAAATGAATTTAATTGGAATTTTAATTGAATTTTTCGGCCCAAAATGGTAGCTCCCAGGAGGCTGCCCTGCCCTTGTGGAGGGCAGGGCAGGATTTGGTGCATGTTGGTGCTTGCTTGGTGCGGCTTGGTGCAGTCTTGGTGCGCAAAACGCTGCCCTGCCCTCGCGGAGGGCAGGGCAGGAAAAATTGGTGCTGCCAGGATGTGCCACGGTGCGTGCTTGGTGCTGCCAGATTTGTTTCTTGGTGCGCCAGAATCATGCCAACAAAATGCTGCCCTGCCCTCGCGGAGGGCAGGGCAATGTGCGTCATGGTGCGTTTGAAATATTTTGCGTGCCAAGTCTTGGACATCATCAAGGTAGCGCTCAAGTGGTGCAGCTTCCTTGCTTTCTTTGTGAAGGATCCGTGTTCGAGACTGGCTGGGAGCATTTTGGCCAATTTTTGGCTTAGCGCTCCCCCACTCCCCCTTGCTCATGAGTTCGAACCTTGTGGCAAGCATTGGTAGGCAGAATTTCTTTGGAAGCTTGTTTCATTATGTTGCCCTCCTGGAGGGCAGTGTGCCCTTGTGGAGGGCAATGCTTGCCTCTCCTCATGTTGTGCGCCACACTTCTTCTCTCTTTGACCACACTTTCTTTTCCTTGGGCCACACTTCCTTAGGCTACGCTTTTCCTTTTTTTCTTTTCTTCACCTACAATAAACCAAAACAACCACTCAAAGTATCACTAAATTCAAGAGGCTTATAAATCAATTAAAATTCAATTAAAATTAGCTTAAACCTCATGGATTAACATTAATTTCATGGTGGTTGCTTGATTTAAAGAAGTTGTGCATTTTCACTCCAAATCACTTACTTAAGAAGCAAGAAAGTGCATAAAGACTAACAAAACAAGTGAAATTAGCTTGAAAAATGGGTATATGATGACTTGTCATCACCTGGTAGTTTGGCCGAGCTCTTTGAGAAGAGGTCGGATTGTCTGTCCTGAAGAGGTCGGTCGCTTTGTCGGTAGAACATCCCGGGTCTGACAGCTTGACCCAGGGTATGAACAGTGCCCCTGCTTGAGCTCGGTCTTCTGTTTTGAGGTCGAGTCTTCAGTTTTAGGACTTCGATCCTTTTATGGTGAAGCCGAACTTGAGCATTTTTGTTGACTTCTTCCTTGTATCCATTGAATGCGGAACGTTGCCTTTTTAAATTTTACTCTTTCAAAAATGCGCGTCCCTTTGCCTTGGGAATGTGCGAAGGTTTAATGACCTTATTAATTCTTTTTAATGCTCCGTTTCTTTGTTCTTTTTGAACTTTTCACAAAATGGTTTCCCTTTTCTATTTCGTAACTTCCCTTTTCTTTCTCACCTTCTATTTTCCCCTGAAAACTTACGTTTCTTGGTGTTTTAACGTGGTTTTGGCGATCGTGAGTGCTTCCGATGGCAACTTCTGGCCTCTTCATCTTCAACCTTCTTCGGCATTCTTCTCCTTTTTTCAGGTTGGTTTTTCTTTTTCTTCCGTCGTCTATTTTGCTGCTCTGTATTTGGTTTTGTAGTACTGACTGAGTGCATGTTGGAAAGCTTGAATCTTTGTATATTATCACGCTCGGTTTATCACTGTTATCCATGCTTCTGGGTGTTTTCTCCTGATTTGGCTTTTTAGGGCTTCGTATGCTACTCCTATTTTGCTGAACTTTGTTGTTTTGAAGAAGTTTGCTCCTTTTGATGGCTTTTGTTCTGTTGATTGCTTTTCTTTGATGGAGATGGCTTCGTAAAGGAACTTTTTTCTTTTGGCGGCTCATTTGATCTTTTTCATGTTTTGTTTTTCTTTTTGGGATGTTACTTTCTGGGGAAAGGTTCTTCTTTGTTCTTGCTGCAAATTTTTGTTGGGGCGTTTAGCCTTGTAGATTTTTCTGACTCTTTGTTCCCTGATTGCCCCCAAAGGATGCCCCTGGACCTTCTGGGAGTGGGTCCTGGGGTTTCTTTTGCTATTTATGCCATGTTTGGATTGTGCTGGCTGAGTTGTTTTGGTTTCGTCCGAGATGTTTTTAGTAATCCACTCTCCTTTTCTTGTTTGTAGGACTAGTTGGCTATGTCTTCTCGCAAAAATATTGTAGAGACGTCTTCTAAGGTTCCTAAGGGTATGTCCGATTGGTTGGACTCCCTTGTTTTGATGTGTGTTTCTGTGGTCAATGCTGAATTCTATGTGGAGCTTAGGAAACATCACCGTCTCTGTAAGAGTAGGGATCAAGAGAAGAATTATGAGTTGGTGGCACCTGACTCCGAGGAGAGGGTTTGCTTTCCTGCCCTAACCCAGGGGGAGTGCCTTTTCTTTTATGCTTATGACTATTTCTTCAGCCAGTTGGACATCACCTTTCCTTTTACCTCGTTTGAGACCAATTTGTTGTGGTCGTGTAATATAGCTCCGTCCCAGCTTCACCCAAACTCCTAGGGCTTTATCAAGATTTTTCAACTTCTTTGTCAAGAACTGAATGTTATCCCCTCTCAAACTCTTTTCCTTTATTTGTTTGTTTTAACTAAGCCCAGAATTTCTTCAAAAAAGAAAGTCTCATGGGTTTCTTTTAGATCTGCACAAGGACACAAGGTTTTTACCATGTACGATGAGTCTTTTAAGGACTTCAAGAATTATTTTTTCAAGGTTCGAACTGTTGAGGGAGCTCGTCCCTTTTTTTCTGGAAGCGAATGGGGAGCCATCCTTCCCTTTACATTGGCAGCAGAATGTAGTAGTATCCCGTTATACATGGGAGATGCTTGATGAAGTCGAACATGCCTTTGTGACGGTTTTGGAGGATCTTTGGGGAGAACCCCTCATTTAGATACCAAAAAGTGTTTGGGAGACCCCTCCCTCGTCCGAGATATATTGGATATTACTTGATGTATACTATTTCATATTTTTTGCTTTTCCCCTTTCTTCTCAGTATGATAAATTGTTTGTTCTTTATTTTTCAGAGATGGCCAAGAATAATGATGCAATGAAGGCCTTCAAAAAGACGAGGAAGGCCACTGCAGCTCAAAACACCTCGGCCCGTGTAGATGGGGAAGGGACTTCTCAGGTCCCTTTGAAGCCGTATGTGCCGAGCTCTCCTAGCCCGAGGAGAATGATCCCTACACCTCGGGTCTATTTAGTGGATCCCCCATAATCTTCTACTGCTGCTGTGGTTTCCTCTTCGGCCGTCCCTCCTCCTAAAAGACCTCGAACCGTTAAACCTTTCAATCTGGATGCCCCGGATTTTGACCTTATTGGCTTTGTGGACCAGCAGATCGCACTTTGTGGTGCCCTCTCTATGGATGATGTATCTCTCCTTCATCACTTAGATTTTATAACTCGGAATAGCATTAAGATGGCTCATATGGGAGCTGCTCTGTATTGAATTGCCTAAAATCTGCCTCTGCATGCTACCAAAGCCTTTATGGAGGAAGTTAAACAAGAGTTTGATCGGATGAAGGGTCTGAAGGAGGAGTTTGAAGCGGAGGTGACTAAACTGAAGAAGGAGTTGGAGGGGGAGAAGGCTAGCTCTCTTGCTTTGGCAGCTTCTCTGCGGTTGGCTGAGGGCACGACCTTGAGACATAAAGAAAGCTATGTCACGTCCTACCGGGAAGTGATGCGTCTTCGAGAGGAGTTAGAGTCGGCCTGGGTTGATTATTCCGAGCTCCAGGGTCACCTTGTAGGCAGTGTAACTGCTGCTTATGAGAACCTGAAGGAGCAGGTTCGGGTTCTTACTCCGGATGTCGACCTTACTTTATTTAGTTTGGATAATGTTGTGAGGGATGGCAAGATCGTCCCCGATGATCCTGATGATGATGACGTTGAGCCTCCCTCTCAGCCTGTTGCCAAAGCTTCTATCGTGTCGGCTTCTTCAACTCCTGCTTGTTCCATAGCAGATCCTGATTGCCAGATATTGAATTAGGATGACAGGACAGTGGACGCAGTGCCTCTCCAAACTCGCCCTCCTTCACCCCGTGCTGATGCTGTTGAGAAGCCTTCGGGTGTTTAATCGATTTTTGTAACTTTTTGTGTAGATAGCCCGACTTGTGGGCTTTTGAACTCCTTATTTTGTTGACTTTTGACACCTTTTTAGTTGCTGGTTTTAGCAACTTTATTTTGATAAACAAAATAGTTTCCCGGCTTTGTAGGCTGAATTTGTTGGCCTCTGAAGCTGGCTATTATTATGACTTTCTATTTTTATATCATATCTATTTGCGCTTGTCTTGGTATCTTCGTAGTCTTTGAGAGTATTGGAATGATTGGCTTGATTCCTTTGCCTGACACTGCTTTCAACAATTTTAAACTTTTGTTCAGGTCTTCGTTAGGAATTATAATACTGAGATTGCCGATTTCTTCAACTTGGTTTTTGCCCGAGTTATTTGTTTGTAACCCTCCTTTTTGGACTTTACTTAGGTCTCTTCCAGGGGTAGCTTCATCATGTCGGATCCTGTCAAGTTACTTGGTAATCCTCTTTCTTGGACCTTGTTCAGGTCTCTTTCAGGGATTAACTTCTGTAACTTTATATCTTGGGCCGACTTCATCATGTCAGGCCTTGTCGAGTTACTTGGTAATCCTCTTTCTTGGACCTTGTTCAGGTCTCTTTCAGAGATTAACTTTTGTAACTTTATTTCTTGGGCCGACTTTATCATGTCAGGCCGTGTCGAGTTACTTGGTAATCCTCTTTCTTGGACCATGTTCAGGTCTCTTTCAGGGATTACCTTTTGTAACTTTATATCTTGGGCCGACTTCATCATGTCGGGCCATGTCGAGTTACTTGGTAATCCTCTTTCTTGGACCTTGTTCAGGTCTCTTTCAGGGATTACCCTTTGTAAATTTTTCGTAGGAGTCTAACTTCATCATGTCGGGCTCTTCTAAGTTATAGTAATCCTCTTTTATAGGGTTGGCCAGACCTCTTTCCAGGAATTTACTTATAACTTGGGTTGTTGTGGCTGGTCTGACTTCTTTGTGCCGGCCAGTCTTTAAGTTATTTTATAGCAATCCATTTTATTAGGACCTTGTCAGGTCCTTTCTATGGATCACTTTCTATAACTTCTTGCATTATTCTGTTTTCAACTTTGCCGATTTCGTAGAGTTCGGGTTTTAACCCTCATTTGGTTGACCTTTTAATGAATTTGGTTTTCATTTTTGGTCTTTATCGTGATCGTGCAGTGAATTTGGTTTTCACTATCTGTCGATCTGTAGTGTTATAATCGGGCGATTAATGTTTCGGAATAATGCGGCTTGAGCGTTTGTAGAAAATCTGAACAGATTTTATTAAAAGAAAATGCAAATATATACACGCGGGGTTAATTTTCCTAAGTCGGGTGATTTGTAGGTCTTGGTCTTGGCACCTCATTAAAAACCTTTTTAGGAAAGAGAGTGCGCCTTGTCCCAAGATCTTTTATCATCCGGAACTATAGTACCTTTTTAGGTTGCAGGCGTGCCATGACCTAGGGAGCTCTCGCCCGTCGAGTTCGGAAAGCCTGTAGTAGCCCTTCCCTAGCACTTATATGACTCGGTAGGGTCCTTTCCAGTTTGCTGCCAGCTTTCCTTCTTCAGGTCGAGTTGTTCCGATGTTGTTTCAGATTAGAATGAGGTCATTCTCCATGAAGGTCCACTGTATTACTTTTTGATTGTATCTGGAAGCCATTCGTCGCTTTAATGCTTCTTCCCTTATCCGAGCTCATTCTCGGACTTCTGGAAGTAGTTCAAGCTCTTCCCTTTGAAGTTGGCAATTGGCTTCTTCGTTATAATAGATCACTCTAGGGGACCTTTCTTCAATCTCTACTGGGATCATTGCCTCCATTCTGTATGCTGATTGGAAGGGTGATTCCTTTGTAGTGGAATGTGGCATTGTTCGATATGCCATTAAGACCTGTGGGAGCTCCTCGGCCCAGGCTCCCTTTGCATCCTGTAACCTCCGCTTCAGCCCAGCCAGTATGAGTTTATTGGCCGCTTCGGCTTGTCCATTGGCTTGGGGATGTTCGACGGAGGTGAATTGTTGTTTTATATTCAAGTCGGCCGCTAGTTTTTTGAAGCCTGCATCTGTGAACTGATTACCATTGTCTGTGGTGATGGAGTATGAAACCCCAAACCTTGTGACGATGTTTCTATATAGGAACTTTCGACTTCTTTGAGCAGTGGCGTTAGCTAGGGGTTCTGCCTCAATCCACTTTGTGAAGTAGTCTATTCCTACTATGAGGAATTTGACTTGTCTCGATCCTTGAGGAAAGGGTCCAAGAAGGTCGAGTCCCCATTTTGCGAATGGCCAAGGTGAGGTCACGCTGATGAGTTTCTCTGGTGGGGCGATGTGAAAATTGGCATGTTTCTGACATGATGAGCATGTCTTCACAAATTCTGTGGCTTCCTTTTGTAGAGTTGGCCAATAAAATCCTGCCCGAAGTGCCTTTTTGGCGAATGCCTGTGCTCCGAGGTGATTGCCACAAATGCCACTGTGTACTTCTTCTAAGACTTCTTTTGTGTTGGAAGTCGGCACGCATTTTAACAGTGGTATTGAAATTCCTATTTTGTATAGAGTATTATTTATGATAGTATAATATTGTGCCTCCCGCTTCAACCTCTTTGCCTCTTTTTCCTCTGCAGGGAGTACTTCTGTTTTGAGGTAGTTTATTATGGGGGTCATCCATCCTTAATCCTGACCTGTTATAGTCATGACTTTTTCTTCTTCTAAGATTGATGGATTTTATAGGATTTCTTGGATAAGGCTTCTATTGTTGCCCCCTGGCTTGGTGTTTAGGGGTGTCCATGGATAGGATCCGATCCGCATATCCGCGGTGTTTATCCGAATCCGATTCGAAAATTGCGGATATGGATCCGATCCGTAAGGCTTTTAGATCGGATCGTATCGGATCCGCACACTAATCATTTTAAAGAATAGAAAAAATGAATTTTATTGATATTTTTTTAATAAAAATATGTTTTTAAAAATATTTTTATGTTTTGTGGATATATCCGATATCCGATCCGATCCGATCCGCAAATGTGCGGATCGGATCGGATCGGATCCAACCTTAAAAGCTGCGGATATTGGATCTGATCCGATCCGATGATTTTAATGCGGATCGGATCAAATTTTTGGCCATATCCGATCCGATCCGATCCGCAGACACCCCTATTGGTGTTGGCTAGTTTTAAAAGTGTGTCGGCTCGGGTATTTTGTTCTCGGGGTATGTGATGAATCGTATATTCACCGAGTTGTCCGAGCTGTTCTCTGGTTTTGTCCAAGTACTTTTTAATAGTGGGATCTTTGGCTTGGTAGCTTCCCGTTATTTGTGAAGTGACTACCTGTGAGTCGCTGAAGATGATAAGTTTTTGAGCTCCAACCTCCCTAGCCAGCTTCAAACCAGCTAGTAGTGCCTCATATTCCGCTTGATTGTTTGAGGCAGGGAACCCAAATTTGAGGGAGAGTTTGATTTGGGTTCCCTGGTTGTTTTCAATTATCACTCCTGCGCCGCTTCCAGTTTTGTTTGAGGAACCGTCCACGTAGAGCTTCCACTCTATGGGGATCTCCGGTGTGTCTGTAAATTCTGCAATGAAGTCGGCCAGGTGTTGTGATTTGATTGCCGTCCGAGCTTCATATTGGAGATCAAATTTGGACAACTCTACTGCCCATTGCAAGATTCTGCCTGCCAGGTCTATTTTTTGTAAGATCCCTTTTATGGGCTAGTTGGTTCGAACTCTAATGGTGTGAGCCTGGAAGTATGGGCGAAGTCGTCGTGATGTTAGTATGAGAGCGTAAGCGAACTTTTCTATTTTCTGGTAGTTCAGCTCGGATCCTTGTAATACTTTGCTGATAAAGTATATGGGCTGTTGCCCGCTGTTGTCTTTTTGGACCAGTGCTGAGGCTATTGCTCGATTTCCTACTACGAGGTACAATATGAGTGGTTCTCCTTCCCATGGCCGAGTTAGTATAGGTGGCTGTTGAAGTCTTGAAAAGCTTACTCGCTTTCCACTGTCCATTCAAACTCCTTTCCTTTCCTTAGAGTGGCGTAGAAGGGGAGAGATCTTATTGCTGATCCGGCCAAGAATCTGGACAAGGCTGCCAACCTCCCGTTGAGTTGTTGTACCTCTTTGACACAAGTCGGACTTTTCATGTCGAGTATGGCCTGGCATTTATATGGGTTTGCCTCGATTCCTCTCTGTGTGATCATAAAACCCAAGAATTTACCAGCTTCTACTGCGAAGGTGCATTTTGCGGGATTGAGTCGCATGCCATGTCGTCTTATAGTGTTGAATACTTGTGTCAGGTCGGATAATAACATCTCTTTGTTTTGCATCTTTACTAGCATGTCGTCCATGTAGACTTCCATGACTTTTCCGATGTGATCCAAAAAAACCTTGTTCATTAATCTTTGGTAAGTGGCTCCCGCGTTTTTAAGACCGAAAGGCATGACAATGTAGCAGTAATTTGCCTTTGGGGTTAAGAATGAGGTTTTTTCTTGGTCGGGTGGGTACATTGGGATTTGGTTATATCCCAAGTATACGTCCATAAAGGAGAGGTATTTATATCCGGAGGAGGCATCTACTAGTGCGTCGATGCTTGGGAGTGGATAAGGATCTTTTGGACAGGCTTTATTGAGATCGGTATAGTCAGTGCACATTCTCCACTTCCCGTTTGACTTTTTTACCAATACAACATTAGCAAGCCATAGCGGGTATTTGACTTCTCTTATGAAACCTGCCTCCAGTAGAGCTCGTACCTGTTCTTCCACAGCTTGAGAGCGTTCTGGTCCTAGCTTTCTATGCCTTTGTTGTACCGGCCGAGATCCTGGGTAGACTGCTAGCTTGTGGCACATTAGTTTGGGATCTATGCCTGGCATGTCTGCGGCCTTCCACACAAAGAGGTCGATGTTGTCTCGTAGAAACTGTATGAGTGATTCTTTTATGTCTCCTTTCAGGAGTGTGCCAATATTGGTCGTTTGGTCCGGGGTATCCCCGATCTGGATTTTCTCTATTTCACCTTCAGGTTGTGGGCGGAGCTCTTCCCGCCTCCGAACTCCACCGAGCTCAATTATGTGGAATTCTTCTCCTCTGCCTCTGAGGTTTAGACTTTCGTTATAACAGCGGCGTGCCATCTTCTGATCTGCTTTTATCGTAGCTATCCCTCCTGTAGTTGGAAACTTCATGCATAGATGCGGAGTCGAGACTATTACGCCGAGCTAATTTAGCGTTGTCCGACCTATTAGGGCGTTGTAGGCTGAACTTACGTCGACTACAATGTAGTCTATTTTGAGTGTTCTTGACTGACTTCCTTTTCCGAAAGTTGTGTGGAGCGAGATGTATCCCGTCGGTTGAACTGGGGTATCTCCTAGCCCGAACAGGCTGTCCGGATATGCTCCGAGTTCTTTTTCTTCCAGGCCGAGTTTGTCGAAGATAGTTTTGAATAAGATATCGGTGGAGATCCCCTGGTCTATCAACGTGCGGCGAAGATTTGCGTTTGCCAGTATAATAGTGATGACCATGGGATCGTCTTGCCCTGATGTGATGCTGGATGTGTCTTTCTTGGTGAAAGTAATCATTGAGATGTCGGGTGCTTCCTCCTTTCCTGCGACGTGATATACGTCTTTGAGATGTGTTTTGCGAGATGATTTGGAGATTCCTCCCCCGGCAAATCCGCCGTGTATCATGTGGACATGTCTTTCTGGTGTTCGAGATGATCGCGCGGTTGGTCCGACATCTTCTGCTCTCCTTTTTTTCTTTGCTCATCGTCCTGGGTGGCCAGATATCAATCTAGCTTTCCTTCTCGTACGAGCTTTTCTATGACATTTTTTTATGTCGAAACACTCATTGGTGGAGTGCCCGCGGATCCGATGGTATTCACACTATTCGGCCTGGTTTCCTCCTCCTTTTTTGCCTTTGAGTGGCCGAGCTAGTGGTATTTTTTCTGTGTTGCAAACCTCTCTGTATACATCCACAAGAGATACCCAAAGGGGGTGTAATTGTGGTATTTTTTATTTTCTCTCCATGTCGATCTTCCTTCTTTTTGGAATCTTTGTCTTTATCCCGGGGGGTGAATCCGGCCTTCGAGGTCTCTCCTAATCGGGAGTTTTACTCCATGTTGATGTACTTTTCAGCTCATTCCTGCACCTCGTTCAGAGATGTGGGGTATTTCTTTGATATAGATTGACTAAAGGGCGCTTCTCGCAAGCCATTAATAAGGCCCATAATAGCGGCTTCCGTTGGTAGGTTCTGTATGTCCATGCATGTCTTGTTGAATCTTTCCATATAGTTGTGAAGGGTTTCCCGTTCTCCTTGTCTGATTCACAGTAAGCTCAGAGCATGTTTAGCTTTGTCTTTTTTGGATGGAGAATCTGGCCAGGAATTTTTTTAGCCATGTCGTCAAAACTTGAGATGGACCTAGGAGGGAGGTTGTCGAACCATCTAATTGCCTTTTTGTCAAAGTAGTTGGAAAGGCTTTGCAACGAACTGCATTTGAGGCTTCGGTGAGGTACATTCTGCTTCTGAAATTGCTGAGATGATGGCCGGGATCTGTAGTGCCGTCGTATAAGGTCATGTCTGGGAGTTTAAAGTCCTTTGGGATTTTCGTCTTCATGATCTCCTTGGTGAATGGGTCTTGCTCCTTGCGGGAACTATCTTCGGGAGTGGATCGGCTGACTTTAGTCTTGACATCGGCTTCAAGTTTTAGGAGTTTGTTCTCCAATTCCCGACGTCGCTTTATTTCCCTTTGTAGGTCTTTCTTCAAGTTGTTTTAACCGATCTTGAAATGCATCCATGGCTCCCTCATTTGGGGAGTTCTTCTTGTTGTTGATTTGGGAAGTATCTTTTGGTGTGGTGTCCGCATTTTTATGCGGCATTATTTCCTCTAGATCTGAAGTGTGGTCGTTGTCATGGTCATCCGCCATGGTGATGGGATGACTTCCAGGTTCCCCGGCAGTAGCGCCAATGTTCCGAGGGTTACCTGAAATTATAGGTCGATCTCGGATGAGATCTTCTGTACTGGTCAGAGTTACTGTGTCTGACTTGTTGGACTTAGTAGCGGTGCTGATTCCTTCATCCCCGGAGGGTGGAGGGGTACCTGCAAGGGACTCTGATGCTTAAGTTAGCAAGGGTATTAAGCATGTATTGAGTAGAATCAGAGTATGAGTTATACCTGGGTGCTCCAGTATATTTATAATGGTGTAGAGCGACCTTCAAAGATAAGATAAGTTAGTTATCTTATCTTATCTTTATCTTTTGAGTAGGGTCACCTTATCTTTCAACGGAACCGCCTTTCTCCCTATAGGCTTGGACTGCCTTGGGCTTTGGTGCGCAATCCTCCATTTGGGCCCTTCTTTGAGCTTTCCTAGTGACTTGGCTGAGCTCTTTGAGAAGAGGTCGGATTGTCCTGACCTGAAGAGGTCGGTCGACATGTCGGTAGAACATCCTGGGTCGGACATCTCGACCCAAGGTATGAACATATACCTTTTTCCATAACCAATAATAAATCACACCTTCCTACAATTCCTTGAGAAGACGACCAGAGGTTTGAATACTTCAGTTATTTATTTTTATTGGGTTTGCTTAAGTGACAAACAAAATTTTTGTACGAAAGGATTCTCTGTTGGTTTAGAAACTATACTTACAACGCGATTATATTTTTGTGAAATTCTTTACCGATAGAAACTCAGTTCGTCAATCCACAAGCTGAGTGGTCTAGAGATATCTGGGCCTTTTCTGAAAGCCCTAGTAGAAGATGTTTAACTGCACCCACTTTGAAAACATTTCAGAGGGCATTTCCTTAGCATCTCTCTGTACCTCTCACAGGCATCATAAAGAGATTCATTATCCTCTTGTTTAAAGCCTTGGATGTCTAGCTTTAGTTGTGTCATCCTTTTTGGAGAGAAATGTTGATTCAGGAATTTGTCTGATAACTATTTCCCAGTTCTTATGCTGGCCTTGGGTTGGTTATTTAACCACCTCTTAGCTTGGTCTTTTACAGGAAATGGGAATAGCAATAATCTGTAGACATCCTGATCTACTTTCTTATCACATACTAGGTCAGTAATTTGTAAGAACTGTGCCAGAAACTCAGTAGGTTCTTCTTGTGGAAGACCAGAATACTGACAATTTTGCTACACCATGATAATGAGCTGAGGATTTAACTCAAAACTACTGGCTTTGATGGAAGGTATACAAATACTACTCCCATATGAAGCAGTAGTGGGGTTGGCATATGACCCTAGAGTCCTTCTGGACTGTTCATTTCCACTTAGGTCCATGATAGAGAAAGGGAGATGATGTGGATTGTAAATAAACAATATGATTTAAAATTTTAAAGATTGAAACTTTCTTAACAAGAAAACACCAAACTTAAAATTTTTCAATCAAACTACAAAATGGGACAAGAAATTCAAAAAATTAAAAAAAAAGAAAAAGGATTTTGAAAAATTTTATAAAAGATTTTTGAAAAATATAAAAAGAAATTTGAAAATCTTTTAAAATTGAAATTTTGACTTGACTAATAAGAAACAACTAAATTTTAAAATTTTTTGACTAAGCCAACCCAAAGATATCGAAAATTATGAGCAATTAGATGAAAAGATATTTTTTTATTTTTGAATTTTAATGAAGAAAGAGAAAAACAACAAAATGACTTAAGACATAAAAATTTTTGGATCAAAACAAAGAGAGCATGCAAGAACACTTTGAATGTCAAGATGAAATAAGGAAATAAGGACACTAATAAGGAACACCAAACATAAAAATTTTTATACTTTGGACACTAATAATTCAAAAATGCACAAGAAAAACAAGGAAAGACACAAAACAAGAAAAACTGAAGATCAAATAAGGAACACAAAAAAATTCGAAAATATGAAGAAAAATAAAAAAATATGCAATTAACACTAAACTTAAAACATGAAACTAGACTCAAACAGAAAACTCAAAACCAACAAAAACAATTGATTCCTAATCTAAGCAACAAGACGAACCTTCAGTTGTCCAAACTCAAACAATCCCCGGCAACGGTGCCAAAAACTTGGAGCACGAAATTGTGATCACACTTTTCACAATTCTGCACAACTAACCAGCAAGTGCACTGGGTCGTCCAAGTAATATCTTACGTGAGTAAGGGTTGATCCCACGGAGATTGTCAGCTTGAAGCAAGCTATGGTTATCCTATAAATCTTAGTCAGGAGATTAATGATAAAAATCATTTTTGTTTGCAAAAAGTAAAAGAGCATGAAATGAATGATACTTGTTATTCAGTAATGGAGAATAGGCTAAGGTTTTGGAGATGCTCTGTCTTCTAAATCTCAATTTTCCTATTGTTTTCTTCTTCCAAACGCGCAAGGATCCTTCTATGGCAAGGTATATGTTGGTGGATTACCGTTGTCAATTGCTACCATCCGTCCTCTCAGTGAAAATGGTCCAGGTATGTTTCCGCACGGCTAATCATCTATCGGTTCTCACTTGTATTGGAATAGGATACATTTATCCTTTTGCACACTGTCACTGCTAATGAGCGGATAATTTATACACTTTTTGGCATTATTTTTAGGTAGTTTTTAGTAGGATCTAGCTACTTTTTGGGATGTTTTTATTAGTTTTTATGCAAAAGTCATATTTCTGGACTTTACTATGAGTTTGTGTGTTTTTCTATGATTTCAGGTATTTTCTAGCTAAAATTGAGGGACCTGAGCAAAAATCTGATTCAGAGGCTGACAAAGGACTGCTGATGCTGTTGGATTCTGACCTCCCTGCACTCGAAGTGGATTTTCTGGAGCTAAAGAAATTCAAATGGCACACTCTCAATTGCGTTGGAAGGTAGACATCCAGAGCTTTCCAGAAATATATAATAGTCTATACTTTGCCCAAGTTTTGATGATGTAAACCGGTGTTCAAACGCCCCTTCTCTGCCATATTCTGAAGTCAAAACGCCAGAACTGGCATAAAAGCTGGAGTTAAACGCCCAAACTGGCACCAAAGCTGGTGTTTAACTCCAAGAGAAGCCTCTACACGTGTAAAGCTCAATGCTCAGCCCAAGCACACACCAAGTGGGCCCAGAAGTGGATTTTTGCATCATTTACCTATTTCTATAAACTCTAGTAGCTAGTTTTATTATAAATAGGACCTTTTACTATTGTATTTTCATCTTTTGATCTCTTGATCACATTGGGGGCTGGCCTCACGGCCATGCCTACCTTCACCACTTATGTATTTTCAACGGTGGAGTTTCTACACACCATAGATTAAGGTGTGGAGCTCTGCTGTTCCTCGAGTATTAATGCAATTGCTATTGTTCTTCTATTCAATTCATGCTTATTCTTCTTCTAAGATATTCACTCGCACTTCAACTTGATGAATGTGATGATCCGTGACATTCATCATCATTTTCACCTATGAACGCGTGACTGACAACAACTTTCGTTCTACTTAAGATTGAGCGTGTATCTCTTAGCCTCCATTCTGAAAGATCAGAGTCTTCGTGGTATAAGCTAGAATTATTGGTGGCCATTCATGAAATCTGGAAACTCTAAACATTGTCTGTGGTATTCTGAGTATGATCTGGGAGGGGATGACTGTGACGAGCTTCAAACTCGCGAGTGTTGGGCGTAGTGACAGACACAAAAGGATCACTGGATTCTATTCCAACATGATCGAGAACCGACAGATGATTAGCCGTGTGGTGACAGCGCATTTGAACCATTTTCACTGAGGACGGGAGGTAGCCATTGACGCCGGTGAAACCCGAACATACAGCTTACTATGGAAAGGAGTATGAAGGATTGGATGAAGGCAGTAGGAAAGCTGAGATTCAACAGGAACAAAGCATCTCTATGCACTTATCTGAAATTCTCACCAATGAATTACATAAGTATCTCTATCTTTACTTTATGTTTTATTTATCTTTTAATTATGAAAACTCCATAACCCATTTGAATCTGCCTAACTGAGATTTACAAGGTGACCATAGCTTGCTTCAAGCCGACAATCTCCGTGGGATCGACCCTTACTCACGTAAGGTATTACTTGGACGACCTAGTGCACTTGCTAGTTAGTTGTGCGGAGTTGTGACAAAGTGTGATTCACGTTTGAGAGCACCAAGTCTATTGGCACCATTATTGATGATCACAATTTCGTGCACCACCGTTGCCGGGGATTGTTCGAGTTTGGACAACTGACGGTTCATCTTGTTGCTCAGATTAGGTAATTTTATTTTATTTTTTTAATCTTTTTATTTCTTATTTTCGAAAAAAATACAAAAAAATCATAAAATCATAAAAACCCAAAAATATTTGATGATTCTTGTTTGAATCCAGTGCCAACTTTTAAGTTTGGTGTTAATTGCATGATTTTAATTGTCTTGCAATTTTCAAAAAACATGCATAATGTTCTTGATGATCTTCAAGTTGTTCTTGATGAATTGCCTTGTTTGATCTTCATGATTTATTGAATTGCACTGCATGATGTTCTACATATGCATTCTTGCATTCATATGGCCCAAACATGAGAAAGGTCTAAGTTTGGTGTCCTCTATGTTTTCTTTCATTAAGAAAACTGAGTTCTTGATGTTCATCTTGATCTTCAAGATTGTTCTTGATGTTCATCTTGACGTTCATAATGTTCTTGCATATATCTTGTGTTTTGATCCAAGAATGATATGTTTTGACTCATTTTGTTGTTTTTCAAAATTGAAGATATATCTTCTTGAATAAAGGATATAGCAAAATGAAGATCCAAGAACATAAAGCAGAGGATTTACAGAGAAAAAGCTGGGCGTTCAAACGCCCAGTGAAGAAGGAAAACTGGCATTTGAACGCCAGCTAGGGTACCTGGTTGGGAGTTTAAACGCCCAGTAAGGAAGGAAAACTAGCGTTTAAACGCCAGCCAGGGTACCTGGCTGGGCGTTTAAACACCCAAAACATGCAGCTCCTGGGCGTTTAACGCCAGGATGACACAAGAAGAGGAGTTTTGTTTTCAAATCAAATCTTTTTCAAATCTTCATATTTTTTTCAAAATCAAATCTTTTTCAAATCAAATATTTTCAATCATATCTTTTTCAAAATCATATCTTTTCAAACATATTTTTTTCAAAAAAAAAACAAATCTTTTTAATTTCCTTTTCAAATCTTTTTTAAAATAAATTTCAATCATATCTTTTCAAACATATCTTTTTCAAATCATACCTTTTTTTTTAATTCTAATTTCAAAAATCTTTTCTAACCTCTTATCTTTTTCAAATTTACTTCTTATCTTTTTCAAAATCACCTAACCTTTTTTTACTTTAATTTTCGAAAACCATTAAACATTTTTTTTAAAATTATTTTTAATTAATTAATTGTTTTATATTTTTCAACTTGATTTTCGAAAATTCCACCTTTCTCTCATTTTTTTTATTTAAACACTAACATTTCTCCACCATTGTCAATTCGGACTCACTCCTTCTTTGTGTGTTCGAATTCTGCCTTACCTCCTTCTTCTATTCTTATTTTCCTCTGACACCTCAAGGAATCTCTATACTGTGACATAGAGGATTCCATATGTTCTTTGTTTTCTTCTCTTTCATATGAACAGGAACAAAGATAAAGGCATACTTGTTGAAGCTGATCCTGAACCTGAAAGGACTCTGAAGAGGAAGCTAAGAGCAGCTAAAGCACAAAACTCTGAAGAGGACCTCACTAAAATTTTTGAAAACGAAGCAACAAATGAAACAATTATGGTCGAACCAAACAACAATGCAAGGAAGATGCTTGGTGATTTTACTACACCAACTTCCAACTTCTATGGAAGAAGCATCTCAATCCCTGACATAGGAGCAAACAATTTTGAGCTAAAGCCTCAATTAGTTTTTCTACTGCAACAGAACTACAAGTTTCATGGACTTCCATCAGAAGACCCTTATCAGTTTTTAACTGAGTTTTTGCAGATATGTGATACTATTAAGACCAATGGAGTTGATCCTAAAGTCTACAAGCTTATGCTTTTCCCTTTTGCTGTAAGAGACAGAGCTAAAACATGGTTGGACTCACAACCTAGAGATAGCCTGGACTCTTGGGATAAGCTGGTCATGACTTTCTTAGCCAAGTTCTTTCCTCTTCAAAAGCTGAGCATGCTTAGAGTGGATGTTCAGACCTTCAGACAAAAAGATGGTGAATCCCTCTATGAAGCTTGGGAAAGATACAAGCAGCTGACCAAAAAGTGTCCTTCTGACATGCTTTCAGAATGGACCACATTAGATATATTCTATGATGGTCTATCTGAATTTTCCAAGATGTCACTGGACCACTCTGCAGGTAGATCCATTCACCTAAAGAAAATGCTTGCAGCAGCTCAGAAACTTTTTCAAATGGTTGCAAATAACCAGTTCATGTATACCTCTGAGAGGAATCCTGTGAGTAATGGGACGCCTCAAAAGAGAGGAGTTCTTGAAATTGATGCTCTGAATGCCATACTGGCTCAGAACAAAATATTGACCAACCAAGTCAATATGATCTCTCAGAGTCTGAACGGATTGCAAAATGCATATCTAACAGTACTAAAGAAGCATCTTCTGAAGAAGAAGCTTATGATCCTGAGAACCCTGCAATGGCAGAGGTGAATTACATGGGTGAGGCCTTTGGCAACACCTATAATCCTTCATGGAAAAATCATCCAAATTTTTCATGTAAGGATCAACAGAAGCAAGGCTTCAATAATAACAATGGTGGAAGAAACAGGTTTAGCAATAGTAAATCTTTCCCATCATCATCTCAGCAACAGACTGAGCATTCTGAGTAGAATCCTTCTAGCTTAGCAAACATAGTCTCTGATCTATCTAAGGCCACTCTTAGTTTCATGACTGAAACAAGATCCTCCCTTAGAAACTTGGAGGCACAAGTGGGCCAGCTGAGTAAAAGGGTTACTGAAACTCCTCTTAGCACTCTCCCAAGCAATACAGAAGAGAATCCCAAAGGAGAGTGCAAGGCCATTGATATAATCAACATGGCCAAAACCTTAGGGAAGGATGAGGACGACATGAATCCCAATGAGGAAGACCTCAGGGAACGTCCAATGGTCAGTAAGGAATACCCTGATGAGGAACCAAAGGAATCTGAGGCTCATAGAGAGATGATAAGCGGGTAATTTATACGCCTTTTGGCATTGTTTTTAGGTAGTTTTTAGTATGATCTAGTTACTTTTAGGGATGTTTTCATTAGTTTTTATGCTAAATTCACATTTCTGGACTTTACTATGAGTTTGTGTGTTTTTCTGTAATTTCAGGTATTTTCTGGCTGAAATTGAGGGACCTGAACAAAACTCTGAAAGAAGGCTGATAAAGGACTGCTGATGCTGTTGGAATCTGACCTCCCTGCACTCGAAATAGATTTTCTAGAGCTACAAAACTCCAAATAGCGCACTTTTAATGGCGTTGGAAAGTAGACATCCAGAGCTTTCCAGCAATATGTAATAGTCTATACTTTATTCAAGATTTGACAACGTAAACTAGCGCTCAACGCCAGCTCCATGCTGCATTCTGGAGTCAAATGCCAGAAACACGTCACGAACCAGAGTTGAATGCCCAAAACACGTTACAACTTGGCGTTCAACTCCAAGAGAAGCCACAGCTCGTGGATAGATCAAGCTCAGCCCAAACATACACCAAGTGGGCCCCGGAAGTGGATTTATGCATCAATTACTTACTTCTGTAAACCCTAGTAGCTAGTCTAGTATAAATAGGACTTTTTACTATCATATTAGACATCCTGGATCCTGGATTGTATTTTTGATCCTGTGATCACGTTTTGGGGGCTGGCCTTTCAGCCATGCCTGGACCTTCATCATTTATGTATTTTCAACGGTGGAGTTTCTACACACACCATAGATTAAAGGTGTGGAGCTCTGCTGTACCTCAAGTTTTAATGCAATTACTACAATTTTCTATTCAATTCGATTTATTCCTGTTCTAAGATATTCGTTGCACTTCAACTTGATGAATGTGATGATCCATGACACTCGTCATCATTCTCACCTATGAACGCACGTGATTGACAACCACTTCCGTTCTACCTTAGACCGGGCTCATATCTCTTGGATTCCTTAATTAGAATCTTCGTGGTATAAGCTAGAATTGATGGCGGCATTCATGGGAATCCGGAAAGTCTAACCTTGTCTGTGCTATTCCGAGTAGGATTCCGGGATTGAATGACTGTGACGAGCTTCAAACTTCTGAAGGTTGGGCGTTAGTGACAGACGCAAAAGAATCACTGGATTCTATTCTAACCTGATTGAGAACCAACAGATGATTAGCCGTGCTGTGACAGAGCATTTGGACCATTTTCACTGAGAGGATGGGATGTAGCCATTGACAACGGTGATGCCCTACATACAGCTTGCCATAGAAAGGAGTGACAAAGATTGGATAAAGACAGTAGAAAAGCAGAGATTCAGAAGGAACACAGCACCTACATACACCTATCTGAAATTTCCACCATTGGATTACATGAGTAACTTTATCTTTATTTTCTATTTAATTTATTATTATTATTCAAAAAAACAATAATCTCTTACTCCAATTAAATCCGCCTGACTGGGATTTACAAGATGACCATAGCTTGCTTCATACCAGCAATCTCTGTGGGATCGACCCTTACTCACGTAAGGTATTACTTGGACGACCCAGTGCACTTGCTGGTTAGTTGTGCAGAGTTGTGACTATGTGTGATTCACGTTGAGAGCGCTACCAAGTTTTTGGCACCATTGTTGATGATCACAATTTCGTGCACCAAGTTTTTGGCGCCGTTACCGGGGATTGTTCGAATTTGGACAACTGACGGTTCATCTTGTTGCTCAGATTAGGTAA
>NC_029775.3:37594806-37614169 GCF_000817695.3 Arachis duranensis
TTTAGACTAACCTGGTATGATTCCTGGGATTTTGATTGAGGACTTTGAATTCATTACTTCCTTTTTCCTATATGTTTTCGATAAAATAAAATAAAATCCAAAAAAAATAATAAAATTATAAAAATCAAAAATATTTTTGTGTTTCTTGTTTGAATCTTGTGTCATGTTTCAAGTTTGGTGTCAATTGCATATTCATCTTGCTCTTGCAATTTTCGAAAATTCATGCATTCATAGTGTTCTTCATGATCTTCAAGTTGTTCTTGGTAAGTCTTCTTGTTTGATCTTGATGTTTTCTTGTTTTGTGTCCTTTATTGTTTTTCATGTGCATTTTTGCATTCATAGTGTCTAAACATGAAAGATTTCTAAGTTTGGTGTCTTGCATGTTTTCTCTGCATAAAAAATTTTTTCAAAAATATGTTCTTGATATTCATCATGATCTTCAAAATGTTCTTGGTGTTCATCTTGACATTCATAGTGTTCTTGCATGCATCATATGTTTTGATCCAAAATTTTCATGTTTTGGGTCATGTTTGTATTTTTCTCTCTCTTCATTAAAAATTCAAAAATAAAAAAATTATATTTTCCTTATTTTACTCCTAATTTTCGAAAATTTGAGTTGACTTAGTCAAAAAATTTTAAAACTTAGCTATTTCTTACAAGTCAAGTCAAATTTTCAATTTTAAAAATCCTATCTTTTCAAAACTTTTTCAAAAATCAAATCTTTTTCATTTTTATCTTATGATTTTTGAAAATTTAAAAATATTTTTCAAAAATCTTTTTCTTAATTTTATCTTTATTTTCGAAAATTATGCTAAACAATTAATGTGATTGATTCAAAAATTTGAAGTTTGTTACTTTCTTGTTAAGAAAGGTTCAATCTTTAAATTTTAGAATCATATCTTTTACTTTCTTGTTAGTCAAGTAATTAATTTTAATTTTAAAAATTAAATCTATCTTATCTTATCTTTTATATCATATCTTTTTCAAAATTTTATTTTTTTCAAAAATTTGATTTTAAAATATCTTTTCTAACTTCTTATCTTCTTATCTTTTCAAATTTGATTTTCAAATCTTTTTCAACTGACTATTTGACTTTTTGTTTGTTTCTTATCTTTTTCAAAACCACCTAACAACTTTTCCACTTCCAATTTTCGAAAATCACTAACCCCTTTTTCAAAAATCTTTTTAATTAACTAATTGTTTAAAATTCTAATTTTATGTTATTTCTTTTAAATTTTTGAAAACTCTTTCTCTCTCATCTTTTTCTATTTATTGTATTTAATTGCTAACATTCCTCCACTCCTTTTCAAAATTTAATTTCGAAAATTTCTCCCTCTCTCATCTTTTCCTATTTATTTATTCATTTACTAACACTTCTCTTCACCTCTCTTCATCTCAAATCACTGCCCCTATCCTTACCCTTGTGTTTGGATTCTCCTTTCTTTATTCCCTTCTTTTTCTACTAATAATAAGGAACCTCTTTACTGTGACATAGAGGATTCCTCTTCTTTTTCTGTTCTCTTCTCTTTCATATGAGCAGGAACAAGAAAAAATACATTCTTGTTGAAGCTGATCCAGAACCTGAAAGGACTCTAAAGAGGAAACTAAGAGAAGCTAAATTACAACAATCCAGAGACAACCTTGCTGAAATTTTCGAACAAGAAAAAGAGATGGTAGCCGAACCTAACAACAATAATGCAAGAAGGATGCTTGGTGAATATATCACACCTACGTCCAAGTTTGATGGAAGAAGAATCTCAATTCCTACCACAGGAGCAAACAATTTTGAGATGAAACCTCAATTAGTTGCTCTAATGCAACAGAACTGCATGGACTTCCATCAGAAGATCCTTACCAGTTCTTAACTAAGTTCTTGTAGATCTGTGAGACTGTTAAGACTAATGGAGTAGATCCTAAAGTTTACAGGCTCATGCTTTTCCCTTTTGCTGTAAGAGACAGAGCTAGAACATGGTTGGACTCTCAACCTAAAGATAGCCTGGACTCCTGGGATAAGCTGGTCACGGCCTTCTTGGCTAAGTTCTTTCTTCCTGAAAAGCTGAGCAAGGTTAGAGTGGATGTTCAGACCTTCAAACAAAAAGATGGTGAATCCCTCTATGAAGCTTGGGAAAGATACAAACAGATGAACAAAAGATATCCTTCTGACATGTTTTCAAAATGGACCATGATAGATATATTCTATTATGGTCTATCTGAGTTCTCTAAGATGTCATTGGACCATTCTGCAGGTGGATCCATTCACCTAAAGAAAATGCCTGCAGAAGCTCAAGAACTTATTGACATGGTTGCAAATAACCAGTTCATGTACACTTCTGAGAGGATTTTCGTGAATAATGGGACGCCTGAAAGGAAGGGAGTTCTTGAAATTGATGCTCTGAATGCCATATTGGCTCAGAACAAAATGTTGACTCATCAAGTCAACATGATTTCTCAAAGTCTGAATGGATGGCAAAATGCATCCAACAGCACTAAAGAGGCATCTTCTGAAGAAGAAGCTTATGATCCAGAAAACCTTACAATGGCAGAGGTAAATTATATGGGTGAACCTTATGGGAACACCTATAATTAATCATGGAAAAATCATCTAAATTTCTCATGGAAGGATCAACAAAAGCCTCAACAAGGCTTTAGTAATGGTGGAAGAAATAGGCTCAGCAATATCAAGCCTTATCCATCATCTCAGCAACAGACAGAGAATTATGAACAGAATACCTCTAACTTAGCAAATTTTGTCTCTGATCTGTCTAAGGCCACTTTGAGTTTCATGAATGAAACAAGGTCCTCCGTAAGAAATATGGAGGCACAAGTGGGCCAGCTGAGTAAGAAAATCACTGAAACTCCTCCTAGTACTCTCCCAAGCAATACTGAAGAAAATCCAAAAAGAGAGTGCAAGGCCATTTATATAATCAATATGGCCGAACCTAGAGAGGAAGGAGAGGACATGAATCTCAATGAGGAAGACCTCATGGGACGTCTCTCAAGCAAGAAGGAGTTCCCTATTGAGGACCCACGAGAATCTAAGGCCCTTATAGAGACCATAGAGATTCCGTTAAACCTCCTTCTGCCATTCATGAGCTCTGAAGACTATTCTTCCTCTGAAGAGGATGAAGATGTAACTGGAGAGCAAGTTGCTCAATATCTAGGAGCTATCATGAAACTAAATGCCAAGTTATTTGGTAATGAGACTTGGGAATGTGAACCTCCCTTACTCATTAGTGAACTAGATACATGGGTTCAGCAAACTTTACCTCAAAAGAGATAAGATCCTGGCAAATTCGTAATACCCTGTACCATAGGCACCATGACCTTTGAGAAAGCTCTGTGTGACCTAGGGTTAGGCATAAATTTTATGTCACTCTCTGTAATGGAGAAGCTGGGGATCATTGAGGTACAGCCTGCCTTATTCTCATTACAAATGGTAGACACATCAGTAAGACAAGCTTATGGATTGGTAGAGGACATGTTGGTAAAGGTTGAAGGCCTTTACATCCCTGCTGATTTCATAATCTTAGACACTAGGAAGGAGGAGGATGAATGCATCATCCTTGGAAGACCTTTCCTAGCCACAGCAGGAGCTGTGATAGATGTAACAGAGGAGAATTAGTCCTTCAATTGAATGGGGACTACCTTGTGTTTAAGGCTCAAGGATCTTCTCCTTTAACAATGGAGAGGAAGCATGAAAAGCTTCTCTCAGTACAGAGTCAAACAAAGCCCCCACAATCAAACTCTAAGTTTGGTGTTGAGAGGCCACAGTCAAACTCTAAGTTTGGTGTTGAATCCCGACATCCAAACTCTAAGTTTGGTGTTGGGAGTCTACAACATTGACCTGATCACCTGTGAGGCTCCATGAGAGCCCACTGTCAAGTTATTGACGTTAAAGAAGTGCTTATTGGGAGGCAACCCAATTTTTATTTATCTAATTTTATTTTATTTGCATTGTTCTTTTATGTTTTATTAGGTTCATGATCATGTGGAGTCACGAAAAAAAAATATTAAAATAAAAAACAGCAGAAGAAAAATCACACCCTGGAGGAAGGACTTACTGGCGTTTAAACGCCAGTAAGGAGCATCTGGCTGGCGTTCAACGCTAGAACAGAGCATGGATCTGGCGTTGATCGCCAGAAACAAGCAGCATCCTGGTGTTTAAACGCCAGGAATATACCCTGAGGAGAGCTGGTGCTGAATGCCAAAAACAAGCATAGAATTGGCGTTCAACGCTAGAAACATGCTGCAGCTGGGCGTTGAACGCCTAGAACATGCATCACCTTGACGTTTAAACGCCAGAATTGCATGCAAAGGCATTGTACATGCCTAATTGGTGCACAGATGTAAATCCTTGACATCTCAGGATCTGTGGACCTCACAGGATCCCCACCTACCATATTCTCCCCTCTTCTCAACATTCATCCTCTCTTTCCAATAAACACTCTTCCCCAAAATCCTTCACCAATCACCTCAATCTCTCTTCCCAATTACCCCCTTCACCACTCACATCCATCCACTCTTTTCCATAAACCCTACCTACCTTCAAAATTCAAAATTTCTTTCCCACCCAAACCCAACCTAAATAGCCGAACCTACTCCCTCTCCTCTCACTATATAAACCCCTCTATTCTCCTTAATTTTCACACAACACAAGCCCTCTCCTATACCTTGGCCGAATACACTTTTCTCCACTCTCCTCCATATTTTATCTTCTTCTTTTCTTTTCTTTCTTCTCTTGCTCGAGGGCGAGCAATATTTTAAGTTTGGTGTGGTAAAAGCATAAACTTTTTTGTTTTTCCATTACCATTGATGGCACCTAAGGTCGGAGAAACCTCTAGAAAAGGGAAGGGGAAGATAAAAGCTTCCACCTCTGAGTCATGGGAGATGGAGAGATTCATCTCCAAAGCCCATCAAGACCACTTCTATGATGTTGTGGCTAAGAAGAAGATGATCCTTGAGGTCCCTTTCAAGCTCAAGAAAAATGAGTTTTTGGAGATCCGACATGAGATTCAAAGAAGAAGTTGGAAAGTTCTGACCAACCCCATTCAACAAGTCAGAATCTTGATGGTTCAAGAGTTCTATGCCAATGCATGGATCACTAGGAACCATGATCAAAGTATGAACCCGAATCCAAAGAACTATCTTACAATGGTTCGGGGGAAATACTTAGATTTTAGTCCAGAAAATGTGAGGTTGGCATTCAACTTGCCCATGATGCAAGGAGATGCACACCCATACATAAGAAGGGTCAACTTTGATCAAAGGTTGGACCAAGTCCTTAGGGATATATGTGTTAAAGGAGCTCAATGGAAAAGAGACTCCAAAGGCAAGCCGGTTCAATTAAGAAGACTGGACCTCAAGCCTGTGGCTAGAGGATGGTTGGAGTTCATCCAACGCTCCATCATCCCCACTAGCAACCGATCTGAAGTTACTGTGGATCGGGCCATCATAATTTATAGCATCATGAATGGAGAGGAAGTAGAAGTTCATGAAGTGATCTCCCTTGAATTCTACAAAATAGCCGAAAAGCCCTCTACCTTAGCAAGGCTAGCTTTTCCTCATCTTATTTGCCATCTATGTTACTCAGCTGGAGTCATCACAGAAGGAGACATCCCCATTGAGGAGGACAAGCCCATCACTAAGAAAAGGATGGAGCAAACAAGAGAGCCCACTTAAGGAACCCAAGAGATGCATGAGGAAGCTTATCACCAAGAAATCCCGGAGATGCCTCAAGGGACACACTTTTCTTCCAACAACTATTGGGAACAACTCAACACTTCTCTTGAAGATTTGAGTTACAATATGGATTAATTAAGGGTGGAACATCAAGAGCACTCCATCATTCTCCATGAAATTAGAGAAGATCAAAGAGCAATGAGGGAGGAGCAACAAAGGCAAGGAAGAGACATAGAAGAACTCAAGGACATCATTGGTTCTTCAAGAAGAAAGCGCCACCATCTCTAAGGTGGATTCATTCCTTGTTCTTATTTTTCTGTTTTTCGATTTTTATGCTTATTATGTCATCTATATTTGTGTCTCTGTTACACGATCATTAGTATTTAGTAACTATGTCTTAAGGCTATAAATAATTCCATGAATAATTTACCTTTCTTAAATGAAAAATGTTTCTAATTCAAAAGAACAAGAAGTACATGAATTTCGAAATTATCCTTGAATTTAGTTTAATTATATTGATGTGGTGACAATACTTTTTGTCTTCTGAATGAATGCTTGAACAGTGCATAATTTTGATCTTGTTGTTAAAATTGTTGGCTCTTGAAAGAATGATGAACAAAGAAAAATGCTATTGATAATCTGAAAAATCATGAAATTGATTCTTGAAGCAAGAAAAAGCAGTGAAAAAGCAAAAGCTTGCAAAAAAATAGAAAGAAAAAGAAAAAGCAAGCAGAAAAAGCCAATAGCCCTTAAAACCAAAAGGAAAGGGTAAAAAGGATCCAAGGCTTTGAGCATCAATGGATAGGAGGGCCCAAGGAAATAAAATCCAGGCCTAAGCAGCTAAATCAAGCTGTCCCTAACCATGTGCTTGTGGCATGCAGATCCAAGCGAAAAGCTTGAGACTGAGTGGTTAAAGTCGTGATCCAAAGCAAAAAGAGTGTGCTTAAGAGCTCTGGACACCTCTAATCTGGGGACTTCAGGTAATTTCTGGCTGAAATTGAGGGACCTGAGCAAAAACTCTGATAAAAGGCTGACAAAGGACTGCTGATGCTGTTGGATTCTGACCTCCCTACACTCGAAATGGATTTTCTGGAGCTACAGAACTTCAAATGGTGCGCTTTTAACGGCGTTGGAAAGTAGATATTCAGAGATTTCCAGCAATATATAATAGTTCATACTTTATTCGTGATTAGATGATGTAAACTGGCGCTCAACGCCAGTTCCATGCTACATTCTAGAGCCAAACACCAGAAACACGACACGAACCAGAGTTGAACGCCAAAAACACGTTACAACTTGGCGTTCAACTCCAAAAGAAGCCTCTGCACGTGTAAAGCTCAAGCTCAGCCCAAGCACACACCCGGTGGGCCCCGAAAGTGGATTTCTGCATCAATTACTTACTTCTGTAAACCCTAGTAGCTAGTCTAGTATAAATAGGACTTTTTACTATTGTATTCAGTATCTTTGATTGTAAGGTCTTTTGACCATTCGGTCTTCTGATCACGTTTGGGGGCTGGCCATTCGGCCATGCCTGAAACTTCACCACTTATGTATTTTCAACGGTGGAGTTTCTACATACCATAGATTAAGGGTGTGGAGCTCTGCTGTACCTCAAGTTTTAATGCAATTACTACTATTTTCTATTCAATTCAGCTATTCCTGTTCTAAGATATTCGTTGGACTTCAACATGATGAATGTGATGATCCGTGACACTCATCATCATTCTCACCCATGAACGCGTGACTGATAACCACTTCCGTTCTACCTCAGACCAGACACATATCTCTTGGATTCCTTAATCAGAATCTTCGTGGTATAAGCTAGATTAATGGCGGCATTCATGAAAATATGGAAAGTCTAAACCTTGTCTGTGGTATTCCGAGTAGGATTCAGGGATTGAATGACTGTGACGAGCTCCAAACTCACGATTGTTGGGCGTGATGACAAACGCAAAAGAATCAAGGGATTCTATTCCAACATGATCAAGAACCGACAGATGATTAGCCGTGCCGTGATAGAGCATTTGGACCTTTTTCACTGAGAAGATGGGATGTAGCCATTGACAACGGTGATGCCCTACATACAGCTTGCCATGGAAAGGAATAAGAAGGATTGAAGGAAGGCAGAAGGAAAGCAGAGATCCAACAGGGACAAGCATCTCCACACACTTATCTGAAATTCCCACCATTGAATTACATGAGTAACTCTATATTTATTTTCTGCTTTATTTACTATTCGAAAACTCCATAACATTTATTATCCGCCTAACTAAGATTTACAAGATGACCATAGCTTGCTTCATACCAACAATCTCCGTGGGATCGACCCTTACTCACGTAAGGTATTACTTGGACGACCCAGTGCACTTGCTGGTTAGTTGTGCGGAGTTGTGACTAAGTGTGATTCACGTTGAGAGTGCTACCAAGTTTTTGGCGCCATTGTTGATGATTACAATTTCGTGCACCAGAAGCACTGCCTTTTCACTCTCTCCAGGTTCGGCCATTTTGGTTATAGTTATGGCCTTGCACTCTCTCTTGGGATTCTCTTTAGTATTGCTTGGGAGAGTACTAGGAGGAGTTTCAATAACTCTTTTACTCAGGTGACCCACTTGTGCCTCCAAATTTCTGATGGAGGACCTTGTTTCATTCATGGAACTGGGAGTGGTCTTAGATAGATCAGAGACTATGTTTGCTAAGCCAGAGAGGATCTGCTCAGAATTCTCTGTCTATTGCTGAGAAGATGATGGAAAAGGTTTGCTATTGCCAAACCTATTTCTCCCACCATTACTGTTCTTGAATCCTTGTTGAGGCTTCTGTTGATCCTTCCATGTGAAATTTGGATGATTCCTCCATGAAGGATTATAGGTGTTTCCATAGGATTCTCCCATGTAATTCACCTCTTCCATAAGCTTCTCCTTCAGAGGAGGCATCTTTAGCACTGCCGGATGCAGCTTGCAATCCAATCAGATTCTAAGAAACCATATTGACTTGCTAAGTCAATATTTTGTTCTGAGCCAATATGGCATTTAGAGTATCAATATCAAGAACTCCTTTCTTCTGAGTTATCCCATTATTCACAGGATTTCTTTCAGAAGTGTACATGAACTGGTTATTTGCAACCATCTCAATGAGTTCCTAGGCTTCTGCAGGGGTTTTCAGATGAAGAGATCCACCAGTAGAATGGTCCGATGACATTTTAGACATTTCAGACAGACCATCATAGAATATACATATGATGCTCCATTCTGGAAACATCTCAACAGGTCACCTTTTGGTTAATTGCTTGTATCTTTTCTAAGCTTCATAGAAGGATTCACCTTCCTTCTGTCTGAAGGTTTGGACGTCCACTCTAAGCTTGCTCATCTTTTGAGGTGGAAAGAATTTGGTCAAGAAAGCATTGACCAGCTTGTCCCAAGAGTTTAGACTTTCTCTAAGTTGTTAGTCAAACCATGCTCTAGCTCTGTCTTTCACAGTAAAAGGGAAAAGCATAAGTCTGTAGACCTCAGGATCAACCCCATTGGTCTTAACATTATCACAGATTTGCAAGAATTCAGCTAAGAACTAATGAGAATCTTCCGATGGAAGTCCATGAAACTTGCAATTATGCTGCATTAGAGAAACTAATTGAGGCTTAAGCTTAAAGTTGTTTGCTCCAATGGCAGGAATTGAGATACTTCTTCCATCGAAATTGGAAGTTGGTGCAGCATAGTCACCAAGCATCTTCCTTGCATCTCTGGCATTGTTGTTGGGTTCGGCTGCCATGTCTGCTTCTTTTTTGAAATTCTCTATAAGGTCCTCTCTGGGGGTGTTGTGCTCTAGCTTCTCTTAGCTTCTTCTACAGAGTCCTTTCAGGTTCAGGATCACCTTCAACAAGAATGTTTTTATCTCTATTTCTGCGAATAGCGGAATGAGGTAGAGAGAGAATGAGAAGAATTCGAACATAGAGGCAGAGAGAGGGGTCGAATTATAAGTAGAAGAGAAGTGTTAGAAAATAAATAGAAAGAGATGTGAGAGAGAGAGTTTTCAAAAATTAAAATTAAAATAATTAGTTAATTAAAAAGATTTTTGAAAAAGTGGTTAGTGATTTTCGAAAATTATAAGTGGAAAAGTGGTTAGGTGGTTTTGAAAAAGATAAAAAATAGTAATTTGTTGAAAAAGATTTGAAAATAATTTTGAAAAGATGAGAAGTTAGAAAAAGAGATTTTGAAATCATATTAAAAGAGATATGATTGGAAAACATTTTATTTTGAAAAGATATTATTGAAAATATATGATTGAAAAAGATTTGATTTTTAAAAAGATGTGATTGAAAAGATATGATTGAAAAGATTTGATTTTAAAAAAGATTTGATTTTTAAAATTGATGACTTTACTAGCAAGAATTTAAAAGATATTTTTGAAAATATGAGATAAGATTAAGAAAAAGATTTTTGAAAAAATAGTTTGAAAATTTTCAAAAAAAAACATGAAGAATGAAAGTTTAAAATACGTTTGATGCAAAAAGTTATGAATTAAAATATGAAAATTTGAAAAATTTTGAATTTTAAACGAAATTACCTCCCCTGTGTCATCCTGGCGTTAAATGCCCAGGATGCTATCCATTCTGGCGTTTAACACCCAGAATGCTACCAGTTTGGGCGTTTAACGCCCAGCCAGGTACCCTGGCTGGCGTTTAAACGCCAGAAATCCTTCTTTACTTGGCATTTTTCTAAATGCCCAAAATGCTGCCATTTCTGGCTTTAAACGCCCAGAATGATAGCTTTATTGGCGTTAAACGCCCAGAATGGTAGCCATTCCGGCGTTTAACGCCCAAAGTGCCTCTTTACTGGCGTTTTAACACTAGTGAGATATTTTCTCTGTGATTCTCCTGCTTTATGTTATGAATATTCTTTTCTATGTATTATTTACTTGAAAAGATATCGTTTTGAATTTTTTAAATTTTTAATGAAGAGAGAGAAAAATAACAAAATGAAATAAAACATGAAAATGTAAGATCAAAATAAGTAATGCATGCAAGGACACTTTGAATGTCAAGATGAACACCAATAACACTTTGAAGATCATGATGAACATCAAGGACATATTTTTGAAAATTTTTAAGGAAGGAAAGACATGCAAGACACCAAACTTAGAATTTTTGAATGTTCAAAAACTATGATTTTAAAAATGCATATGAAAAATAACATAAAACACAAAACAAGAAAAATCATACATTCAGACAAAAAAATCATCAAGAACAACTTGAAGATCACAGAAGAATACAATGCATATTTATTTATTTATTTTTTTTGAAAATAAAAATAAAAATAACCCAATCTAAGCAACAAGATGAACCGTCAGTTGTCCAAACTCGAACAATCCTCGGCAACGGCGCCAAAAACTTGGTATGCGAAATTGTAATCACACTTTTCACAGCTCCGCATAGCTGACCAGCAAGTGCACTGGGTCATTGACGTGGCGGAAAAATCACCGATTAAAAGTTTATAGAGAAAACAGCGTTGCAAGTATAGCTCTTAACCAATGAAGATTCCGCGTATCAATTTAAAAGAGTTGTCACGAAATTTAGAAATAAACATACTGGGCGTTTGAGTCCCAGGTCGTCTCCCAACGAGTTGCAGAGAAAATGCTAATTTATTAATCAGGGATTTTCAAGGGAGTTGAGTTGAATAATGAGCAATTAAATAGTTGTAAAATAAAAACTAAAAATGATTATTAATATTCCAAATAAAAAGGCCTTGACTGGGGGAATGATCAATTGAAAGTTCTATCCTTGTTGGGATCTCTTAGGTGTAGTATTAAAAGGGTTGTTGTTTTCACTTAGTCAACCCTCACTAAATAAGGAAAAGTCAAGTGATTGAGCTAACTCTTATTCACAAATCCTAGTCCTCTCCCTTGGAAAGGTCTAGCATTAGTAAATACAAAACTAGCCAAAAAATTCCAGTTTAATCTTCACTTAAGCTTTCCAACTCAAGTGTCTCATTTTAATCAACCCCCATGTCAAGTAGGGAATCTACTCCATTGACATGAATATAATACTCAGAAAAATATAAGAAAAAGACATAATAAATTAAATAAAATAGAGACTGAAAAATTAATTAAAAAAAAGGAATCCTCTGTATCAACAATCCATGAAAATAATCCAACTACCACTTCAAACAAGAATTAAGAATATGGAATAAATAAAAGAGCAAGTAGGGAAACAAACTAGAATAGTATCTTCAATGGAGGTGATGACTCTTCAATATCCGAGGCAAAAATCATAGAACTAATAAACTATGAATGTAAAGAGAACCTAGAGGAAGAGTAGTTCCTCTCTAGATTCAAATCTAAAATCCTAAAACTATCCTAATGAGAATGTGTGTTGATGTGTGTTGAGTCTTTGTACATTTCCTGGCTTTATTCTGTGTTTTTGGGCCGAAAGCTGGGTCAAAATGCAGCCCAAAATTGCCCCCAGCATTTTCTGTTATTTCTGTAGATCGCGCAGGTCACGCGTACTCGTCGGTCACACGTGCGCGTCATTCAGCGATTTTCCATGTCACGCGTACGCGTCGTCCACGCTTGCGTGTCATTCTTGCAGACTCCAATCCACGCGTATGCGTTAGGCACACGCACACGTCGCTACGACTTTCTCCATTCCACGCGCTCGCGTGAGCCACACGTGCGCGTTGATGCTCGCTGGTTATCTCATTAGTTTCTTGTGTTCCTTCTATTTTTGCAAGCTTCCTCTCTATTCTCTAAGCCATTCCTGCCCTGTAAAGCCTGAAACACTTAACAGACGGATCACGACATCGAATGGTATAAAGGAGCATTGAAATACACAAATTAAAGATCTCTAGGAAGTAAGTTTTCAACCATAGAACAAACTTAGGAAGGGATTGTAAAATCATGCAGTTCATATGAATAAGTGGGCAAAGACTTGATGAAACCACTCAATAAAACACAATATAAACCATGAAATAGTGGTTTATCACAATCCCACATCAAACATAGAAAATGTGTGTCCACAATTCAAAATCAATAACCGAGAGTATTAGTCCCGAGTCGTTCTCCCTAGGAGTTGCCTTAAGATGCACATCATTGGTTAGGAGTTCTTTTGTTGTTTTGGAGTTTAGTGCAAGAAATCAAACTAATAAAAGTGAATAACAATTAATCAAGATAAAAGCCTTGGCTAAGGGTGAGAATTGGAAGATCTATCATTATAGTTTCTATCAATTGTGACAACAATTGGTCATTACTTCACTTAGTTAACCTCTAACTATGGAGGAAAGTCAAGTGAAAATAATCAAATTGAGTCACAAGTCCTAGCCAAACCCTGGGGAAGTCTAGCTTTAGTGACATACAAATCAATTAGCAATTTCCAATTGAGTATCAACAAAGGACATTAACAATTCAAGTGTCTCCAATAACTCAACACCCAAGCCAAGAATGAAGAATCTACTCCATAGCTAAAGTTGACATTTTCTCAAACAATTGGTGAGCTATAGTGAAAGACATAGTGAAGTTGAGAAGAGAATTAGAATTCAAGCTATGTAATTCAAGCAATTAACAACAATAAAATAATTGACATCAATGAACATGAAATAACTCAATGCATTAATAGAAATCAAAGTAAGAAAATCCAAATCTAAGATCCAAAGTAACTTGAACAACAAGAACGCTAATTGGAGAGTAGGAGAATTAGATCTACAAATTGAATCAAAGTAAAATTAAATTGACAATTGATCTCACCAATGGATCTAAGAGGGAGAAACAATCTCCTCTGCTACTGATTCGGTTGATTCACGTGCAGGTAACATGGCAGCACCTAGGAGAGTTACTATCCAGGAAGCTAGAGCCCTAGATTTTACACTGCAACCATATCAAGCGCATCTCCCAGCGGTGGCTGCAAATTTTGAACTAAAGACTGCGCTACTCAACTTGATGCCCAAATTTCATGGCTTACTTGCTCAAGAGCCTATCAAGCACCTTAGGGATTTCCAGACATCCTGTTCTACTGTTAAGCGTGATGGTACAGATGAAACTTCTATTCTGTTAAAAGCCTTCCCATTCTCTCTTGAGGAAAAGGCGAGAGAGTGGTACTACACTCAACCTGGAGCGACTGTTGCTAACTGGGATACGCTTAGAAGAGAATTTTTGGAAAAATACTTTCCAGCTGAAGTTACTGATAGATTGAGGAAAGAAATTTCCATGATTATTCAAAGCGAATCTGAGACTCTCTACGAATATTGGGAGTGCTTCAAAAATCTTTTGGAAGCATGTCCCCACCACATGATTGACAAGTTGGTGTTGCTCGGCTACTTCACACAGGGCATGAAGCCTCAAGATAAGACCACATTGGAAGGTGCTAGCAATGGGTCTATGAAAAAGTACAAGACCACTGATGAAGCATGGCAACTGATGAATGTCTGCAACTCCAATAGGAAGACAACACTGTGGCAGCCACTCGTAACTTCTATGACCGCCCAAATCAAGGATACAATCAAGGTGGCAGCTATAACCATGGATGGCAGGACAATTCCAACCAAGGTTGGAGAGATAATTCTAACCATGGTTGGAGGGACAATCATAACAGAAGAGGCAGAGATAACAATGAAAACCAGAGGTGGAATAACAATAACAACATCGACAGCAGAATTAAAATCAGGCCTATAGAGTACCTCATCTAAAGCAGCCCCTAGCATCTCAGCAGACCCCTCAGATCACTTATCCATCTACATCTTCTAATGATGAGTTATTATAATCTATTGATCGGAGATAGCAGGCCATGGAAAACAACCTTGCTTCTACTCTAAATGGTCTAAACTCTACCTTGCAAGCTCTTGTCTCACAGATTGGATCACTAAATAACTCCAACAACCAGTCTTTGAGCTCCAGTGGAATCCCCTCTCAACTATTACCCAATCCCAAGGGTGGCATCAATGCCATCGCCTTAAGGTCTGTAACCACACTACAAAGGAGGAATCCTGAGGAGCCAAGCCCGCTAGAACACGCCCCAGCTGAAGACATGGTTGAGGTAGAGGACGTTGAAGAAGAAGATGAAGCACAAGGCATGGCTGA
The DNA here is from genome assembly GCF_000817695.3 of Arachis duranensis. NCBI lineage: Eukaryota > Viridiplantae > Streptophyta > Magnoliopsida > Fabales > Fabaceae > Arachis > Arachis duranensis. Next base: position 37,609,543 of record NC_029775.3, read on the forward strand.
AGAAGAAGCAGCCCAACCAAGGAATGTAGAACCCCAGCAAGTTGAAGCTGTAAGAAATGCCACTCCTATCCCATTTTCACACCTTGCTAAGAAATCCAGAAAGCAGATGGAACTTGATCCCAAAATGGTAAAAATCTTCAAAAAGGTTGAGGTAACCGTTCCTCTATTTGATGTTATTCAGCAAGTACCTAAATACGCAAAGTTTCTAAAAGATTTGTGCATACATAAAGATAAAATTAATGAATTAGAAACTATTCCTTTAGGTAGTTCTATATCTGCTTTAATGGGAAATATACCCGAAAAATGTAGTGATCTAGGTCCATGTATGGTTAACTGTACCATTGGAGGCGTAAATTTTTCTAACTGCATGTGTTATTTAGGAGTGTGCGTGAGTATTATGCCTTTGTCTATATATAATGCTTTAAGGCTCCCTCCCTTAAAAAGGTCGGCAGCTCATTTTATGTTAGCAGATAAAAGCATTATTACAGTGGTTGGAATTGCTGAAGATGTGTTAGTGAGCATTCAGGGGCTCACATTTTCCATTGACTTCTATATCTTGGAGATGCCCCAAAATGACTCAGGAACACCATCATCAATCCTGCTTGGAAGACCATTTTTGAAGACTTCGAAGTTCAAGCTGGATGCCTTTTGGGGAACCTATTCTTTTGAGATAGATGGCAGAACAATGAACTTCAATCTGGATGAAGCTATGAAGAATCCCCCGGAAGATCACTCCATATTCCAATTTGACATCATTGATGAAATTATAGCTGCAATTGATGCCAGGGCATCTTGGCCAGTTTCACTGACCCTTTCTTTACTATTTTAGGGTAGTTTCATGCATTTTCTTAGTAAATAAGCAAGTTTTAGATAAAAATACACTTACATATTGATTCAAGCAAACATTGTGAACTTTACATGATTTTCTGAGAATTATGCAGGAATTGAATGATAAAATGGATAATGCATGATCTCATGACTTGGAACAGAGATTTGATGCACTTTATTTGCTTGATTTCAGGATAAAGGAAGCAAGGAAGAGCCATGTTAGCAGCCACGTTAATCTAATTAATGTGACCACTAACGTGGAATGGGAATAAGCTTGCAGCGTTAATGGAAAAAGTGATTGCCAATAACGCCTTCGAAGCCATCATAGCCCACGTTAGTTGCCACGTTAATTACATTAACGTGGTAGCTAACGTGGAGGAAAAGGGGAGCTCCAACGTTAGTGGTAAAAGTGAATACCACTAACGTTCCAAAAGGGCACACTTAGCCACGTTAAGAGTCACGTTAATCCAATTAACGTGAACTCTAACGTGGGAGGAGAAAGCAATCGCCAACGTTAGTGACACTCACCTTTGTCACTAACGTTGGACTAAGCCAATATTGCCCACGTTAGTGGTCACGTTAAGACCACTAACGTGAAGGGTAACGTGGAGCAAGGAATGATAGGCCAACGTTAGTGACACTCACCTTTGTCACTAACGTTGGAGATGGTAATCACCACCACGTTAGTGGTCACGTTAATGCAATTAACGTGAGGCACTAACATGGGAAGAAGGGGCGTTTGAAGCGTTAGTGACAAAGGTGAGTGTCACTAACATCCTCGAAGCTTGGGCATGCCCACGTTAAGGGCCACGTTAGTTACATTAACGTGGATCACTAACGTGGGGAAGAGAAGCAAAGAGCAACATTATTGGTAAAAGTGAATGCCAATAATGTTTGCGAAGGACTAAGAGGCAACGTTATTGGTAAATGTGAATTCCAATAACGTTTGTGAAGGACAAAGAGGCAATGTTAGTGGTCACGTTAGTGAAAAAGGTTATCGTCACTAACGTTCTCGAACCCACATTTTCACTTAACGTTAACACCACTAACGTCCTAACTAACGCTACCATGCCTGACTCACATTCTTTCTGCAAGCAAAGCTGAGCCCACTAAAGATTGTAACTGCTTCAACTCAAGATCAAAGGCCCATATCCAAGACTTGAAGAGCTAACTAGAAGATCAAGAAGAGTAGTATATATAGGAGTAGTTTTGAACTAGAAAGGGAGCTGGGCATTTTGGAGAACTACACTCTGTATATTTACTTTTCCTGCAATTTCTAGTTTACTTTAGAATGTACTCTTCTCTATCATCTTCCATTTCCAGAGCTATGAACAACTAAACACCTTTTCATTGGGTTAGGGAGCTCTGTTGTAATTTGATGGATCAATTATAGTTTTCATTCTTCTTCCTTTTCCTTTTCTCTTGATTTACTAGAAAGCTTTCGATCTTAAAGCAATTGGTTAGTTGTCTTGGAAAAGAAACTCTCCATAATTGGATCTCCTCTGAGCCTTGGAAAAGGAATGAGGAGATCATTCTAGAAATGCTTTCTCATGTTGGACCAAATTGGGGTTTGGACGGATACAGTGACATATAATCCTCCCAATACTTTGATTTGGAAATACATGTAGTATAATCAGTGACCATATTTCATCTCTTCCCATGAGCAATTAAATCAAGGAATTGGGCAATTTTTCAAGCTTAGAGAGATTGGGTTGTCAAGGAATTGGGATCCAATCACCTAAGATTGCCAAGGAGATCAATGAATGCATTAATTGAGGGAGAGATGAGAATGAACCTGATCCAGAGAATGCAACATCTCCTAAGCTCAATGAATCCCCCATTTCTGATCTTACCCATTCTCTTTACATTCTGCCATTTACTTTTATGTTCATCTCCCCAAATCCTCATTTAAGATTTTGCAATTTACTCTCTGCAATTTACTTTCCCGCCATTTAATTTTCTACAACTCTCAACTCAATTTCTACTCAGCTCAACTAGAACATTCCTCTAACTAAAGTTGCTTGACTAATCAATCCCTGTGGGATTCGACCTCACTCTATTGTGAGTTTTTACTTGACGAAAATTCGGTATACTTGCCGAAGGGAAATTTATTGAGAGACAAGTTTCTGTGCATCAGCAATTCACCAGGAAGAAATGGAAGAGAAGCACATGGAGCAAGATTCAAGTGTGGGGACACCCGCTGAACCTAATGAAGATTCTTTTCCATTTTCACCAGCCCCAGATGATACAGAGCCAAGCAATGAGCAGAAAATAGAATTAAAGCCCCTTCCTCCACACCTCAAGTATGCTTACCTTTAGGACAAGTAGAAGTTTCCAGTTATCATTGCAAGGGAGCTCACTTCCCAACAAGAAGAACAACTGCTTAGTGTATTGAGGACGCATAAGAAAGCAATTGGATGGAGCTTGGCGCATATAGTAGGCATCAGCCCTCATGTTTGTGAACACCGAATATTCTTAGAAGAATGAGCAAAGCATGTCCGTCAACCTCAAAGAAGATTGAATCCAACCATCTTAGAAGTTGTCAAGAAGGAAGTAACCAGACTACTTGAAGCAGAAATCATTTACACCATTTCAGATAGCGAATGGGTCAGCCCATTACAAGTGGTGCCCAAGAAGTCTGGAGTCACAACAATAAGAAATGAGCATGGAGAACTTCTGACTACCAGAGTGCAGAACTCATGGAGAGTTTTCATTGACTACAGGCGTCTCAACCAAGCCACTCGCAAGGATCATTACCCCTTGCCATTCATTGATCAGAAGCTTGATCGCCTGTTAGGTAAATCTCATTACTACTTTCTAGATGGTTATACAGGTTATTTTCAAATCCATATAGCTCCTGAAGATCAGGAAAAGACTACTTTTATATGTCCTTTTGGGACTTATGCTTATAAGAGAATGCCCTTTGGCTTATGCAATGCACTAGCTACTTTCCAAAGGTGTATGATGAGTCTTTTCTCTGATCTCATTGAGAACTGTATGGAAGTTTTTATGGATGACTTTAGCGTATATGTGGTGGACGAAATTGTGATCCATATTCTCTTCAAGTTGTTTGTCTTTGTATGAAATCATTATTATGGCACTGGTTGAATTCACAACTCCGTTCAACTAACCAGCAAGTGTACTGGGTCGTCCAATTAATAAACCTTACGTGAGTAAGGGTCGAATCCACAGAGATTGTTGGTATGAAGCAAGCTATGGTCACCTTGCAAATCTCAGTCAGGCAGATTAAAATTGTTTATGGGTTTTCGAAAATTGTAAGTTAAGGAATTAAACAATAAAAGGGATAGAACACTTATGCAGATTCATTGGTGGGAATTTCAGATAAGCGGATGGAGATGCTGTAGAGCTCTCGGACGCCTGCCCTCCTACTGCTTCTACTCAATCCTTCTTACTCCTTTCCATGGCAAGCTTTGTGTAGGGGTTCACCATCAACTGTGGTTACTTTCATTCCTCACGGGGAAATAACCTGTGCGGCTGTCACTCGCAAAGCTAACCAGTCTGGAGGCATCACCCATGGCTGATGGCTACATCCCATCCTCGCAGTGAAAACTAATGCACGCACTCTGTCACAGTACTGCTAATCACCGGTTGGTTCCCGCTCCTACTGGAATAGAATCCCTCTTTTGCGTCTGTCACTAACGCCCAGCAGGTTAAAGTTTAAAGCACGTCACAGTCATTCATTACCGGAATCCTACTCGGAACACCACAGACAAGGTTGGACTTTCCGAATCCAGATGAATGCCGCCAACTATCTAACTTATACCACGAAGATTCTGTT
>NC_029775.3:37614569-37649359 GCF_000817695.3 Arachis duranensis
AGAGCGCGCCAATTGGAGTTCTGTAGCTCCAGAAAATCCATTTCGAGTGCAGGGAGGTCAGAATCCAACAGCATCTGCAGTCCTTTTGTCAGCCTTCTTCAGAGTTTTGCTCAAATCCCTCAATTTCAGTCAGAATTTACCTGAAATCACAGAAAAACACACAAACTCATAGTAAAGTCCAGAAATGTGAATTTAACATAAAAAATAATGAAAACATCCCTGAAAGTAGCTTAAACTTACTAAAAACTATATGAAAACAATGCCAAAAAGCGTATAAATTATCCACTCATCACAACACCAAACTTAAATTGTTGCTTGTCCCCAAGCAACTGAAAATCAAACAGGATAAAAAGAAGAGAATATACTATAAAGTCCAAAATGTCAATGAATATTAATTTAATTAGATGAGCGGGACTTTGTAGCTTTTTATACATGAGCGGGACTTGTAGCTTTTTGCTTCTGAACAGTTTTGGCATCTCACTTTTTCCTTTGTAGTTTAGAGTGATTGGCTTCTCTAGGAACTTAGAATTTCAGATAGTGTTATTGACTTTCCTAGTTAGGCATGTTGATTCTTGAACACAGCTACTTTATGAGTCTTGGCCGTGGCCCTAAGCACTTTGTTTTCCAGTATTACCACCGGATACACAAATGCCACAGACACATAACTGGGTGAACCTTTTTAGATTGTGACTCAGCTTTGCTAAAGTCCCCAGTTAGTGGTGTCCAGAGCTCTTAAGCACACTCTCAACCTCCCACTTGAAATTGCTGAATTTGTTGAGCCCTGCATTGTACGAAGACACTGGGGATTCCTACAGAGACAGCCATGGTAGGTTAATCTTTCATGGGTAGTTGAATTCTACTCCAATTTCTACTTGCCAACCCTGCAGTCTGTCTATGTCCGTCAGAAGCAAGTCCCCATTACAGAAGAGGCCATTCAACGAGCTTTAGATCTTTTCCTTACTCCAGAAGAACTGGACGCATTTCAAGAAGTCGCACTCAAGCGCCAGACATACCAATTTGACTGGGACGCCATTCTCAAAGTTATCGCACAACCTGGCAGCAGATGGATTTATAGATACCATCATTCCCGACCTAAGGGAATATCGGCTTCCGCACTTACCTTGGAGGCTCGCGTATGGGCACAAATTATGTCCCATTACATCTTTCTGAGCACTCATGAGTCCTCCTTCACTACAGACATGGCCATTCTACTACGGTGCATCCTTACAGACCAGCCTTTAAACTTACCAAGCCACATTCGGAGTGCTATGGGACATGTATAAATTGCGGGCAACTTACCTTTTCCCGCATTGATTTCAGATCTTGTCTCAGCAGTCGAAGTTTCCTATAGAGCTGGGGACACCAAAGCCATGCTTCCAGGGGATGATCAATATGTTCCTAACGGGAAATATATCAGACCGCCAACAACCACTACCAGCCAGCCTGCAGAACAAGCTGCAGACATTCCTCCTTCTACACCACAAGAAACTTCAACAACTCAGCTGCTCCATCATATACTGGAGAGGTTGGACCGGCAAGAACAGAAAGTGAAGCTACGAGAGCGCAACAACCAGTGCTGATTCAAATACCTCAAGGAGCTACTTATAGGAAACCACAGACCTAACAAAGACCCAAACACTTCGGACTCCACTTTATTTACTAGTACAGGGAGCCTTGACGGTCCCAACTGTGGAGATACTTAATGAATAAGCATTGCTCGATGGTCTAGAATTCCTCTCATAAAAATAAGGACTACTTCGTTGTAAGCATAGTTCTAAACCAACAAACAATTCTCGCATAAAAAATTTGAGTTGTCACAAGTACAAACCCCAAATAAGAATTAACCGAAGTATTTCAACTCCGAGTCGTCTCATAAGGAATTGCAATAAAATGCTCAATTATTGGCTTTGAGGATGTAAGGGGGTTTGATTTTCTATTTTTGACAAGAAAGGTAAATAACAAGAAAGTAAATGAACAATGAACTAACAAAAGAAATAGAAAAGTACTCTTGGCTAGACATAGGTAATTGAGATCACCATCCTTGTCTACAAATCATATATTGATAATTATGAGAGGCCAACCTATTAAGTCTACTTCCAAAAGCCTTAAGTATGCAATATCTACTCCTAGGCTTGAAGTACATCAAATAGGCTTGATCACATCAACCCATAAGGTCTAACCTCACTACTAATTAACCTAGTAGTAGGCTAGTGTCAATGGCTATCAAATTGATCACCAAGGGTTCTCAAATCACCAATTCATTGAGACCCAATGACTCAAGGTCACTCAATTTCCTTAGCCTAGGCCAAGATTAAAGGAAACTACTCAAACACTAGTAAAAGTAATTTAACAAACACCTAGAGTGCAAGAAAAGTAAACATCACAAAATTCTAGAATTAGTGAAACCCATGACTACCACAAGCAAGAAATCAACAATAGGAAATGAAGTAAACATCAAGAGACATAGAAATATAAAATTGCATTAGAAGAAATCAAGATCCAACAATTGTTCATCAACATAAGAGAAGGAAAAATAAGAAATTAACAAGAGAAACTAAGATGATTAAGACAGTAGAACACTGAAATATAAAGAGAATTGAAATCAAAACAAGAATTGAAAGAGAAATTTGAGAGTGATTAACCTAACTTTACCTTAATTTCTATCCTAAATCTAGAGAGAGGAGAGAGCCTCTCTCTCTCTAGAATTCTACTCTAAAACATGATGAAAACTAAACTATGTCTACTTGGTTCATTTCCCCTTCAATCATTGGGTTCAATAGCATCAGAAATGAGTTGGATTGGGCCCAAAATGAGCTACAAATCGCTGGCCACGATTTCACTTTAGTGAACCACGCTGATCCATCGGCGTGCACGCATACAGTGCGCATGCGCGTCCCTAGACGTCAGGCAACTATGGCAAAATTTATATCATTTTGAAGCTCCGGATGTTAGCTTTATAACGCAACTAGAGCCGACTCATTTGGATCTCTGTAGCTCAAGTTATTGTCGATTGAGTGCGAAGAGGTCAGGCTTGACAGCTTTACGGTTCCTTCATTTCTTCATGAGTTCTCCCACTTTGCATGCTTTTCTCCTCACTCCTTCCATCAAATACTTGCCTTATGAACATGAAATCACTCAACAAATATATCAAGGCATCGAATGGAATTAAAGTGAATTAAAATCACCAATTTTAGCACCTAAAAAGCATGTTTTCACATTTAAGCACAAATCAAGGGAGAATTGTAAAACCATGCTATTTCATTGAATAAATGTGAGAAAAGATGATAAAATCCCCCATATTAAGCACAAGATAAACCACAAAATCGGGGTTTATCAAATCTCCCGATACTTAAACCGAGCATGTCCTCATGCTAAGAATAAAGAAGGATAAGAAAAGGGTTATGAACATTTATTCAATGCAAATAAACTATATGCATCTATCTATATGAATGTAACTGAATGCAAAATGATTCTACCTACTTGGTTAGAAGTAAATCAATCCACAATAGCACATATGCACATGTAGGGCTAAGTAGTATGATGATTCATGAATCCTATCAATTTGGATATCAGAATAAAGCACAAATATACTTGCCAAAAGAAAATCTCATGAAACCCAGGAACAAGGAATTGAGTATCGAACCCTCACCGGAAGTATATCCGCTCTAGTCGCTCTAGTGTATAGGGTTGATCACTCAATTCTCTTCTACTCTTGCTTTCCAAGATTTGTTTTTCATCTAACAATCAACAATTGTTCAATGCATGCATATATTCATCATGAGGACTTATTCATAGGTTGTAATGGGGTTAGGGTAAAGGTAGGGATGCATATGGTCAAGTGAGCTTGAAATTTTGATCTTTGATTAACCTAAGCTCTCACCAAACATATATAACAACCTATACAATTCTAATACACAACCTAGCTACCCATGATTCCCACTTTTTCACATACCCATACATTCTCTTTAATTCACCACACATATGCATTGATTTTTATTGAACTTTACCTTGGGGCATTTTTTGTCCCCTTTTTATTTCTTTTTTCTCTTTTTTTCTTTTTCTATATATATATATGTTTTTTTTTCTTTATCATCATTTTTTCTCATTTTTTTGTTTTTTTTCAAAAGTATATACAAACGTATCAATGCATATGGTTTTACATATAGTGCATGAATATGTACCCAATTCCCAATATTTTCAACAAAAATACAAAAATTATAGTTTTACCTCAACCAATGTCCCAAATTTCCCATACCCAAATGATACACACCCTCACTAGCCTAAGCTAATCAAAGATCTAAATTAAGGACATTTATTATTTTTCACTTAGGGGTAGTGATGTGTTAAAATTAAGAACAAAAGGGATTAAATAGGATCAAATTTGGCTAACAATGGTTGATGAAAGGTAGGCTATTTGGGTAAGTGAGCTAAATGAAATGATGGCCTCAATCATATAAATGCATGTATACATGGAATAATGGACATAAAGAATCAAACAAATCAAAGATTACAATCATAGAAAGAGAACAATGCACACAAGAATGAAAATAAGTGGTTATAAGATGTAACCACACAATTTGGCTCAAAACTCACATGCTGGTGTTCTTAGCTCAAAAACCGTGTCCCAAAATAAATTCTCCAAACAAGTTTGTCACAAAAAATTTTTCAAATTGGTAGGGTGCCCCAAAAACAATTTTCTTGGAAAAGAAATCATCACCCTAACCAAGTAGTCCTAACGTAAAAAGAAATGGTGAAATATGTACAAATTCTAACTAACATACAACCTATCATGCAATGCAACAACTAACTAATCAAAGACAAAAATTAAGAATTGGTGTTGAAAGAAAGAAATTGTTACCCATGGAGATCGGTCGAACAACCTCCGCACACTTAGAAATTTGCACCGTCCTCGGTGCATGCAAAGAAGAGCAATGTGTATGGGTTGCTACAATTGATGAGCTCCATCAAAAGGTTGTACGGGTGAACTTGTTTGTTGCCCTATTTAGAAGTCTTTCCAATCCTTTCCTTCTTGGTGACCAACCTAAAAGGAAAGAGAAAGAAGGATAATTAAGCCTACATCAAAGGTATTAAAGCAAGTAGAACATAGGCGAGGGCTAATGCCAAATGAGAGTAAGGTTCTCACCACATGTTAGCTACGCATGTAAGTGAGAAAACAATATAAGCTAAGGCATATCAACTAATACTTGATGCAAGAGTAAAGTCAAAGCATATGTACATGACATGAAGAGCATGTTGCATCAAGCTTAATCAACAATTGACACAAATAAGTCAAATAAGATTAGTCAAAGCATTTGGTCCCATCCTAACTCAATGATGATGAGGTACAAAAACAAGGGATCACGAGTCAGGAAGGACTAAAGCACTAATCTTGTGTGTAGAGCAAATTTAATGCCAAACAAGTCATGAAGCACCAAGAGTAACCAAGAAATTCTCAACAATTGAGTAAGAGCATTCAACACCATTATTAAAATAAGAAACTTAGAAAATAGAAGGGAAAACAAGTTACAAAAATAAAATTAAAATGCAATGAATGAAAACAAGCAAATGCAATAAAAGAAAATGGAAGAATCGAATTTTTTTTACATTAGTTTATTTATTTATTTATTTTTATTTTATTTTAATTATTATTTTTTTTAGAAAGATATTTTTTTTCAAGAGAGAAAGAAGAAAAAGAAAAAAAAAGAAAAAGGAAAAAAATAGAAAGAAAGAAGAAGAAAAGAAGAAAGAAGGAGAAAGGAGGAAGGAGAAAAATAGGGAGCAAATCTGCGCGCGTGCACCATGCGTGCTTATGCGCGGATGCAGCAGGGACAATCTGCGCGCGCGCCATGAGTGCTTATGCGTGGATCGCCTGGCAAAAATTGGGCATAAAGTGGGCACAACTCTCGGGTTTTAGTACTAGGAGTTATTAAATCACACCGGCGCGCGCGCGCACAGCGTGCTTGCGCGCCGATGCCCTTTTTTTTAAATCACAAAAACAGAATTTAACCCTCTCCTAACCAATAAATATTCTAAAGCAACCAAAATTCAAATTTAACAACAAATCTTTTTGGTTTTTCAAAAATTTTCAAATAAACTAAAAGCAAAACTTACACTTCAAGTAACCTACTTAATCAACAATCTAAACTAATCAAAACACACTACTACAACCTATCATCGAAACAGAATGTATAAGAGTACAGAAAAGAAGAAAACTACCTATAATGGCAACTTCAATCACTTATTTAACCAAATCTAAAAGAGTGTGGAAAGAGTTTACCATGGTGGGGTGTCTCCTACCTAGCACTTTTAGTTTAAGTCCTTAAGTTGGACATTTGGAAGGTTCCTTGTTATGGTGGCTTATGCTTATACTCATCTTGGAACCTCCACCAATGCTTGGACTTCAAGTAAGCTCCAAAATTCAAAACCAATAGCACCAAGCTTTGATGAGTTCCACACAAGCTAAGGGCTTCCAAAATTGATCTTCATCTATTCCCGGGTCCCAAATCTTATTTCTACACCCATCTTCAAGTTGATTATCACAATTCCAATTGGGTGAGAAGGCTTGTGAATTCTCAATTAGGCCTCTAAACATTCTCCTAGACCCATGCAATTTGGTTCTACACCAACCATTGCTATTCAACTTTGAGCATGCAACCATCATGAACTTAGAGTCATGTTTCCAACCACTACACAACTCTCTCTTACTCCTAACTCCACAAAGAGCTCTAAGTTGCCCATCATTTTCAATCAAACTATATTCAAGTGGGAAGGTAAAGATTAGAGATAAGAATTTTACCCACTTGAATGTTGTGTAGGATGGTGACTTAGGAAAGGGGACGTCCCTACACTTAGACAATGCGAGGTCTACTCCCTTGTGCTCTTTCTTGACTACCTCCATCTCCTTGCAACTTTCCTCAACTTCAACCTCTTCCTCTTGGTGGCTTGCTTCCAATTCAATTTTTTCTTCATTGCTCACCAAAGGCATGAGAGGTTGTGCATCTTCTTCATTGTCCTCAAATTCAAGCCCAATGGGAGAGGATTCAATTGTAGATAGGAACTCCTCAATAATTGAATCCATCTCTTGATCAACCTCTTCAAAGTCTTCAATCAAGTTATGCTTTGAAGGTTGTACACCCTCTTCAACGTCAATATCAAGCTTCTTGGAAGAGGTCTCTCTAAGGCTACTGGTGCACGAAATTGTGATCATCAACAATGGCGCCAAAGACTTGGAGCTCTCAAACATGAATCACACTTTGTCACAACTTCGCACAACTAACCAGCAAGTGCACTGGGTCATCCAAGTAATACCTTACATGAGTAAGGGTCGATCCCACGGAGATTGTCGGTATGAAGCAAGCTATGGTCATCTTGTAAATCTCATTCAGGTGGATAATAATGGTTATAATGGTTTTCAAAAATAAAGATAAATAAAGCATAAAATAAAGATAGAGATACTTATGTAAATCATTGGTGGGAATTTCAGATAAGTGTATGCAGATATTTTGTCCCTTCTGAATCTCTGCTTTCCTACTGCCTTCTTCCAATCATTCTTACTCCTTTCTATGGCAAGCTATATGTAGGGCATCACCGTTGTCAATGGCTACTTCCCATCCTCTCAGTGAAAATGGTCCAAATGCTCTGTCACAGCACGGCTAATCATCTGTTGGTTCTCGATCATGTCAGAATAGAATCTAGTAATTTTTTTGCGTCTGTCACTACGCCCAACACTCGCGAGTTTGAAGCTCATCACAATCATCCCATCTCAGATTCTATTCGAAATACCACAGACAAGGTTTAGACTTTCCGGATCTTAGGAATGACCACCAATAATTCTAGCTTATACCACGAAGATTCTGATTAAGGAATCCAAGAGATAAACACTCTAGCTCTCGCTTGTAAAATGGAAGTGGTTGTCAGGTATGCGTTCATAAGGACGGATGATGATGAGTGTCATGGATCATCACATCCATCAGATTGAAGTACGAGTGATATCTTAGAACAAGAATAAGCTTGAATTGAATAGAAGAATAATAGTAATTGCATTAATACTCGAGGAACAGCAGAGCTCCACACCTTAATCTATGATGTGTAGAAACTCCACCGTTGAAAATACATAAGTGATAGAGGTCCAGGCATGGCCGAGAGGCCAGCCTCCAAAACGTGATCAAAGGATCAAAAGATAATCCAAAGATAAGACCAAGATGTCTAATACAATAGTAAAAAGTTCTATTTATACTAAACTAGTTACTAGGGTTTACAGAAATAAGTCTAAGTGCAGAAATTCACTTCTAGGGCCCACTTTGGTGTGTGCTTGGGCTGAGCTTGAGCTTTACATGTGCAGAGGCTTCTTTTGGAGTTAAATTCCAAGTTGTAACGTGTTTTTGGCGTTTAACTCTGGTTTGTGACGTGTTTCTGGCGTTTTACTACATAATGCAGCATGGAACTGGCGTTGAATACCAGTTTGTATCATCTAAACTTGAATAAAGTATGAACTATTCTATATTACTGGAAATCCTTGGATGTCTAATTTCCAAGGCAATTGAGAGCGCACCATTTTGAGTTCTGTAGCTCCAGAAAATCCATTCCGAGTGCAGGGAGGTCAGAATCCAACAGCATCAGCAGTCCTTTTTCAGCCTGAATCAGATTTTTGCTCAGATCCCTTAATTTCAGCTAGAAAATACCTGAAATCATAGAAAAATACACAAACTCATAGTAAAGTCCAGAAATATGAATTATGCATAAAAACTAATAAAAACATCCCTAAAAGTATCTAGATCCTACTAAAAACTACCTAAAAATAATGCCAAAAAGCGTATATATTATCCGTTCATCACAACACCAAATTTAAATTGTTGCTTGTCCCCAAGCAACTGAAAATCAAATAGGCTAAAAAGAAGAGAATATACTATAAATCCCAAAATATCAATGAATATTAGTTCTAACTAGATGAGCGGGACCTGTAGGTTTTTGCTTCTGAACAATTTTGGCATCTCAATTTATCCTTTGAAGTTTAGAATGATTGGCATCTCTAGGAATTTAGAGTTCAGATAGTGTTATTGATTTTCCTAGTTAAGTATGTTGATTCTTGAACACAGCTACTTTATGAGTCTTGGCCGTGGCCCTAAGCACTTTGTTTTCCAGTATTACCACCGGATACGTAAATGCCACAGACACATGACTGGGTAAACCTTTTCAGATTGTGACTCAGCTTTGCTAAAGTCCCCAGTTAGAGGTGTCCAGAGCTCTTAAGCACACTCTTTTTGCTTTGGATCACGACTTTAACCACTCAGTCTCAAGCTTTTCACTTGGACCTTCATGCCACAAGCACATGGTTAGGGACAGCTTGATTTAGCCGCTTAGGCCTAGATTTTATTTCCTTGGGCCCTCCTATCCATTGATGCTCAAAGCCTTGGACCCTTTTTACCCTTGCCTTTTGTTTTAGGGGCTATTGGCTTTTTCTGCTTGCTTTTTCTTTTTCTTTCTTAAAATTTTTTGCCACTTTTTTTTTCGCAAGCTTTGTTCTTCACTGCTTTTTCTTACTTCAAGAATCAATTTTATGATTTTTCAAATCATCAATAACATTTCTCTTCTTCATCATTCTTTCAAGAGCCAACAATTTTAACATTCATAAACAACAAGATCAAAAAATATGCACTGTTCAAGCATTCATTCAGAAAACAAAAAGTATTGTCACTACATCAATATAATTAAACTAATTTCAAGGATGAATTTGAAACTCATGTACTTCTTGTTCTTTTGAATTAAAAAAATTTCTCATTTAAGAAAGGTGAAGGATTCATGGAATTATTCATAGCCTTAAGACATAGACACTAGACACTAATGATCATGTAATAAAGAAACAAACATAGACAAACATGAAGCTTAAAAAACCAAAAAAAAAAACAGAGAGATAAGAACAAGGAAGTAAAGGAGTGAGTCCACCTTAGTGATGGTGGCGCCTTCTCCTTGAAGGACTAATGGTGTTCTTGAGCTCCTCTATGTCTCTTCCTGGACTTTGTTGCTCCTCCCTCATAGCTCTTTGATCTTCTCTAATCTCATTGAGAATGATGGAGTGCTCTTAATTGGTTCATGTCATGACTCAATGCTTCTAGAGAAGGATTGAGTTGTTCCCAATAGTTGTTTGAAGGAAAATGCATCCCTTGAGGCATCTCAGGGATTTCTTGATAATGAGCTTCCTCGTGACTCTCTTGAGATCTATGAATGGGCTCTCTTGTTTGCTCCATCCTTTTCTTAGTGATGAGCTTATCCTCTTCAATGAGGATGTCTCCTTCTATGACAACTTCAGCTAAGTAGCATAGATGGCAAATGAGATGAGGAAAAGCTAGCCTTGCCAAGGTGGTTGGCTTTTCGGCTACTTTGTAGAGTTCTAGAGAGATGACTTCATGAACTTCTACTTCCTCTCCAATCATGATGCTATGGATCATGATGGCCCGATCCACAGTTACTTCGGATCGGTTACTAGTAGGGATGATGGAGCGTTGGATGAACTCCAACCATCCTCTAGCCACAGGCTTAATGTCCAGTCTTCTTAATTGAACCAGCTTACCCTTTGAGTCTCTTTTCCATTGAGCTCCTTCCATACATATGTCCATGAGGACTTGGTCAAACCTTTGATCAAAGTTGACCCTTCTAGTGTAGGGGCGTGCATCTTCTTGCATCATAGGCAAGTTGAATGCCAACCTTATATTTTTCGGACCGAAATCTAAGCATTTCCCCAGAACCATTGTAAGATAATTTTTTGGATTCGGGTTCATACTTTGATCATGGTTCCTAGTGATCCATGCATTGGCATAGAACTCTTGAACCATTAATATTCCAGCTTGTTGAATGGGGTTGGTAAGAACTTCCCAACCTCTTCTTTAGATCTCATGTCGGATCTCCGGATACTCATTTTTCTTGAGTATGAAAGGGACCTCAGGGATCACCTTCTTCTTGGCCACAACTTCATAGAAGTGGTCTTGATGGGCTTTTGAGATGAATCTCTCCATCTCCCATGACTCGGAGGTGGAAGCTTTTGTCTTTCCTTTCTTCTTTCTAGAGGTTTCTCCGGCCTTAGGTGCCATCAATGGTTATGGAAAAACAATAAAAGCTATGCTTTTACCATACCAAACTTAGAATATTGCTCGTCCTCGAGCAAAAGAAGAAATAATAGATGAAGAAGAAGAAGAGATGGAGGAGAGGGAGAGTGATGTAGGTTTCGGCCAAAGGGGAGAAGAGAGGGTGGTGTTGTGTGAAAATGAAGAAGGATGGGGGGTTTATATAGTGGAGGGAGAGAGAGTGGATGGATG
Organism: Arachis duranensis; assembly: GCF_000817695.3. Classification (NCBI taxonomy): domain Eukaryota; kingdom Viridiplantae; phylum Streptophyta; class Magnoliopsida; order Fabales; family Fabaceae; genus Arachis; species Arachis duranensis. Next base: position 37,625,879 of record NC_029775.3, read on the forward strand.
TGAGTGGTGAAGAGGTGATGAGGAAGAGTGATTGAGGTGATTGGTGAATGATGTTTAGGGAAGAGTGTTATAAAAAAGTGTGAGAGAGAGGGAGAATGTAGGTGGGGATCCTATAGGGTCCACAGATCCTGAGGTGATCCTGTGGGGTCCACAAATCCTGAGGTGTCAAGAATTTCTCATCCCTACACCCTTTAGGCGTGTAAAATGCCCTCTGTATGCAATCTTGGCATTTAACACCAGACTGATACTTGTTTCTGGCGTTGAACGCTAGCTTTATACTTGTTTCTGGCGTTAAACGCCACTTTGCTGCTTGTTTCTGGCATTTAACGCCAGCTTTCCTCAGGGTGCAATTCTAGCGTTTAAACGCCAGAGTGTTGCTTGTTCCTGGTGTTCAATGCCAGCTTCATGCTCTTTTCTGGCGTTAAACGCTAGCCAGATGCCCCTTACTGGCGTTTAAACGCCAGTAAGCTCTTCCTCCAGGGTGTGCTTTTTCTTCTGCTATTTTTGATTCTGTTTTTAATTTTTGCAATTGTTTTGTGACTCTACATGATCATAAACCTAATAAAACATAAAAGAATAATAGAAATATAGATAAATAAAAATTGGGTTGCCTCCCAATAAGTGCTTCTTTAATGTCAATAGCTTGACAGTGAGCTCTCATGGAGCTTCACAAAGGTTCAGAGCATTGTTGGGACCTCCCAACACCAAACTTAGAGTTTGAATGTGGGGGTTCAACACCAAACTTAGAGTTTGGTTGTGGCCTCCTAACACCAAACTTAGAGTTTGACTGTAGGGGCTTTGTTTGACTCTGTATTGAGAGAAGCTTATCGTGCCTCTTTTCTATGGTTGTAGAGAAAGATCCTTGAGCTTTAAACACAAGGTAGTCACCATTCAATTAAAGGACTAACTCTCCTTTGTCAACATCAATCACAGCTTCTGTTGTGGCTAGGAAGGGTCTTCCAAGGATGATGCATTCATCCTCATCCTTCCCAGTGTTTAAGATTATGAAATCAGCAGGATTGTAAAGGCCTTTAACCTTTACCAACACGTCCTCTACCAATCCATAAGCTTGTTTTATTGACTTGTCTGCCATCTCTAATGAGATTCTTACAGCTTGTACCTCAAAGATCCCCAGCTTCTCCATTACAGAGAGTGGCATAAGATTTATACCTGACCCCAGGTCACACAGAGCCTTCTCAAAGGTCATGGTGCCTATGGTACATGATATTAAGAATTTACCAAGATCTTGCTTCTTTTGAGGTAGAGTTTATTGAACCCTTGTATTTAGTTCACTAATGAGCAAGGGAGATTCATGTTCCCAAGTCTTATTATCAAACAACTTGGCATTCAGCTTCATGATGGCTCCTAGATATTGAGCAACATGCTCTTCAGTTACATCTTCATCCTCTTCAGAGGAAGAATAGTTCTCAGAGCTCATGAATGGCAGAAGGAAGTTTAATGGAATCTCTATGGTCTCTATATGAGCCTCAGATTCCTTAGGTTCCTCAGTTTGGAACTCTTTTTTGTTCAGAGGACGTCCCAAGAGGTCTTCCTCACTAGGATTCACGTCCTTCTCCTCCTTTGTGCATTCGGCCATGTTGATTATATCAATGGCCTTGCACTCTCTTTTTGGATTCTCTTCTGTATTGCTTGGGAGAGTACTAGGAGGAGTTTCAATAATTTTCTTACTCAGCTGGCCCACTTGTGCCTCCAAATTTCTAATGGAGGACCTTGTTTCACTCATGAAACTTAAAGTGGCCTTAGATAGATCAGAGACTATGTTTGCTAAGCTAGAGGGGCTCTGCTCAGAATTCTCTATCTGTTGCTGAGAAGATGATGGAAAATGCTTGCTATTGCTAAACTTGTTTCTTCCACCATTATTAAAGCCTTGTTGAGGCTTTTGTTGATCCTTCCATGAGAAATTTGGATGATTTCTCCATGAGGAATTATAGGTGTTCCCATAGGGTTCACCCATGTAATTCACCTTTGCCATTACAGGGTTCTCAGGATCATAAGCTTCTTCTTCAGAAGATGCTTCTTTAGTACTGATGGATGCATTTTGCCATCCATTCAGACTTTGAGAAATCATGTTGACTTGCTGAGTCAACATTTTGTTCTGAGCCAATATGGCATTGAGAGCATCAATTTTAAGAACTCTCTTCCTCTGAGGCGTCCCATTACTCACAGGATTCCTCTTAGAGGTGTACATGAATTGGTTATTTGCAACCATGTCAATGAGTTCTTGAGCTTCTGCAGGCATTTTCTTTAGGTGAATGGATCCACCTGCAGAATGGTCCAGTGACATCTTAGAAAGCTCAGATAGACCACCATAGAATATATCTAAAATGGTCCACTCTGAAAGCATGCCAGAAGGACACTTTTTGGTCAACTGCTTGTATCTTTCCCAAGCTTCATAGAGGGATTCACCATCTTTTTGCTTGAAGGTCTGAACATCCACTCTAAGCTTGCTCAGCTTTTGAGGAGGAACGAACTTGGCCAAGAAGGCCGTGACCAGCTTATCCTGAGAGTCCAGCCATGTCTAGCCCTGTCTCTTACAACAAAAGGGAAAAGCATGAGCCTGTAGACTTCAGGATCTACTCCATTAGTCTTAACAGTATCACAAATATGTTAGAATTCAGTTAAGAACTGATAGGGATCTTCTGATGGAAGTCCATGAAACTTGCAGTTCTGTTGCATTAGAGCAACTAGTTGAGGTTTCAGCTCAAAATTATTTGCTCCAATGGCAGGGATTGAGATGCTTCTTCCATAAAAATTGGAAGTAGGTGTAGTATAATCACCAAGCATCCTCCTTGCATTATTGTTGGGTTCGGCCATGTCTCCTTCTTTTTCGAAATTCTCTGTAAGGTTTTCTCTGGATTGTTGTGCTTTAGCTTCTCTTAGCTTCTTCTTCAGAGTCCTTTCAGGTTCAGGATCTGCTTCAACAAGAATGTCCTTGTCCTTGCTCCTGCTCATATGAAAAAGAAGAGAACAGAAAAGAAGAAGAATCCTCTATGTCACAATATAGAGATTCCTTTATGTGAGTAGAAGAAGAAAAGAATAGAAGAAGGATGAGAAAAATTTGAACACAGAGGAGAAGAGAGGGTTCGAATTTTTTTAGATGAAGAGAAGAGTTAGTAAATGAATAAATAAATAGAAGGAGGTGAGATAGAGGAGTTTTCAAAAATTGTTTTTGAAAAATGGTTAGTGATTTTCGAAAATTAAATCAAAATTAAAATTTGAAACAATTAGTTAATTAAAAGAGATTTTTGAAAAAGAGTGAGGAATTTTCGAAAATTAGAGAGAGAAAAGTAGTTAGGTAGTTTTGAAAAAGATAAGAAATAGTGAAACAAACAAAAAGTTAGTTAGTTAGTTGAAAAAGATTTGAAATTCAATTTTGAAAAGATAAGGAGTTAGAAAAGATTTTTGAAATTAATTTTGAAAAAGATATGATTTGAAAAGATATGATTGAAATTTGTTTTGAAAAAGATTTGAAAAGGAAATTATAAAAAGATTTGATTTTTAAAATTAAAATGGATTACTTGACTAACAAGAAACTAAAAGATATGATTCTAGAATTTAAAGATTGAACCTTTCTTAACAAGAAAGTAACAAACTTCAAACTTTTGAATCAATCACATTAATTGTTAGTAAAATTTTTGAAAATTATGAAATAAAATTAAGAAAGAGATTTTAAAAATCAATTTTAAAAATATTTTCGAAAATATAAAAGAAAAATGAAAAAGATTTGATTTTTGAAAAAGTTTTGAAAAAGATAAGATTTTTAAAATTGAAATCTTGACTTGACTAACAAGAAACAACTTATTTTAAAAAATTTGACTAAGTCAACCCAAAGATTTCGAAATTTTGAGTAAAATAAGGAAAATATATTTTTTAATTTTTGAATTTTTAACGAAGAGAGAGAAAAACACAAATATGACCCAAAACATGAAAGTTTTGGATCAAAACCAATGATGCGTGCAAGAACACTATGAATGTCAAGATGAAAACCAAGAACACTTTGAAGATCAAGATGAACATCAAGACTTATTTTTTAAAAATTTTCAAGACAAGAAAAACATGCAAGACACCAAACTTAGAAATTTTTAATGTTTAGACTCTAATAATTCAAAAAGGCATATGAAGAACAACAAAAGACACAAAACAAGAAAATATGAAGATCAAACAAGAAGACTTACCAAGAACAACTTGAAGATCATGAAGAACACATGCATGAATTTTCGAAAATTTTTTGAAAATTAAAAAGATGCAATTGACACTAAACTTAAAACTTGACTCTAGACTCAAACAAGAAACAAAAAATATTTTTTTTGATTTTATTATTTTATAAATTGTTTTGTATTTTTCGAAAATTATATATTTTGAAAAACGAAAACAAAGAAAAAAAATTTTTTTGAAAATTTTTTTGAAAACTTTTTGGAAAAAAAAATAAGAAGAAAATTACCTAATCTGAGCAACAAGATGAACCGTCAGTTGTCCAAACTCAAACAATCACTGGTAATGGCACCAACAACTTGGTGCATGAAATTATGATCATCAACAATGGTGCCAAAGACTTGGAGCTCTCAAACATGAATCACACTTTGTCACAACTTTGCACAACTAACCAGCAAGTGTATTGGGTCGTCCAAGTAATACCTTACGTGAGTAAGGGTCGATCCCACGGAGATTGTCGGTATGAAGCAAGCTATGGTCATCTTGTAAATCTCAATCAGGTGGATAATAATGGTTATAATGGTTTTCGAAAATAAAGATAATTAAAGCATAAAATAAAGATAGAGATACTTATGTAAATCATTGGTGGGAATTTCAGATAAGTGTATGGAGATGCTTTGTCCCTTCTGAATCTCTGCTTTCCTACTGCCTTCCTCCAATCATTCTTACTCCTTCCTATGGCAAGCTGTATGTAGGGCGTCACCGTTGTCAATGGCTACTTCCCATCCTCTCAGTGAAAATGGTCCAAATGCTCTGTCACAGCACGACTAATCATCTGTCGGTTCTCGATCATGTCGGAAGAGAATCCAGTGATTCTTTTGTGTCTGTCACTACGCCCAACACCCGCGAGTTTGAAGCTCATCACAGTCATCCCATCTCAGATCCTACTCGGAAGACCACAGACAAGGTTTAGACTTTCTGGATCTTAGGAATGACCGCCAATAATTCTAGCTTATACCACGAAGATTCTGATTAAGGAATCCAAGAGATACACACTCTAGCTCTTGCTTGTAGAACGGAAGTGGTTGTCAGGCACGCGTTCATAAGGATGGATGATGATGAGTGTCACGGATCATCACATCCATCAGATTGAAGTACGAGTGATATCTTAGAACAAGAATAAGCTTGAATTGAATAAAAGAATAATAGTAATTGCATTAATACTCGAGGAACAACAGAGCTCCACACCTTAATCTATGGTGTGTAGAAACTCCACCGTTGAAAATACATAAGTGATAGAGGTCCAGGCATGGCCGAGAGGCCAACCTCCAAAACATGATCAAAGGATCAAAAGATAATCCAAAGATAAGACCAAGATGTCTAATACAATAGTAAAAAGTTCTATTTATACTAAACTAGTTACTAGGGTTTACAGAAATAAGTCTAAGTGCAGAAATCCACTTCTGGGCCCACTTTGGTGTGTGCTTGGGCTGAGCTTGAGCTTTACACATGCAGAGGCTTCTCTTGGAGTTAAACACCAAGTTGTAACGTATTTTTGGCATTTAACTCTGATTTGTGACTTGTTTCTGGCGTTTTACTCCAGAATGCAGCATGAAACTGGCATTGAACGCCAGTTTGCGTCATCTAAACTTGCTGGAAAGCCCTGGATGTGTATTTTTTAACACAATTGAGAGTGCGCCATTTGGAGTTCTGTAGCTCCAGAAAAACTATTCCAAGTGCAAGGAGGTCAGAATCCAATAGCATCAGTAGTCCTTTTTCAGCCTGAATCAGATTTTTGCTCAGGTCCCTCAATTTCAGCCAGAAATTACCTGAAATCACAGAAAAATACACAAACTCATAGTAAAGTCCAGAAATGTGAATTTTGCATAAAAACTAATAAAAACATCTCTTAAAGTAGCTAGATCCTACTAAAAACTACCTAAAAACAATGCCAAAAAGCGTATAAATTATCCGCTCATCAGCTACATTCCCGTGGACTTCCAACATCTCCTAGGTCTTCAACCACTCCTTTCGGCTCAATTGTTTCATCTTCCTCCCCTTGTGAAAATTCTTTCTTCAACTCCTCTTCTTCACCTTGAAGCTCTAAACATACTCCCTCATTATGCTCCTTGGTTGCTTCTCCACATTCGTCAATGGGAGTGCCTTGGTTGCTTAGGCTTAGTCGGGAGGAGCCCATATTGCTAACGGCTTCCACTAGGCTAGCCATCTTGGATCCTAGCTCCTTAAACTCCTTTTCCATCCCCTCTTGTTGCCTTTGGATATGTGATTCAAGATCTCTCAATTCCTGCGTGGGGGCTTCATTGGGAGGTGATGGTGGAAGAGAAGGTTCATTGTTTGGGAGGAAGGTTTCATAATTGGAAGTTGGTTCATCTTGGTAAGGGTATGGAGGTGGTGTATATTGAGGTGGTTCTTGAGAGTAATTGTGTTGGAATGGTGGTGGTTCCATGTATGGTTCATATGGTTCATAAGGTGGTTGGTATGGTGGATAGGGATTAGGGTCATAATGAGGTGTTTGGTGGTAGGGGGCTTGTGAGTAAGGTGGTTCAAAATCATGTTGAGGGGTGGTTCATAGGCATGTGGTGGTGGTTGTTGACAATCACAATAAGGGTCACCACATCCATTAGATTGATATGCATTAGGATGAGAGTTATACCCATAAGAATCTGGAGGTTGTTGTTGCCAAGAAGGGTGATCAATCCTTTGAGGCTCCTCCCACCTTTGATTGTTCCATCCTTGATGCATATTGTCATTGCAGCTCCCATTTCCTACAACATAATTTGAGCCAAACTCACAGCCAAAGTGGTGAGAATTCATAATAGCAAGAGGAAACAAAAACTAACAAAAATGAGAAACAAAGTCCTAAACCTATCAAAAACCAACAAACAAGAAAAAGACAAACATATTCACATATTCACAATAGCCAATAATGTAATATCATTGCAACTCCCCAGCAATGGCGCCATTTTGATAAATGACAATTGCTCGATGGTCTAGAATTCCTCTCATAGAAATAAGGACTACTTTGTTGTAAGCATAGTTCTAAAGCAACAAACAATTCTCACATCAAAAATTTGAGTTGTCACAAGTACAAACCCCAAATAAGAATTAACCGAAGTATTTCAACTCCAGGTCATCTCACAAGGAATTGCAATGAAATGCTCAATTATTGGCTATGAGGATGCAAGGGGGTTTGATTTTGTATTTTTGACAAGAAAAGTAAATAACAAGAAAGTAAATGAACAATGAACTAACAAAAGAAATAGAAAAGTACTATTGGCTAGACATAGGTAATTGAGATCACCATCCTTGTCTACAAACCATATATTGATAATTATGAGAGGCCAACCTATTAAGTCTACTTCCAAAAGCCTTAAGTACGTAATATCTACTCCTAGGCTTGAAGTACATCAAATAGGCTTGATCAAATCAACCCATATGGTCTAACCTTACTACTAATTAACCTAATAGTAGGCTAGTGTCAATGGCTATCAAATTGATCACCAAGGGTTCTCAAATCACCAATTCATTGAGACCCAATGACTCAAGGTCACTCAATTCCCTTAGCCTAGGCCAAGAGTAAAGGAAACCACTCAAACACTAGTGAAAGCATTTTAACAAACACCTAGAGTGCAAGAAAAGTAAACATTACAAAATGCTAGAATTAGTGAATCCTATGACTACCACAAGCAAGAAATCAACAATAGCAAATGAAGTAAACATCAAGAGACATAGAAATATAAAATTACATTAGAAGAAATCAAGATCCAACAATTGTTCATCAACATAAGAGAAGGAAAAATAAGAAATTAACAAGAGAAACTAAGATGATTAAGACAATAGAACACTAAAATATAAAGAGAATTGAAATCTAAACAAGAATTGAAAGAGAAATTTGAGAGTGATTAACCTAACTTTACCCTAATTTCTATCCTAAATCTAGAGAGAGGAGAGAGCCTCTCTCTTTAGAATTCTACCCTAAAACATGATGAAAACTAAACTATGACTACTTGGTTCATTCCCTCTTCAATCCTTGGGTTCAATAGCATCAGAAATGAGTTGGATTGGGCCCAAAATGAGCTACAAATCGCTGGCCACGATTTCACTTTAGTGAACCACACTGATCCATTAGCACGCACATGTACAGTGCATGTGTGCATCCCTAGACGTCAGGCAACTATGACAAAATTTATATCATTTTGAAGCCCTGGATGTTAGCTTTCCAACACAACTAGAACCACCAGATTTGGACCTCTATAGCTCATGTTATAGTCAATTGAGTGCAAAGAGGTCAGACTTGACAGCTTTACGGTTCCTTCATTTCTTCATGAGTTCTCCCACTTTGCATGCTTTTCTCCTCACTCCTTCCATCCAATACTTGCCTTATGAATATGAAATCACTTAACAAACATATCAAGGCATCAAATGGAATTAAAGTGAATTAAAATCACCAATTTTAGGGCCTAAAAAGCATGTTTTCACATTTAAGCACAAATCAAGGGAGAATTGCAAAACCATGCTATTTCATTGAATAAATGTGAGAAAAGGTGATAAAATCCCCCAAATTAAGCACAAGATAAACCACAAAATCGAGGTTTATCAATACTGCTACCAGCCCACCTTTGTTCCTGACAGATGGCACCGATGTCGGTGCAAAGCCTTAAGTGTGGGGAGGTCAGTCAGTACCTGACTTCCGGAGGTAATTTCTTTTCCCTAACATCAATAAAGTAGGATATTTAGTCAGTTTTTCTTTAGGATAGAGTGTTTAGAAATAGGATTATTTGCATGCATGTTCTATTTAGTTGAAATATAATAAATTTCTTTTAAGACCCTATTTTTGAAAAATTTTACTAATTTAAATAAAAATTTAAATGTTAAACTTGTTTGTTTGAAGATTGTAAACTGGAACATGGTTTCTGAGCTAAAGAACACACAACCTGTGAGACTTGGAGCCTAAATACATGGTTACATTATTTAACTATAAATTTTTTATTCTTGTGTGTTTACTTCTCTATGATTGTAATTTGAATTTTGTTTTATCCTATATGTCCAATGTTTAATGTGTTATATGCATGCATATGATTGAGGCCATTATTTGTTAGCCTACCCTTTAAATTACCTTTGTTAGCCACTTTGAGCCTTTTTAATCCCATTTGTTCTACATTTTACCATATTACTAGCCTTAAGCGGAAAATAATTAAATATCTCAATTGAATCTTTGGTTAGCTTAAGATGAAAATTGTGTGTTAATTGAGTATGGGAAGGTTGTGGGAACAAGGGTTAATAAGGGAATGTGTCATGATAAAATAATGGGAATTTGGGTACCCACTCATATAAAACAGAAAATCAAAAATTCCATATGCATTAATATGTTGTTTCAGTTTTTATGTCTCTAAAAAAAATAAGGGGACAAAATTACCCCGATGTTAAGCTAATAAAAAATCAATGCATATGTGATAAAAATTAAAGAAAAGCTGATGCATGAGTAGGTAATGCAAAATGAAGAATTTTTGGGTAGCTAGGCATGATTCTAAAGTTATATAGACTATATGTATGTTAGGTGAAAGTTTAGGTTAATTAAAGATTCAATTCATAAAGCTCACTTAGCCATATATATATATTACCTTAGCCCCATTACAACCATGAAAAGACCTCATGATGCTTGCATTGGTACCTTGAATATTGTTGATTGGTTAGGTGATGAACAAAGTTTAAAAAGCATGATTAGAGAAGGATAGAGTGATTACCCTATACACTAGAGAGATTAGAGTACACACACACCATCAGTGAGGGTTCAATGCTTGATTCTATGTTCCCTGCTTTCACGAGCTGTCTTCTTACAAATTTACTTGCTTTTACTGTATGATTTGAATAGTGAGATTTGATCTATGTTTGTCTAAAGAGAACTTATTTGCTTTTAACCAAATAGACAAAATCATATAGTTGCGTTCATATATATAGGTTGCATTGCATTGCATGAGTCTTACATGTCCCTATTCATTCATATTTATCTCCTTCAACTAAGCATGAGGACATGCTAATGTTTAAGTGTGGAGAGGTTGATAAACCATTATTTTATGATTTATATTATGTTTAATTGAGTGGTTTTATCAAATCTTTCACCCACTTATTCATATGATTAGCATGATATTACAAGTCCTTCCCAAAATTGTTCTATGATTGAAAACTTGCTTCCTAAAGATCTTTTAATTGTATATTTTTATTCTCCTTTATACCATTCGATGTCGTGATCTGTGTGTTAAGTGTTTCAGGCTTCATAGGGCAGGAATGGCTTAGAGAATAGAGAGGAAGCTTGCAAAAATGGAAGAAACACAAGAAATTGAGGAGATGACCAGCAAGAAGCGACGCGGACGCATGGCTCACGCATCTGATGCACGAAAACTTGTCTTTCAACAAATCTCCCTTCGACAAGTATACCGAATTGTCGTTAAGTAAAAACTCACAATAGAGTGAGGTCGAATCCCCCAAGGATTGATTGGTCAAGCAACTTTAGTTGGAAGAGTATGCTAGTTGAGCTAAACAGAGTATAGTTTGAGAGTTGCAGAAAATTAAATGGCAGGAAAGTAAATGGCAGAAAATAAAGTGTAGAATCTTAAATGGGAATTTGAGGAAATGAGCATGGAAATAATGGCAGAAAGTAAAGAGAATGGGTAGATCAGAAATGGGGAATTCATTGGGCTCAGGAGATGTTGTATTCTCCGAATCAAATTTATTTTCATCACTTCCTCAATCAAAGCATCTATTGATCTCCTTGGTGATGCAAGAAAACTTGTCTCTCAACAAATTTTCCTTCGGCAAGTATACCAAATTGTCGTCAAGTAAAACTCACAATAGAGTGAGGTCGAATCCCACAAGGATTGATTGGTCAAGCAACTTTAGTTAGAAGAATATGCTAGTTGAGCTAAACAAAATTTAGATTGAGATGCAAAAATTTAAATGACTGGAAAGTAAATAACAGAAATTAAAGTGCAGAATCTTAAATGGGGATTTGGGGTAATGAGCATGAAATTTAATGGCAGAAAGTAAAGAGAATGGGTAAGATCAGAAATGGAGAAATCATTGGGTTCAGGATATGTTGCATTCTCCGGATCAAGTTCATTCTCATCTCTTCCTTAATCAATGCATTCATTGATCTCCTTGGCAATCTTAAGTTCATTCTGATCTTGTTCTTTTCATAACATTTTATTTTTGATTAACTTAAAGAGACAAGCATACAAGTAAGAGAGGTGAAAGTGAACACTCAAGACATCAAGCTAGCACACTTAACCTAAGCAATGAAACTTAAATGCAGAATTGGAATTCCTAAACTACTCATGGAAGCATGTTCTATTTCATACATGATTTTGCTTATTTAAAGCTTTGAAAAGGTAAACTAAGAAGGAACTTCACCACCTTTCACTTGTTGGCCTGCTCATGTTCTTCTGCTCCCTTGGGATTCTCCTTGATTACTTGAGTCTCCATTCCCCTTGTGCTTCCCCATCAGCTTTTTCCAGAAACCGGCATCCTCCATCTTCTTCTTTAATGCTTCCTTTTGTTGTTTCACCTTCCCCTCTTCTTGTTCTGTTAAGTTCTTGCGAACTGCCTCATAACTTGGGATTTTAAGGTGCAAGTGATGCATGTGCTCAGTCATATAGTTTAACCTTGCCTGAGTGTTGATGCTGAATTCTTCTCGATGCAATTGCCTTCCTTCATTGAGCACGCTGAATTCGTTGAATGCTTTCATCTGAGTCATCTGGCATTGATTGAGTTCCTGGAGGCATTTATCTTGGCTTTCTTGCCTTTCAGACACTTGACTGATGGCTTAAGTGAGCTGAGAGTAGTGCTCTTGTTGCTGCTCCATTAGCTGTTTCTGCCATTCCCTTTGTTGATTCATCTAATTTGTTAGCATTTCTTCTTGACGATCCATTCTCTGAGATTGAAATTGTAGTTGTTGTTCTTGTCCTTCCATGTATATTCTTGATAAATTGTCAATGGCTCCTCGGATGTGACCCAAATTGATGTTGGTTGGGTCATAATACCCTTCTTGATGATGTTCTGTTGGTTGGGTTTCTTCTTGGATAGGTTCTTCCTCTTGTGCTTCTTCTGATGTCCTCTTCCTTAGATGGGGTCTTTTCTGCTGTTGAGCTGGAGTCACATGGGTTATGCGTTGGAGTGTAAGTGATCTCCCAAGACCTACCCAAGTTGGATTGCTGTCTTCAAAGACTACCTTGGCTTTCATGCATAATCTAAGGATGGTGCTGGGGTACCAAAGTCTAGCCCCTGAATCTTTCTTCTCGGCTGATTCTTGGATTCCTTCAGCTATAATTTCATGCACATTGATGCTTCCACCTTTTATTAAACAATGTACCATGGGAGCTCGAGCAATGTTAACCTCAGAATTGTTTACAACTGGAAGGATAGATCATCTCACAAGCTCAAACCATCCCTTGGCTTCTGGGATGAGGTCTCCTCTCCTGATGAAACGGGGTCTCTTATCCGAATACCTTTCCCAGTCAGATCCCACAATGCATATGTCACCTACAATTTCTTTCTTGGTACCCGAGCTCAACAAATTGTGGTGATTTCAGATGAAGAGTTCTAATTATAGCATTTGGGCTGAAATTTACCTCTATTCCTCTTACATAACTTTTGAAGGTGGGGGTTATGGTCTTGTCTTCTCTAACCACATTTGCATAAAATTCCCTGATGAGAGTTGCATTTACCCTTGCTTCCGGGTTAGTGAGCTTTTGCCAACCCCTTTTCTCAATCTTCTCCCGAATTTGTGGACATTCATCTTCATTGAACTGGAATGTAGATTCAGGCAGTATCTTCTTCTCCTTTATTCGTTCGAACTCGAGCTCATGGAAGGCTGTTTTGAATCTCTCGGCATCGAAGGATGGCTGCTCCATAGGTTCCTTTCCTCTTCGCCTTTTGGAACTTGATGATGCCATGTAGGATAGTTGATATATTGGTTAGTTCTCAAGATGACTAGGAGGGTGTGTGTGAAGCCTTTGGTGGAGGATATGCCCGAAAGGAGGGAGTGGGAAGGGTGAGAATAAATGTGTATGGAGAGGTTGTGTGAAGGGGTTTATATAGGAAGATGGCAATTGATTGAAGGGTGTGGATTGATAGTGTTGTTTGATAGTGGACGGTTGGGGTTTTGGATTGAATGAGCATCATCTCCTTTATGGGGGTCTTGGTTCGGTCTTCAAAATTATCTATTCCCAATGTTGCATGGCAACACTTCCAAAGACATTCCCCATGCAGACAAGTGTGAAATTCCCTTGGCCGAATCTCCCTTCTTCAATTGCCCCATCAAGTACCATCAATGTACTTCACGAAGAAGAAGTTGCAAACGGTTTAGTTGAAATTTTTTGTGGGAGAATTTAAAGTGTGAGCTAACTAAAAAAAAAAATTTTTTTTTTGATATGATCTTCATGAAGACAAGACAACTGACTCCCTTAATGCTCATATATGCACATTGGTGACACCAAACTTAGTTTGTGATCATGTGGTGTTCAAGGATTTACATCAAGATTCTCAGCCCAAATTGACATAATTTGTGTTCATGCCATCTTGATGTACCTTTAACACCAAACTTGTTATTCACTATATGTTGCATATAAGAATTTTGTTAAATGTTTGTCAAAGTTGCATGATCTTACTTTATTACTAACAATAAAGAATTTAAAAGAAGAGATAATAATCATGGGTTGCCTCCCGTGAAGCGCTTCTTTAGCGTCATTAGCTTGACGTTTGACCCTTGTCAGGGTGGTTGGTGGTGCTTGAAATCCTCTCCTCTTGCAGTGAACCTATGTCCATTGGCTTTGTTGATAAGCTCCATATGCTCTAAGGACAAGATTTTGTTGATAGTGTACACAGGAGGCAGCTGAGATGGAATAGTGGGAAGGTGAGGTGGTATAGATGGAAAGTATGTAGAGATCACTTCATCACCTGGCAAGAAATTTTCTGTAGGAATTTTCTTATTTCTCCATCCCCTTGGAGCTTTCTTCTTTGTATCTCTTGATACTCTCTTGTTTTCTATAGATTCTTTCTCTAAGGACCTTTGTTGCTAGCTTTGCATGACTCTGGTTTGCTCAGCTTCCCTTGAGTTACCTTTGGATGAGGTTCTTCTTGAATACATGGCTTGCCAACCAGTGGGATTTCTAGTTGTGTTGTTTGTGCTTCACTGCTTGTTTCTTGCATCAGTGCTTCATTCTGCTCTTCTCTTAATTCTTTGTTCTCTTGACTTGATTCTTGTGAGAGGTTGAAAACATTGAAAGTAAGCTGCTCATCATGTATTCTCAGCACTAGCTCTCCTCGCTCTACATCTATGAGTGCTCTGGCTGTGGCTAGGAATGGTCTTCCCAGAATGATGGGTAAATAGGATTCTCATCCATTTCCAAAACAACAAAATATGTGGGAAGATAGTAGCTCCCAACCTTCACAAGCACATTTTCAACCACTCCTATTGCTTGTTTTTGAATTTTGTCAACCAATCTGATAATCACATCAGTAGGAGTTAGTTCATTGATTTGGAGCTTCTTCATGAGGGAGAGAGGCATTAAGTTGATGCTTGCTCCCAAGTCGCAAAGCCCTTTGTCAATCATTGTTTCTCCTATGGCACAAGGGATGTGGAAGCTCCCTGGATCCTCCTTCTTTGTGGGTGGCCCAGGTTGAATGAAAGCACTGCAATCCCTATTCATCTTTATTGTTTGTCCACCCTTCAATGGACTTTTTCTGGCTAGTAGCTCCTTTATGTACTTGATGTAGAAAGGCATTTGTTGGAGGGCTTTAATGAATGGTATATTTACATCAAGAGATGCAAATATATCAAGGAACCTTGAATACATTCTCCCTGCTACACCACCTTTAAGCCTGTGGGGAAAAGGTGCATATGGGTTCAATACCTCCTTCTTCTTCAGCTCTTCCTTGGATGTAGGTTGAGTTATATAGCTTCCTTCCTCATGGCCTTCTTTTTGATTATTTTGGAGGTGTTCTACTCCATTCATACTCCCCTCATCACTTGTGGTTATCATTTTGCATTTTTCCCATCTCACTTTCTTTGTTTCACCTCTTGGATTCTTCTCTATATCACTGGGGAAACCATCAGTGGGTTTGGGGATTTGTTGAGATAGATACCCTACTTGGGACTCCAATCTCTTGATGTCTTCTCCTTGGTTCTTGATGTTGGTTCACACTTCTTCCTTAAACACTTTGTTGTCTTGGACTTCTCTTCATAAGTTTTTAAGTAGAGCCTCAATCTTTGAGAGCCTATCCTCGGTTATTGATGGGGGGTTGAGATTAGGTGGTTGAGAAGATGGGTTAGATGGATGATGGTAATATCTCTGTGAGGTATTTTGATGAGTTTCATTGTTGTTGGAGTTGAGATTGTGGCGTCTCTGATCTTGCCCTTGGTCTTGTTGATTTTCCCATCCAAAGTTGGGGTGATTTCTCCATCCAGAGTTGTAAGTTTTGGAGTATGGATCATGGACTTGTCTAAGTGAGTTACCAACATAGTTGGCTTTCTCCCAGTCACCTTCTTCTCTTATGTTTACTCCTTCTTGAGCTGATGATGAAGTGATGGCTGCTGTAACTTGGTTCTCTTCCACCTTCTTGGTAAGATCTGCTAGCTGCTTGGTGATCATCTTGTTTTGAGCTAACAATGCTTCCATGTGGTTCAGCTCCATCACTCCTCTAATGTTACTTCTTTCGGAGGCATAGAAGTAGTCATTTTCAACAACTGTTTCAATGACATCTATGGCTTCTTCAATGGTTTTCCTCTTGTTTAGAGAGCCTCCTGATGAATGATCCACAACCTTCTTTGACTCATATGAAAGACCTTCATAGAAGATGTGAAGTTGAACCCACTCATTAAACATCTCTGGTGGGCATCTTCTTGTTAAGTCTTTGAATCTCTCCCGTGCTTCATAAAGTGTCTCACCATCTTGTTGTCTAAAAGTTTGCACCTCAGCTCTCAGCATATTAATCCTTTGAGGAGGGTAAAATCTTGCCAAAAACTTGTTCACCACTTCTTCCCAATTAGTTAAGCTCTCCTTTGGGAAGGATTCAAGCCATTTGGATGCCTTGTCCCTGAGTGAAAAAAGGAACAAGAGCAACCTATAGACATCTGGATGGACTCCATTGGACTTCACAGTGTCACAAATCCTCAGGAAGGTGGTTAAATGCTGATTAGGATCTTCTTGAGCACCTCCTCCAAATGAGAAATTATTTTGCACAAGAGTGATGAGCTGGGGTTTTAGCTCGAAATTGTTGGCATGTATGGTGGGCTTCTGAATGCTGCTTCCACAGTTTCCTGGATTAGGATTGATATAGGATCCTAAAACTCTCCTTTCTTGCCCAGCACGGTTTGCATGGCCTTTTCTGGCATGATTATGAGCTTCTTCTTCATGATTGTTCTCCAAATTCTCTTCCATGTTGGGTTCAAAATACTCTTCCTCTTCTTCCTCAGCACCAATAATCCTTTTCCCTCTTGCTTCCCTTCTTAGTCTCCAAAGGGTTCTTTTAGGTTCTGAATCAAAGGATGTTGAAACTCCTTCTCTTCTCCCTGTCATATAACAAACAGATTGCACAATAGGAGATAAAATGAAGAAACTATTCTTGTTAGAGTAATTGTTAGTGTGAGTGATGCAAATTATCAAACAGTTAGTGGGTTAGTGAGCAGAATTGTAATCAACAAAGAAAGAAAGAACGGAAAATTAAAGAGGGTGCAGGGGGTGAGGAAGAAATTAAAACAAACTTAAGGAAATTGATTAAATCAAATAAACAAAAAGAAAAATGCTCAATCTAGTGATCTTCAAACTTAATCATTGTTGATTCAAAATCAATCCCCGGCAACGGCGCCATAAACTTGATGCATGAAAACTTGTCTCTCAACAAATTTTCCTTCAGCAAGTATACCGAATTATCGTCAAGTAAAACTCACAATAGAGTGAGGTCGAATCCCACAAGAATTACTCTAAAAGGATTGAGTCATAACATGAACCAATTAAGGGTGGAACACCAAGAGCACTCCATCATTCTCAATGAGATTAGAGAAGATCAAAGAGCTATGAGGGAGGAGCAACAAAGGCAAGGAAGAGACATAGATGAGCTCAAGAACACCATTGGTCCTTCAAGGAGAAGGCGCCACCATCACTAAAGTGGACTCATTCCTTAACTTCCTTGTTCTTATCTCTCTGTTTTTCGGTTTATGAACTTCATGTTTGTCTATGTTTGTGTCTTTACTACATGATCATTAGTATTTAATAACTATGTCTTAAGGCTATGAATAATTCCATGAATCCTTCACCTTTCTTAAATGAAACATATTTTTAATACAAAAGAACAAGAAGTACATGAGTTTCGAATTCATCCTTGAAATTAGTTTAATTATATTGATGTGGAGACAATACTTTTTATTTTCTGAATGAATGCTTGAACAGTGCATATTTTTTATCTTGTTGTTTATGAACGTTAAAATTGTTGGCTCTTGAAAGAATGATGAAAAAGAGAAATGTTATTGATAATCTAAAAAATCATGAAATTGATTCTTGAAGCAAGAAAAAGCAGTGAATAACAAAAGCTTGCAAAAAAAAAAGTGGCGAAAAAAATTTTTTTAAGAAAAAAACAAAAAAAGCAAGCAAAAAAAGCCAATAGCCCTTAAAACCAAAAGGTAAGGGTAAAAAGGATCCAAGGCTTTGAGCATCAATGGATAGGAGGGCCCAAAGAAATAAAATCCAGGCCTAAGTGGCTAAATCAAGCTGTCCCTAACCATGTGCTTGTGGCATGCAGGTCCAGGTAAAAAGCTTGAGACTGAGTGGTTAAAGTCGTGATCCAAAGCAAAAAAGAGTGTGCTTAAGAGCTCTGGACACCTCTAACTGGGGACTTTAGCAAAGCTGAGTCACAATTTGAAAAGGTTCACCCAGTCATGTGTCTGTGGTATTTATGTATCCGGTGGATATACTGGAAAACAAAGTGCTTAGGGCCACAGCCAAGACTCATAAAAGTAGCTGTGTTCAAGAATCAACACACTTAACTAGGAGAATCAATAACACTATCTGAACTCTGAGTTCCTATGGATGCAAATCATTTTAAACTTCAAAGGATAAAGTGAGATGCAAACCTGTTTAGAAGCAAAAAGCTATAAGTCACGCTCATCTAATTAAGACTAATATTCATTGATATTTATACGCTTTTTGGCATTGTTTTTAGTTTTTAGTAGGATCTTGCTACTTTTAGGGATGTTTTTATTAGTTTTTATGCAAAATTCACATCTCTGGACTTTACTATGAGTGTGTGTATTTTTCTGTGATTTCAGGTATTTTCTGGCTGAAATTGAGGGACCTAAGCAAAAATTTGATAGGAGGCTGACAAAGGACTGCTGATGCTGTTGGATTCTGACCTCCCTGCACTCGAAATGGATTTTCTGGAGCTACAGAACTCCAAATGGCGCGCTCTCAATTGAGTTGGAAAGTAAACATCCAAGGCTTTCCTGCAATATATAATGGTACAAACTTTATTTGAGCGTAGACGATGCAAACTGGCGTCCAACGCCAATTTCATGCTGCATTCGGGAGTAAAACGCCACAAACACGTCACAAACCAGAGTTAAACGCCAAAAACACGTTACAACTTGGCGTTTAACCCCAAGAGAAGCCTCTGCATGTGTAAAGCTCAAGCTCAGCCCAAGCACACACCAAAGTGGGCCCCGGAAGTGGATTTCTGCACTTAGACTTATTTCTGTAAACACTAGTAGCTAGTCTAGTATAAATAGGATTTTTTACTATTGTATTAGACATCTCTAGATTATCTTTTGATCCTTTGATCACATTTTGGGGGGCTGGCCTCACGGCCATGCCTGGGCCATCACTTATGTATTTTCAACGGTGGAGTTTCTACACACCATAGATTAAGGTGTGGAGCTCTGCTGTACCTCAAGTATTAATGCAATTACTATTATTCATCTTTTCAATTCAGCTTATTCTTATTCTAAGATATTTGTTGCACATCAACATGATGAATGTGATCATCTGTGACACTCATCATCATTCTCACCTATGAATGTGTGCCTGACAACCACTTCCGTTCTACCTTAGAACGAGCGTATATCTCTTGGATTCCTTAATAAGAATCTTTGTGGTATAAGCTAGAATCCATTGGCAGCATTCTTGAGAATCCGAAAAGTCTAAACCTTGTCTGTGGTATTTCGAGTAGGATTCAAGGATTGAATGACTGTGACGAGCTTCAAACTCGCGAGTGTTGGGCGTAGTGACAGACGCAAAATAATCACTGGATTCTATTCCGACATGATCAAGAACCGACAAATGATTAGTCGTGCTGTGACAGAGCATTTGGACCATTTTCACTGAGAGGATGGGAAGTAGCCATTGACAACGGTGACGCCCTACATACAGCTTGCCATAGAAAGGAGTAAGAATGATTGGATGAAAGCAGTAGGAAAGCATAGATTCAGAAGGAACAAAGCATCTCCATACACTTATCTAAAATTCCCACCAATGATTTACATAAGTATCTCTATCTTTATTTTATGCTTTATTCATCTTTATTTTCGAAAACCATTATAACCATTTGAATCCGCCTAACTGAGATTTACAAGATGACCATAGCTTGCTTCATACCAACAATCTCCGTGGGATTGACCCTTACTCACATAAGGTATTACTTGGATGACCCAGTGCACTTGCTGGTTAGTTATGCGAAGTTGTGACAAAGTATGACTCACGTTTGAGAGCTCCAAGTCTATTGGCGCCATTGCTGATGATCACAATTTCGTGCACTAAGATTCCCATAATTATTTTCATCCCTTACAACCTCCTTTGTTTGTGCATCTTCCTTCTTTGTTGGTGCATCTTCCTCCTTTGTTTTTGCATCTTCCTCTTCTTCCATATGTGAGGGTGAAAAGTTCTCTAATTCACTGGAGTATGAACTCCTTTGATTGATTTCCTCACTTTCTTCCATAGGATCTTGCATTATATCTCTTGGGAAGGAATTTGCTTGTTCCTCATCCAGGGGCTTGATAATCAACTACACATATTTCTCTACATTTTTTTACACTCGTCCTTATATCATGTATGAATTCTTTCATGAGAAGCTCAAGAGCTGATGGTTCTTGACATGAATAAAAAGGAGATGATGGTTCTTGATAAGAGTAAAAAGAGAATGGTTCTTGGTATCAATAGGGAGATGGTGGCTCTTGATATGGATAAGAAGATGATGGTTCTTGATATGGATAGAGAGGTGGTGGTTCTTGATAAGAGTAAAAAGAGGATGGTTCTTACTATGAATAGGGAGATGGTAGCTCTTGATAGCTGGAACGTGGAACACTAAAGTTTCTTTGGTTTTGACTTTCACAGCCAAAATTATGGTAGTTCTCCCATCCACAATAATATGAATCACTTGGGTGTGAGTAGTAACCCATGCGATCTCTCTCCATTATTTTTCTTAGCACAAAACACCAAAAAGAAGTAAATGCACCATGTGGTAAAAAGAAAATCAAAGAAGAAAGAACATAATTTTTTTGAAAAGGAATAAAAGTATTTTAGTGATTTAATCCAGATTAACAATTCTTACAAACTACTTTACTCATGAAAGATTCAATTCATGGCAAACTTTAATTGATTAAACCCAAATTCCTTAGTGATTTAATATCTTCTAACGTAATCAACCGTCAATTCCTTGGTCACTTAATTTAGATTAAAGGTTTAAGTCCAATTCTAGTTTATTAGCCATAAAAACACTAATTAGCCAAATATAAGATGATTATATGTCACATATCACGTTAAGTCCAGGCAATTAGTGATTTAGGAGGAGTTACTTTCAAGATGTTATTCAAGTGAGTTAACTTTTACAAGAATCAACAAGAATTCACGTAGAAAAAGAGCTATTTTTCAATATACTCAAATTCATGAGATGAAGAATGAAAGTAATCCTTGAAAATAAATCAGTCCATTGATTAAAAGTAGAATGATAATAGTATTAATTCATAGAATAAACAGAGCTCCTAACCTTAACAAGGGAGGTTTAGTTGCTCATGACTCAAAGAGAAAGCTAGGGTTTCAAAAGTGTGTAAAGTGTAGAATGAGGAAGAGAGAAGAGAAGAAGCCTGAAGGGCTAAATTTTTCTCCTTTTATATCTAACCTAATTGATTTGGAAATAAAATAAAATAATAAAATCTAAATTCTAAAAGATTGTGTTTCGTAAAAATAATAATCAAAATAAAATAAAATAAAAATAATTATTACTAAACTAAACTAACTAAGCCTTTTTCTTGCATTCCAAATATGCGCTAATGGTGCTAAATGCCAAGCTCGGCGTTTATTGCCACTGGGGTAGAGAAAAATTGTGGTTTTGATGTCTTCTTGGCGCTAAATGCCAGGCTTTGCGTTTAGCGCCACTAGCGTGTCGCGCATGTATATTTTATGAAGCTCCTGGCGCTAAATGCCTGGTCGGAGCATCTGGCACCAACCCAACAGTAGGCTTGGATGCGGTACGAGACACCTAGCGCCAAATGCTAGGTTACGGCATTTAGCGCCAGCTTGGCAGCATCAAATTCCTTCCTTTTTCTACAGAACTCTGCCAAACTCGCCCAGATTTTTTCTGAAATAAATAAAACCACAATACAGCTGAAAGTAGCATCCAAACAAGCTTCAAATGCTAAAAACTCAATAAAACGCAATAAATTCATTTCCAAATAATAAGAAAATAAAGAAAAGATGCTCACGCATCAACTTCCTCCAAATTGACAATATTGTTAAACCAAAAAAAATCAGTTGTGACTTCAATTCAAAGTTATTAGCATTCACAGTAGGGATGAGGATGCTACTACCACAGTTTTCAGGATTTGGGGTGGTATATGAGCCTAATGTTCTCCTAGCAAGTTGAGTATTATTACCACCAGTATTGATGTTGTGATTATTATTTGGATTCTCAACCATGTTGTGTTCATATTCTTCTTCACTTTCCTTAACAATTCTCTAGTTCCTGGCTTGCTTTCTTAACCTCTAAAGAGTTTGCATGATTTCTGGATCAAAGAGGAGAGGTTCTTCTTCTCTAGTTTCTTGCATAAACCCAAAAATAACAAAAGAAAAAAAAAGATTAAAATTCCTTTGGTCAAAGTGGATAAAACTTCAAGTGAGGCAATAACACAAACAGTTAAGTGACTAAAGAAAAAAAAGAATTAAAGCAGTTAAATTACTGAAACAAAAGGAAATGTGTCAAATCTAGGTAATCAATCAACCGGTGGTTTATTAATCACCGTTAATCTCCGGAAACAGCGCCAAAAACTTTATTAGAATAAAATTGGCAAGTGTAGTGAGTAGCATCAAGTAATACCATGAAGTAATTAAAGGCAATATAAGAATATAAACAAAGAATTAGATAAATCAATGAAGTAAGTGAACTAGCAATTAATTAATTGAAAACAGGAATGAAATAACAATAAAGCTCATAAAAGATTAAGAATTAAAACGATGAATTAAGTGTAAGCAATAGTGAACAAATTAAGGAAATAAGATGATAAAGAATGTTAAGGATTGGAGATATCAAATCCTTCGGATTAATGAATTTCATCTCTATCTCAATCATGCAATTATAAATCTCAGGTAATCTTAGGTAATTGAATCTCAATTCCTTGGAAATTCAATTTCTCTTAACCTAATCCATCACCAATTTCTTGATCAATTGTTCATGAGAAGAGATGAAGTATGTTCTCTTATTAGAGCCTCACAATTCTCAAGATCTAGATAAGATTTGATTCAATGTCACTTATCAAATTCAAATCTAAGATTATAAAAATTGAGAGAAAGAGTTTTCAATCTTGATCTCTATGATTCACTCTTCCAAGTGATCATGAAATCCAAATTAGATCCAAACTATCTTCTGATAGATTTGTATCTTTGTGATGAAGAACAAAAACTCTTCCTAAAGAATCAATAAAGCATTAATTGAAGACAGAAAAGAAGAATAATCAATCCATTAGAAGTGATAGAGCTCCTTTTTGTAACAAAGAAAGATTTAGCTACTCATAGCTCAGAGAATTCTAAAATGAATATGAAAAGTGAGAGAAGGAAAAAGTGATGTGATGAAATTCAAATGTTATGGATCGCCCTTTTGAAAGAAACAATTGGGGTTTTTATACTCTAGTCTAAGTATCCTAAAATTCAAATTCAAAAATTCAATTCAAATTACAAATAAATCCAACTTTCTAACTAGCTTCACTCATGATCTTCCTTGCTTCAATTGGATCCTGAGCCTTGTGAGTTGTTGTGG
>NC_029775.3:37649459-37650074 GCF_000817695.3 Arachis duranensis
GCGTGTTCCTATCTAAGATGTTCATTCGCGCTTAATTATGGAGAAGGTGATGATCCATGACACTCATCACCTTCCTCAACCTATGAACGTGTGTCTGATAACCACCTCTGTTCTACATCAGATTGAATGAATATCTCTTAGATTCATTAATCATAATCTTCGTGGTATAAGCCGAAGTGATGGCGGCATTCATAAGAATCCGGAAAGTCTAACCTTGTCTGTGGTATTCCGAGTAGGATTCCGGGATTGAATGATTGTGACGAGCTTCAAACTCCTGAAGGCTGGCGTTAGTGACAGACGTAAAAGAATCATTGGATTCTATTCCAGCCTGATTGAGAACCGATAGATGATTAGCCGTGCTGTGACAGAGCATCTGGACCATTTTCACTGAGAGGATGGGAAGTAACCATTGGCAACGGTGACACCCTACATAGAGCTTGCCATGGAAGGAACTTTGCAATTATGTTATTGAGTTGAATATTATATTGCAGGGATTCAGAGGACAAAGCATCTCCAAAACCCCAACATATTCTCCATTACTGCATTACAAGTAATTAATTCACACTCTTTTATTTTTCTAATAATTCAAACTGATAATTTTAATTGAAATCCTGA
>NC_029775.3:37651040-37653718 GCF_000817695.3 Arachis duranensis
ATTTTATTTTATTTTATTTTATTATTTCGAAAATATATATTAAAAATTTTTTTAATAAAATAAATAATATCAACATCCATATCATCTCCCTTGCTCCATCATGGAACTAAGTGGAAATGAACAGTCCAGAAGGACTCTGGGGTCATATGCTAACCCCACTACTGCTTCATATGGGAGTAGTATCTGTATACCCTCTATCGGAGTCAGTAGCTTTGAGTTGAATCCTCAGCTCATTATCACGGTGCAGCAAAGTTGCCAGTATTCCGGTCTTCCACAGGAAGAACCTACAGAGTTTCTGGCACAATTTTTACAAATTGCTGACACAGTACATGATAAGAAAGTAGATCAGGATGTCTACAGATTATTATTGTTTCCATTTGCTGTAAAGGACCAAGCTAAGAGGTGGTTAAATAACCAAACTAAGGACAGCATAAAGACATGGAAACAGCTGTCAGAAAAATTCCTGAATCACTATTTTCCTCCAAAACAGATGACACAGCTAAGGCTAATCATCCAAGGCTTTAAACAAGGAGATAATGAATCCCTTTATGATGCCTGGGAGAGATACAGAGAGATGCTAAGAAAATGCCCCTCTGAAATGTTTTCAGAGTGGGTGCAATTAGACATCTTCTACTATGGGCTTACAGAAAAAGCTCAGATTTCTCTAGACCACTCAGCTGGTGGATCTATACACATGAGGAAGACAATAGAAGAAGTTCAAGAGCTCATTGATATATTTGCCAGAAATCAGCATCCGTACCTAAGCAGGGAATCTTCCATCAACAAAGAGGTTAAAACAGTAACTACTGAACTCAGTCCTGCAGATCAAGCTGCTGAATTCAATCAGCAATTAGATTTTCTAACAAAACAGTTAGCCGAATTCAAGGAGATACTACTAGAAACAAGAATGGCTAATATGAATATGGAAATACAGTTAAAGCAGACAGAACAGCACTTATCAAAACAAATAACAGAAGAATTCCAAGCAGTTCAATTAAGGAGTGGGAAAACATTAAATACCTCACTTCAAGGTAGCAGGAAGCCAAGAAATGAGCAAACCACCCAAAATCCATCTGAGGACAATCAGAGCCCCGAAAGGAATGACTCTGGCGCCCAAACGCCAGAAAATGGGGGGAAAGCTGGCGCTGAATGCCCAGACCATGCTCAGTCCTGGTGTTCAATGCCAGAAATAAGCAATGAATTGGCGTTGAACGCCCAAAGGAAGCACAGTTCTGGCGTTCAAACGCCAGAAACAGGTAAGGAGCTGGCGTCTAACGCCACTCCAGCTTCCACCCCTAGCATTCGAACGCCAGTGGGAGATCAGACACATACAAGTGCTGATAACAAGCCCTCTAAAAAGGCTTCTCAGCCCACACCTGTAGGCAATAAACCTACAGCAACTAAGGTTGAGGAATATAAAGCCAAAATGCCTTATCCTCAGAAACTCTGCCAAGCGAAACAGGATAAGCAATTTGCCCACTTTGTAGACTATCTCAGGACTCTTGAAATAAAGATTCCATTTGCAGAGGCACTTGAGCAAATACCCTCTTATGCAAAGTTCATGAAAGAGATCTTAAGTCATAAGAAGGATTGGAGGGAAACTGAAAAAGTTTACCTCCCTGAAGAATGCAGTGCAGTCATTCTGAAAAGCTTACCTGAGAAGCTTAAATATCCGGGAAGCTTTATGATACCATGCACATTAGAAGGTACTTGTACCAAGCAAGCTCTATGTGATCTTGGGGCAAGTATTAATCTAATACCTGCAGCTACTATCAGAAAGCTTGGGTTGACTCATGAAGTTAAACCAACTCGGATATGTCTCCAACTTGCTGATGGCTCCATTAAATACCCATCAGGCGTGATTGAAGACATGATTGTCAAGGTTGGGCCATTTGCCTTTCCCACTGACTTTGTGGTGCTGGAAATGGAGGAGCACAAGAGTGCAACCCTCATTCTAGGAAGACCTTTCCTAGCAACTGGCCGAACCCTCATTGATGTTCAAAAAGGGGAAGTAAACCTGAGAGTCAATGAGGATGAGTTCAAGTTGAATGTTGTCAAAGCCATGCAGCATCCAGACACCCAAAACGACTGCATGAGCATTGATATTATTGACTCTCTGGTAAAAGAGGTCAATATGGCTGAGAGTCTCGAATCAGAGCTAGAGGATATCTTTATAGATGTTCAGCCTGATCTGGAGGAACTAAAGAGAATAGTAGAACCTTTGAAAATCCCTCAGGAAAAGGAGAAACCTCCCAAACTCGAGCTCAAACCATTACCACCATCCCTGAAATATGCATTTTTGGGAGAAGGTGACGCCTTTCCTGTAATCATAAGCTCTACCTTAGAGCCACAGGAAGAGGAAGCACTAATTCATGTGCTAAGGACACACAAGACAGCTCTTGGGTGGTCCATCAGTGATCTCAAGGGCATTAGCCCAGCCAGATGCATGCACAAGATCTTACTGGAGGGTGACGCCAAGCCAGTGGTTCAACCACAAAGGCGGCTGAATCCAGCCATGAAGGAGGTGGTGCAGAAAGAGGTCACTAAGTTACTAGAGGCTGGGATTATTTATCCAATTTCTGATAGCCCCTGGGTAAGCCCTGTCTAAGTCGTCCCTAAGAAAGGTGGCATGACAGTGGTTCATAATGAAAAAAATGAACTGGTTCCTACAAGAACAG
>NC_029775.3:37653832-37654990 GCF_000817695.3 Arachis duranensis
ATAGACCAGATGCTAGAAAGACTAGCAGGTCATGAATACTACTGCTTCCTGGATGGATATTCAGGTTATAATCAAATTACAGTAGATCCAAAAGATCAAGAGAAAACGGCATTCACATGTCCATCCGGAGTATTTGCATATAAAAGGATGCCATTTGGCTTGTGCAATGCACCTGCAACCTTTCAAAGGTGTATGCTCTCAATTTTCTCTGATATGGTGGAAAAATTTCTGGAAGTCTTCATGGATGACTTTTCAGTATTTAGAAACTCATTCAGCTCCTGTCTTGACCATCTAGGATTTGTTCTAAAGAGATGCCAAGAGACCACCCTAGTTTTAAACTGGGAGAAATGTCACTTTATGGTGACTGAAGGAATTGTCCTTGGGCACAAAATCTTGAACAGTGGAATAGAGGTGGATCAAGCTAAGGTAGATGTAATTGAAAAATTACCACCACCAGCCAATGTTAAGGCAATCAGAAGCTTTCTGGGGCATGTAGGATTCTATAGGAGGTTTATAAAGGATTTTTCAAAAATTGCCAAACCTCTAAGTAATCTGCTAGCTGCTGACACGCCATTTATCTTTGATAAGGAGTGTCTGCAGGCGTTTGAGACTCTGAAAGCTAAGCTGGTCACAGCACCAGTCATCTCTATACCAGACTGGACATTACCATTTGAATTAATGTGTGATGCCAGTGACCATGCCATTGGTGCAGTGTTGGGATAGAGACATGACAAGCTTCTGCACGTCATTTACTATGGCAGTCGTGTTTTAAATGACGCATAGAAGAATTACACAACCACAGAAAAAGAGCTGCTTGCAGTGGTTTACGCTATTGACAAGTTTAGATCCTATTTAGTAGGATCAAAAGTGATTGTGTACACTGATCATGCTGCTCTTAAATATCAACTCACAAAGCAGGATTCAAAACCCAGACTTATCAGATGGGTGTTGCTTCTGCAAGAGTTTGATATAGAAATAAGAGACAGAAAAGGGACAAAAAACAAGTAGCAGATCACCTGTCCCGAATAGAACCAGTAGAAGGGGCGTCCCTCCCTCTTACTAAGATCTCTGAAACCTTTCCGGATGAGCAACTCTTTGCCATCCAGGAAGTGCCATGGTTTGCAAACATTGCAAACTACAAGGCAGTAAGGTTCATAC
>NC_029775.3:37655362-37658566 GCF_000817695.3 Arachis duranensis
GAGTTAGCCACAGGGTGGCCACTCCATATCACCCACAGACTAATGGGCAAGCTGAAGTCTCAAATAGAGAACTCAAAGGAATTTTGGAACGGACTGATATTAACCGTAGAAGGGATTGGGCAAGAAGCTTGGATGATGCTCTGTGGGCATACAGAACAGCATTCAAGACCCCTATAGGGACCTCTCCATACCAACTTGTGTATGGAAAGGCATGTCACTTGCCAGTGGAACTGGAACATAAGGCCTACTGGGCAACCAAATTCCTGAACCTTGATGCCAAGTTAGCTGGAGAAAAACGATTGCTCCAGTTAAATGAGCTAAAGGAATTTAGACTCAATGCTTTCGAGAATGAAAAAATATACAAAGAGAAAGCAAAAAGATGGCATGATAAGAAATTGTCATCCAGAGTCTTTGAGCCAAGGCAGAAAGTTATGCTATTTAATTCTAGGCTCAGATTATTCCCCGGGAAATTGAAGTCCTGGTGGAGAAGTCCATATGTGATTACAAGCGTGTCACCATATGGATACGTAGAGCTTCAGGATAATGATTCTAATAAAAAGTTCATTGTTAATGGACAGAGAGTCAAACATTATCTTGAAGGCAATTTTGAGCAAGAATGCTCAAAACTGAGGCTTGATTAAAGCTCAGGAATAGTCCAGCTAATGACAATAAAGAAGCGCTTGCTGGGAGGCAACCCAGCCATTTACAAAGTATTTGTTAATTAATTGATTTTTTTTTACAGGTATATGTCAGGTATCTTCAAGGTAAAATAGCAATTGCTTGAATTCACAAAGTTACAAGGGAATTTGGAAGCTCACTGGCATGAAAAAAAAAATAGTAAGAAACATTTTGGGCGTTGAACGCCCAAAAGAAGCACCCACTGGGCGTTCGACGCCAGTGAGGGTAGCCATCTGGGCGTTAAACGCCAGAAAGGAGCATCTTCTGGACGTTGAATTCTAGAAAGAAGCACCTTCTGGGCGTTTAACACCAAATTGACAGCGTCCTGGGAGTTCAGAAAAACGCCCAGTAACAAAGGACTTCCCGGCGTTCAACGCCAGAAAGAAGCAACAGCTGGGCGTTGAACGCCCAGGAGAAGCAGCAATTGGGCGTTAAACGCCCAAAACATGCAGCGTTTGGGCGTTTAACGCTAGGATTGTGGGGAGGAGGTAATTTCGTTTTCAATTCAAATTTTTTCCAATTTTCATGTTTCAATTCATGATTTCTTGCATAAACATGTTACACACTCTCATCTTTCAACTTCAATTTCAAAATTTTTTTAATCCTAAACATATTTCTTGATTTTTCTTTAATTTCTTTTCAAAACTTTTTCAAAACTCATCTATCTTTTTGAACTCTTTTCAAATCTTTTTAATTTCTTATCATATCTTTTTCAACTCAAAATATCTTTTGAATTTCGAATTTGCCTCTCCTACTATTCCTCTCCTTTCCTTTCTTTTGCTTGAGGACAAGCAAACCTCTAAGTTTGGTGTGATTCGCCATGATCACTGAGCTAAAATTCATCAAGATCATGGCACCTAAGGGAATAGGAAGAGCAAGGATGTGACTTAAAGAAACTGAAGCGTCAGAAATTATCTCTTGAAGGACCAAGCACCCCACAGACTAGAGAAACATCCACTTCCCAAAATAAAGGTCGTTGAGTTCTAATCTTTGCCTTAACTCTGTGATAACTGTTCTTATTAGGAATTTACCTTAGAAGTTATATATTAGTAGTAGTAATTAGTATCTCTACTTTGATTTTAATTAAGTTATAATTTATTTTTCTCATCATCATCAAACATGAATAAGATAGTAGATTTTTAGAATAAAGAGGCAATATTTTTTTTTTCAAGTTCTTAATAAGAAAAATTCTAATTATTTATATGTGGTGGCAATACTTTTTGTCTTCTGAATGAATGCTTGAACAGTGCATATTTTTTATCTTGTTGTTTATGAATGTTAAAATTGTTGGCTCTTGAAAGAATGATCAAAAAGAGAAATGTTATTGGTGATCTGAAAAATCAAAAAAATTGATTCTTGAAGTAAGAAAAAGCAGTGAAAAAGCAAAAGCTTGTGCAAAAAAATAAATAAAAATAAAATAAAATAGAAAGAAAAAGAAAAAGCAAGCAGAAAAAGCCAATAGCCCTTAAAACTAAAAGGCAGTGGTAAAAAGGATCCAAGGCTTTGAGCATCAATGGATAGGAGGGCCCAAGGAAATAAATCCAGGCCTAAGCGGCTAAATCAAGCTGTCCCTAACCATGTGCTTGTGGCATGCAGGTCTAAGCGAAAAGCTTGAGACTGAGTGGTTAAAGTCGTGATCCAAAGCAAAAAGAGTGTGCTTAAGAGCTCTGGACACCTCTAACTGGGGACTTTAGCAAAGCTGAGTCACAATCTGAAAAGGTTCACCCAGTCATGTGTCTGTGGCATTTATGTATCCGGTGGTAATACTGGAAAACAAAATGCTTAGGGTCACGGCCAAGACTCATAAAAGTAGCTGTGTTCAAGAATCAACATGCTAAACTAGGAGAATCAATCACACTATCTAAATTCTAAGTTCCTATGGATGCCAACCATTCTGAATTTCAAAGGATAAAGTGAGATGCCGAAACTGTTCAGAGGCAAAAAGCTACTAGTCCCGCTCATCTAATTAGAATCTAGGCTTCACTTAAAACTCTGAGATATTATTGCTTCTTGACTTCTTTTTTTCCTCTTTTATTTATCTAGTTGCTTGGGGGTAAGCAACGGTTTAAGTTTGGTGTTGTGATGAGCGGATATTTTATACGCTTTTTGGGGGTAATTTCATGTAGATTTTAGTATGTTTTAATTAGTTTTTAGTAGAATATCATTAGTTTTTAGGCAAAAATCATATTTATGGACTTTACTATGAGTTTGTGTATTTTTCGGTGATTTCAGGTATTTTCTGACTGAAATTGAGGGAGCTGAGAAAAAATCTGACTTAGGCTGAAAAAGGACTGCTGATGCTGTTGGATCCTGACCTCCCTGCACTCGGAATGGATTTTCTGGAGCTACAAGAGTTCCATTGACGCGCTCTCAATTGGGTTGGAAAGTAGACATCCAGGGCTTTCCAGCAATATATAATATTCCATACTTTGCGCAAAGATAGACGACGTAACCTGGCGTTCAATGCCAGTTCCATGTTGCAGTCTGGCGTCCAGCGCCAGAAACAGGTTACAAGTTGGAGTTCAA
>NC_029775.3:37658750-37659175 GCF_000817695.3 Arachis duranensis
AATTATGGAGAAGGTGATGATCCGTGACACTCATCACCTTCCTCAACCCATGAACATGTGTCTGACAACCACCTCCGTTCTTCATCAGATTGAATGAATATCTCTTAGATTCCTTAATCAGAATCTTCATGGTATAAGCCGGAGTGATGGCGGCATTCATGAGAATCCGAAAAGTCTAACCTTGTCTGTGGTATTCCGAGTAGGATTCCGGGATTGAATGACTGTGACGAGCTTCAAACTCCTAAAGGCTGGGCGTTAGTGATAGACGCAAAAGAATCATTGGATTCTATTCCAACCTGATTGAGAACCGACAGATGATTAGCCGTGCTGTGACAGAGCATCTGGACCATTTTCACTGAGAGGATGGGAAGTAGCCATTGATAACGGTGACACCCTACATAGAGCTTGCCATGGAAGGAACTTTT
>NC_029775.3:37659426-37667494 GCF_000817695.3 Arachis duranensis
TAAGGTATTACTTGGACGACCCAGTGCACTTGCTGGTTAGTTGTGCGGATTGCAAAAGTGTGATTGCAATTTCGTGCACTAATCTCCAAACACTTATCTGAAATTCCCGCCAATGATTTACATAAGTAACTCTTTCTTTATTTTATGCTTTATTTATTATTAATTTTGAAACCTTTATAACCATTTGAATCCGCCTAACTGAGATTTACAAGATGACCATAGCTTGCTTCATACCAACAATCTCTGTAGGATCGACCTTTACTCACGTAAGGTATTACTTGGACGACCCAGTGCACTTGCAGGTTAGTTGTGTGGAGTTGTGACAAAGTGTGATTCACGTTTGAGAGCACCAAGTTATTGGAGCCATTGTTGATGATCACAATTTCGTGCACCAAGTTTTTGGCGCCGTTGCCGGGGATTGTTTGAGTTTGGACAACTGACGGTTCATCTTGTTGCTCAGATTAGGTAATTTTCTTTTTGTTTTATTTTCAAAAATTTTTCAAAAATCTTTCAAAAAAATTTTTCTTCTGCTTTCGAAAAAATTATTCTAAATTTTTAAGAATGAGTTCTAGTGTTTCCTAAAGCATGTTGAAGCTTGGCTGGCTGAAAATTCATATGTAACATAATTGGATTGAGACTTCTCCTTATCAGTATATGAAGTTGGATGAAGTATCAGTTGTTGTATGTCTGATTTATATGCTAAAGCTTGGCTGGCCATTGGCCATGTCTAGTGTTTTGGATAGAAGCTTTCACAAAAAGCTTGGCTGGCTATTAAGCCTTGTCTAATTCCTGGACCGGAGCTTTAGACTAACATTGCAAAGATTCCTGAAATTCTTATTAAAAATTTTGAATTTCTTATTTTCTTTTTCCTATATGTTTTCAAAAAAAATACAAAAAAATCAATAAAATAAAAAAACCAAAAATATTTTGTGTTTCTTGTTTGAGTCTTGTGCCATGTTTTAAGTTTGGTGTCAATTGCAGGTTTCTCTTTTTCTTGCAATTTTTGAAAATTCATGCATGGTGTTCTTCATGATCTTCAAGTTGTTTTTGGTAAGTCTTCTTGTTTGATCTTGATATTTTCTTGTTTTGTGTTTTTTTGTTGTTTTCCATATGCATTTTTGCATTCATAGTGTCTAAGCATTAAAAATTTCTAAGTTGGTGTCTTGCATGTTTTTCTTTTCTTGAAAATTTTCAAAAATAAGTCTTGATGTTCATCATGATCTTCAAAGTGTTTTTGGTGTTCATCATTGACATTCATAGTGTTCTTGCATGCATCATGTGTTTTGATCCAAAATTTTCATGTTTTGGGTCATTTTTGTATTTTTCTCTCTCATCATTAAAAATTCAAAAAATAAAAAAAATATATTTTCCTTATTTTTCTCATAAATTTCGAAAATTTGAGTTGACTTAGTCAAAAAAATTTTTAAAAACTTA
The DNA here is from genome assembly GCF_000817695.3 of Arachis duranensis. NCBI lineage: Eukaryota > Viridiplantae > Streptophyta > Magnoliopsida > Fabales > Fabaceae > Arachis > Arachis duranensis. The sequence continues at coordinate 37,660,861 of NC_029775.3, forward strand.
GCTATTGCTTATAAGTCAAGTCAAATTTTCAATTTTTAAAATCCTATCTTTTCAAAATCTTTTTCAAAAATCAAATCTTTTTCATTTTTTTTTTATTGTTTTCGAACATTTTTAAAATTTATTTTCAAAATCTTTTTCTTATCTTTATTTCAAAATTTCGAAAACTTTACTAACAATTAATGTGATTGATTCAAAAATTTGAAGTTTGTTACTTTCTTGTTAAGAAAGGTTCAATCTTTAAATTCTAGAATCATATCTTTTAGTTTCTTGTTAGTCATCTTTTAATTAACTAATTGTTTCAAATTTTAATTTTAATTTTATTTCTTCCTTTAATTTTCGAAAATCACTAACCTTTTTTCAAAATTACTTTTTTTCGAAAACTTCTCTCTCTCTTCTTCTTCTTTTATTTAATTATTTAATTACTAACACTCTTTTCTTCATCTCAAGAATTCGAACCTATCTTCCCCCTTGTGTTTGGATTCTTAACTCTTTTCTTTCTTCTATTCCTTTCTTCTTCTACTAACATAAAAGAATCTCTATACTATGACATAGAGGATTCCTCTTCCTTTTCTGTTCTCTTCTTTTTCATATGAGCAGGAACAAGGAAAAAGGCATTCTTGTTGAAGTTGATCCTGAACCTGAAAAGACTATGAAGAAGAAACTGAGAGAAGCTAAAATACAACAATCTAGAGACAACCTTACTGAAATTTTCGAACAAGAAAAGGATATGGCAGCTGAACCCAACAATAATAATGCAAGGAGGATGCTTGATGACTATACTACACCTACTTCCAAATTTGATGGAAGAAGCATGCCAATCCCTACCATTGGAGCAAACAATTTTGAGCTGAAACCTCAGCTAGTTGCTCTAATGCAACAGAACTGCAAGTTCTATGGACTTTTATCAGAGGATCCCTATCAGTTTTTAACTGAATTCTTACAAATCTGTGAGACTGTTAAGACTAATGGAGTAGATCCTGAAGTCTACAGGCTCATGCTTTTCCCTTTTGCTGTAAGAGACAGAGCTAGAACATGGTTGGATTCATAACTTAAAGATAGCCTGGACTCTTGGGATAAGCTGGTCATGGCCTTCTTGGCTAAGTTCTTTCCTCCTCAAAAGCTAAGCAAGCTTAGAGTGGATGTTCAGACCTTCAAACAAAAAAATGGTGAATCCCTCTCTGAAGCTTGGGAAAGATACAAACAGATGACCAAAAGGTGTCCTTCTGACATGCTTTCAGAGTGGACCATTTTGGATATATTCTATTATGGTCTATCTGAGTTCTCTAAGATGTCACTGGACCATTCTGCAGGTGGATCCATTCACCTAAAGAAAATGCCTGCAGAAGCTCAAGAACTCATTGACATGGTTGCAAATAACCAGTTCATGTACACTTCTGAGAGGAATTCCGTGAATAATGGGACGCCTTAGAGGAAGAGAGTTCTTGAAATTGATGCTCTGAATGCCATATTGACTCAGAACAAAATATTGACTCAGCAAGTCAACATGATTTTTCAAAGTCTGAATGGATGGCAAAATGCATCCAATAGTACTAAAGAGACATCTTCTGAAGAAGAAGCTTATGATCCTGAGAACCCTACAATGGCAGAGGTAAATTACATGGGTGAACCTTATGGAAACACCTATAATTCCTCATGGAGAAATCATCCAAATTTCTCATGGAAGGATCAACAAAAGCCTCAACAAGGCTTTAATAATGCTGGAAGAAACAAGCTCAGCAATAGCAAGCCTTTTCCATTATCTTCTCAGCAACAGATAGAGAATCCTGAGCAGAGCACTTCTAGCTTAGCAAATATAGTCTCTGATCTATCCAAGGCCATTTTAAGTTTCATGAGTGAAACAAGGTCCTCCATCAGAAATCTGGAGGCACAAGTGGGCCAGCTGAGTAAGAAAATCACTGAAACTCCTCTTAGTACTCTCCCAAGCAATACTGAAGAGAATCCAAAAAGAGAGTGCAAGGCCATTGACATAATCAACATGGCCGAACCTAGAGAGGAAGGAGAGGACATGAATCCCAATGAGGAAGACCTCATGGGACGTATCTCAAGCAAGAAGGAGTTCCCTATTGAGGTCCCAAAGGAATCTGAAGGTCATATGGAGACTATAGAGATCCCATTAAACCTCCTTCTGCCATTCATGAGCTCTGAAGACTATTCTTCCTCTAAAGAGGATGAAGATGTAACTGGAGAGCAAGTTGCCCAATATCTAAGAGCCATCATAAAACTGAATGCCAAGTTGTTTGGTAACGAGACTTGGGAAGGTGAACTTCCCTTGCTCATTAGTGAACTAGATACATAGGTTCAGCAAACGTTACCTCAAAAGAAACAAGATCCTGGTAAATTCTTAATACCCTGTACCATAGGCACCATGACCATTGAGAAGGCTCTGTGTGACCTAGGGTCAAGCATAAATCTTATGCCACTCTCTGTAATGGAAAAGCTGGGGATAATTGAGGTACAACCTGCCACATTCTCATTAGAGATGGCAGACAGATCATAAAGACAAGCTTATGGATTAGTAGAGGACATGTTAGTGAAGGTTAAATGCCTCTACATCCCTGCTGATTTTATAATCTTAGACACTAGGAAGGAGGAAGATGAATGCATCATCCTTGGAAGACCCTTCCTAGCCACAACAGGAGCTGTGATTGATGTTGACAGAGGAGAGCTAGTCCTTCAATTGAATGGGGACTACCTTGTGTTTAAAGCTCAAGGATATTCCTCTACAACCATGGAGAGGAAGCATGAAAAGCTTCTCTCAATACAGAGTCAAACAGAGCCCCCATAATCAAACTCTAAGTTTGTTGTTGGGAGGCCACAACCAAACTCTAAGTTTGGTGTTGAATCCCCACATCCAAACTCTAAGTTTGGTGTTGGGAGTCCACAACATTGACTTGATCACCTGTGAGGCTCCATGAGAGCCCATTGTCAAGCTATTGACATTAAAGAAGCGCTTATTGGGAGGCAACCCAATTTTTATTCAGCTAATTTTATTTTTATTTTATTGTTCTTTTATGTTTTATTAGGTTCATGATCATGTGGAGTCACAAAACAAATACTAAAATTAAAAACAGAATCACAAATAGCAGAAGAAAAAGCACACCCTGGAGGAAGAGCCTACTGGCGTTTAAACGCCAGTAAGGAGCATCTTTCTGGCGTTCAACCCCAGAACAGAGCGTCTTTCTGGCGTTGAACGCCAGAAACAAGCAGCATTCTGGCGTTCAAATGCCAGGATTACACCCTGAGGAAAGCTGGCGTTCAACACCAGAAGCAAGCATGGAACTGGCGTTCAAAGCCAGAAACATGCTACAGACTGGCGCTGAACTCCCAAAACAAGCATAGAACTAGTGTTTAACACCAGAAACAAGCATCAATCTGGTGTTAAACGCTAGGATTGCATGCAGAGGGCGTTTTACACGCCTCATTGGTGCAGGGATGATAAATCTTTGACACCTCAGGATCTGTAGACCCTACAGGATCACCTTAGGATCTGTAGACCCCACAAGATCCCTACCTACCTCAACTTACCTTCTCCCTTCTTTCACACAATCCAATAACACTCTTCCCAAAACACCCTTCACTAATCACCTCAATCTCTCTCTTCCCATCACCTCTTTACCACTCACATCCATCCATTATTCCCCATAAACCCCACCTACCCTCAAATTCAAAATCTCTTTCCCACCTAAATCCACCCTAAATGACCGAACCCACTACCCTCTCCCTTCACTATATAAACCCCTCCATCCTTCTTCTTTTTCACACAACACAACCCTCTCTTCTCCCCCTTGGCTGAATATACACCTCTCTCCCTCTCCTCCATATATTCTTCTTCTTCTTCTATTCTTTCTTCTTTTTCTCGAGGGCGAGTAACATTCTAAGTTTGGTGTGGTAAAAGCATAGCTTTTTTGTTTTTCCATAACCATTTATGGCACCTAAGGCCAGAGAAACCTCAAGAAAGAGGAAAGGAAAGGCAATTGCTTCCTCCTTTGAGTCATGGGAGATGGAGAGATTCATCTCAAGGGTCCATAGCTCAGTAGTAGAGCATTTGACTGCACATCAAGAGAGCCCACTCATGGACCTCAACAAGAGCATGAGGAATTCCCTCATCAAGAAATCCCTGAGATACCTCAGGGGATACATTTTTCTCCAAACAATTATTGGGAGCAACTAAGGATAGGAGCACTAAAATTACTAGGGATCAAGCAAAAAAGCCAAGGAAGAGACATAGAGGAGCTCAAAAGCACCATTGGTTATTCAAGAGGAAGACGCCACCCATACTAAGGTGGACTCATTCCTTAACTTCCTTGTTCTTATCTATGTTTTTCGATTTTTATGCTATAAGTTTGTCTATGTTTGTGTCTCTACTACATGATCATTAGTATTTAGTAACTATGTCTTAAGGCTATGAATAACTCCATGAATTCTTCACCTCTCTTAAATGAAAAAATGTTTCTAATACAAAAGAACAAGAAGTACATGAGTTTCGAATTCATCCTTGAATTTAATTTAATTATATTCATGTGGTGACAATACTTTTTGTTTTTTGAATGAATGCTTGAATAGTGCATATTTTTTTATCTTGTTGTTTATAAATGTTAAAATTGTTGGCTCTTGAAAGAATGATGAAAAAGAGAAATGTTGTTAATGATCTGAAAAATCATAAAATTGATTCTTGAAGCAAGAAAAAGCAGTGAAGAACACAGGCTTGCGAAAAAAAGAAAAAAGTGGCAAAAAAATATAAAAGAAAAAGAAAAAGCAAGCAGAAAAAGCTAATAGCCCTTAAAACCAAAAGGCAAGGGTAAAAAGGATCCAAGACTTTGAGAATCAGTGGATAGGAGGGCCCAAGGAAATAAAATCCAGGCCTAAGCGGCTAAATCAAGCTGTCCCTAACCATGTGCTTGTGGCATGCAGGTCCAAGTGAAAAGCTTGAGACTGAGTGGTTAAAGTCGTTATCCAAAGCAAAAAGAGTGTGCTTAAGAGCTCTGGACACCTCTAACTGGGGACTTTAGCAAAGCTGAGTCACAATCTGAAAAGGTTCACCCAGTCCTGTGTCTGTGGCATTTATGTATCCGGTGGTAATACTGGAAAACAAAGTGCTTAGGGCCACGGCCAAGACTCATAAAAGTAGTTGTGTTCAAGAATCAACATACTTAACTTGGAGAATCAATTAACACTATCTTAACTGTGAGTTCCTATAGAAACCAATCATTCTGAACTTCAAAGGAAAAAGTGAGATGCCAAAACTATTCAGAAGCAAAAAGCTACAAGTGCCGCTCATCTAATTAGAACTAATATTCATTGATATTTCGGGATTTATAGTATATTCTCTTCTTTTTATCCGATTTGATTTTCAGTTGATTGGGGACAAGCAACAATTTAAGTTTGGTGTTGTGATGAGCGGATAATTTATACGCTTTTTGGCATTGTTTTTAGGTAGTTTTTAGTAGGATCTAGCTAATTTTGGGGATATTTTAATTAATTTTTATGCTAAATTCATATTTCTGGACTTTACTATGAGTTTGTGTGTTTTTCTGTGATTTCAGGTATTTTCTGGCTGAAATTGAGGGATCTGAGCAAAACTCTGAAAAGAAGGCTGACAAAGGACTGCTGATGCTGTTGGATTCTAACTTTTCTGCACTCAAAATTGATTTTCTGGAGCTACAGTACTCCAAATGGCACGCTCTTAATGGCGTTGGAAAGTAGACATCCAGAGATTTCCAGCAATATATAATAGTCCATACTTTTTTCAAGATTATACGACGCAAACTAGCGCTCAACGCTAGTTCCATGCTGTATTCTGGAGTCAAACGCCAGAAACACGTCACAAACCAGAGTTAAACGCCAAAAACACGTTACAACTTGGCGTTTAACTCCAAAAGAAGCCTCTGCATGTGTAACGCTCAAGCTCAGCCCAAGCACACACCAAGTGGGCCCCGGAAGTGGATTTTTGCATCAATTACTTATTTCTGTAAACCCTAGTAGCTAGTCTAGTATAAATAGGATATTTTACTATTGTATTAGACATCTTTGGATTATTTTTGGATTACCTTATGATCCTTTGATCATGTTTATGGGGGCTGGCCATTCGGCCATGCCTGGACCATCACTTATGTATTTTCAATGGTGGAGTTTCTACACACCATAGATTAAGGGTGTGGAGCTCTGCTGTACCTCGAGTTTTAATGCAATTTCTACTATTTTCTATTCAATTCAGCTTATTCTTGTTCTAAGATATTCGTTGCACTTCAACATGATGAATGTGATGATCCGTGACATTCATCATCATTCTCACTTATGAACGCGTGACTGATAACCACTTCCGTTCTACCTTAGACCGAGCGAGTATCCCTTGGATTCCTTAATCAGAGTCTTCGTGGTATAAGCTAGAATTATTGGCGGCCACTCTTGAGGATCCGGAAAGTCTAAACCTTGTCTATGGTATTCCGAGTAGGATTCAGGGATTGAATGGTTGTGACGAGCTTCAAACTCGTGATTGTTGGGCGTGATGACAAACGCAAAAGAATCAATGGATTCTATTCCGCCATGATCGAGAACCGACAGATGATTAGTCGTGCTGTGACAAGAGCATTTGGACCTTTTTCACTGAGAGAAT
>NC_029775.3:37667532-37691289 GCF_000817695.3 Arachis duranensis
TGGTTTATCAACCTCCCCACACTTAAACAATAGCATGTCCTCATGCTATATCCAAGGTAAAAAGTAAGGTTAAAGTGGTGGAATGCCATGCAATGCAACCTATGAATGTGAATGCAACTACATGCAAAGATGATTCTACCTACTTGGTGAAAAAGTAAATAAATCTTTCAAGAACAAATATGAATCAAATTCCACTAATTCAAATCATACCGTGAAAACAAGTAAACTTGTAAGAAGATGGCTCATAAAAGCAGGGAACATAGAATCAAACATTGAATCCTCACTGGTAGTGTATATCACTCTAGTCTCTCAAGTGTCTTGGGTCAATCACTCTACTCTTCCCTAGTCATGCTTTCTAAACTTTGTTCTTCATCTAACCAATCAACAAATATTTAGCATATCAATGCAAACATCATGAGGTCTTTTAGGGTTGTGATGGGGCTGAGGTAAAGGTAAGGATATATGTATGGCCAAGTGAGCTTTATAAAGTGAATCCTTGATTAGTCTAAAATCTCACCTAACATACACATATAAATTAAAATGCTTTACCTAGCTACCCAAATTTTTTCCACTTTTGTTTTACATGCTCATGTATCAAACTTATTTTTGAATTTTGTCCCATGTGCATTGATTCTTTTTATTTTGCATTTGGGGTATATATTTTTTTCTTTTTGTATCCCCTTATTTAATTAAATTTTTTTTATTTATTTTTTTCAATGCACATAGTATATATATATATATTTGATTTTACATGAGTATGCTTCCCAAACCTTGAAATAACTTATTCAATTTAATTCTATACTTTTTCCTATCATCCCATGTTTCCATAAAATTCTCCGCACTTAAATTATACACAATTTCTATCTTAAGCTAACCAAAGATTCACTTGGGATTTTTAATTTGTTTTTCTTCTTAAGGCTAGTAATGTGATTATAGAACAAGAGGGGATTAAAAGCTCAAGGGGCTAACAAAGGTGATGTAAAAAGGTAGGCTTATTTAGGATAAGTGAGTTAATAATCAAGTATGGCCTCAATCATATGCAAGCATGTAAATACACTAAATATTGGACATATAGAATGGAACAAAGAAAAGATTGCAATTCTAGAGGAGAAAACACACAAGAATAAATATTATGGTTAAATAATGTAACCATACAATTAAGCTCAAATCTCACAGGTTGTGTGTTCTTTGGCTCAAAAACCATGTTCCAAATACAACTTCAAACAAATTTAACACATAAAAAATTTTAATTTTTAATTTAAATTAGTGAAATATTATAAATAAAGTCTTGAAAAGAAATTATTACTTCAACCAAGTAGTAACTAAATGTATAAAATCAAACAAACATGCAATCAAATATGCAAATGCAATAATGAATAAACAAAGAAAATAAAACAATGGTGTTGAAAAGAAGAAAATAGCTAACCCATGGAGATCGGTATCGACCTCCCCACACTTAAAGATTGCACCGTCCTCGGTGCATGCTAAGATGTGCAGGTGGACGGGTTGTTCCAACTGATGCATCTCTCCAAAGATTGTGCAGATGGACTTGTCTTGTCTCCCCATGTAAACGTCTTCCGGTTCCCCTCCGGGTGGCCATCCTGAAAGAAAAAGGGAAGAAAAGTAACCCAGAAATAAAGATAAGAAAATAAATAAAGTATGAATGGGTTAATGCCAAATGATAAGGGTCTCATTTACATGGAAGCTTCAACATGTACACGAGAAAACAATAGAAGCCATGGCATGCCAGTGGTACAAAATGTACAACAATGGGGAAGAGAGTGGGTAATGAAAGACAATGTAAGTTCATGTCAATGCAAAAGGAATACAGGTATCATAAAAGATTGACATTGACAGAAAAATAGCATCACCCAACATTGTAAAACAAGTCACTAAAAATTATACCAGAAAAGATGCAACAGTTAAATAAGAAAATCAACACCAAAGGAAAAAATAATAAATTTAGAAAAGAAAAGAAAAATATGCACTAAATTAAAATGCAATGAATGAAATATGCAAATAAATAAAATGAAAGATAAGAAGAATGAGAAGGGAAAGAAGTGAGTAAGAAAGGAGGGAGGGAAAAATTAGGATTGGGGAAGAAAAGATAAGATATTTGGCAAATTAGGATAAGCTGTGCAGCGCAAGTGACGAGGACGCGTGGGGCACGCGGTCGCGTGACTTGCGTTTGAAGTTAATCGACGCGGTCGCGTCGGTCACGCGGTTGTGTGACACTTTTTATGCTACTGGCGCGAGGGCAGCCTCGCGCTCGCACAACACTCTGTTCATAATCTTATTTTGCCAAATTTTGGGTAACGCGATCGCGTGGTCGTCGCGATCGCGTGAGTGGCCAATATGGAGATATGATGCGGACGCATGAGCCATGCGTCCGCGTGGCAAGGTTGTGCTTTCAGCACCAGTCCAGCACCACTCCAGCATAACTTTTGGCTATGCACCCTTTTCACGTCGATTTTCATGGCACGCGGCCACGTGGTTGACGTGGTCGCGTGGGAGGCCAAAGTTCCCACATGACGCGGTCGCGTGAGCGACGCGGTAGCGTGGGGTCAAATTATGCTAAAGGCGCGCCTCCAGCCACGCTCTCGCGTGACTCTCTGTTCAATTCTTTTCTACCCAACGCACTAGCGACGCGGGCGCGTCGCGTGCATGTTTTCCCCTTTTTTTCATGCAGGTATGCAACTATGTAGTATACAATGCGAATGAATAATATTCAGGTTCAATTAAAAAGGAAATAAAAATAAATAACACGAAATAAAACTGAAAAAGAAACGACCATACCATGGTGGGTTATCTCCCACCTAGCACTTTTGGTTAAAGTCCTTAAGTTGGACATTGGATGAGCTTCCTGTTATGGCGGCTTATATTTAAATTCATCCTAAAATCTCCACCAATGCTTGGAATGCCAATAGCCTCCAGGGTCCCAAACTAGGCATGTAAAGCTTCTGAGCAGCTTCAAACAGATTCTCAGGCTCCCGGGGTGATGAATGTCAGCATAGAATCTATGATCCCAAGCTTTGCTTTTAAATCTGCCTCCGTCTTGATCTACATGTTTCCATCCGAGTGGTTGAAAAAGTAGATTCTCACCACGGTGACCAAACATTCTCCGTGATCCATTCAATTGAGCATGATACGAATCCTTGCACTTCGAGTTGAAGCATGGAACCTTATTGAACCTTGTGCACCAGCTCTGAGTACGAGCTATTTCCCTCTTACTCTTAAAGCTACAGAGAGCTCTAAGCTGGCCATCTGTTTCAAGCAAACCATATTCAAGTGGAAGATTGAAGATAAAAGGCAAGGATTTTACCCACTTGTAGTTTGTGTTGGGCGGTAATGGACTTGGGATAGGTGTTTCCAGTGGTTTTGTAAGTTCTACTCCCTTATAATCTTCTGTGAATTCTTCCATTTCTTTGCAAATTTCTTCCACTTCAACCATATCTTGATCAGAGTCTTCAATTTCTCCCTCATCATCGCTCAAGTCATATATTGGAGGTTGAGAAAAATCTACCTCAGCATCATCTTCATATTCACTCAGGGAAGATTCTTCTGTCTCAAAGAAATCACTTGCGGATGTAAGTTCGTCACTAAGAGAACAGGACTCGTCATCATCATCATCAAGGAAACCTGCGTCCTGGATTATTCCGTCCAGTTCTTCATAAGATATTTGCATTGGAGGCGGTGCAAAATCCTCCTCAGCGTCAATTGTAGCATCCTCGACGGAGTCTTCCATGACTCTGTGTTCCGATGGAGGTTTAACATCTCCTAAATCTTCAACCAACTCTTCCTCTTTTATAATGACAGCATTCTCTACTTGTTCTAGTACGAAGTTATGCTCTAGGCTATCCACTGGAGCTTCTCGTGTCTTTTCCACAACACATTCTTCATTAGATTCTCCACATGAAACCATGGGAGTCTGTTGAGTGTCCAAACGTCTGGAAGATAATTGATTTATTGCTTGCTCCAGTTGATGAAGGGTTGCATTAAATTGTTTTATTGATTCTTCGAGGCGAACCTATGATTCTGGCTTTGATGGATATGGGCATGGTGTATGGGGGAGTGGTGGTTCTTGGGAGTAATTGGATTGGTGTTGGGGTGGATAAGGATCGTACGGTGGCGAATGGTAAAAAAGAGCTTGTGAGTATAGTGGATTGAGGTTGTGTTGAAAGGATGGTCTCTGAGCATAGGGTGGGGCTTGTTGGTAGCTACAAGGGGGTCCACCAAATCTATCAGTTGGGCATACATTGTAAAATGGTCCTTGTCCATGATATCTAGGAGGATGTTGTTGCCTAAAGGGGTGATCAGATCCTTGTGGCTCCATCCATCTTTGATTGCTTAGACCTTGATGCATAGTCCTGTTATAGCTTTCATTCCTTGAAACAAAATTAGAATCAAACTCAAAGCGAGAGGGGTGAGAATTCATAATAGATATCAGAAATAAGAGGGAAAAGAGAAAACAAATAAACAAGTAAAAGAAAAATATTTTTTTTGAAAAATATTTACAATAACCAATAATAAGGCACACGTTTGCAATTCCCCGGCAACAGCGCCATTTTAAAGAACTGAAGATTGATGGTTTAGAAGTTATAGTAAACTCTCGTTATAAGTATAGTTACTAAACCAAGCAATCAACCTTTCTTACAAACGTTTTGGTTGTCACAAGTAACAAACCCCTATAAAATTGATAACCGAGTATTTAAACCTCGGGTCATCTTCTCAAGGAATTGCAGGGAGGTATGTTCTTATTATTGGCTATGAAAAAGGTAAAATTTTGGGGGTTTTGAGAATGAGGAACAAGTATGATAAATGATAAGCGAAATAAATAAATAACTATAAAATAAACTCTTTGCAAGATATGAAAATTTGGAAATCCTATCCTAGTTACTCCTATAAGAATGGAAGTTAATCCCACTTAGTTAACCTTTGCATAAGCAAGGGACAGTCCAGTGAACCAATTGGTTAGATTTCCCAAGTCCTAGCCAACTTCTAAGGGAAGGCTAGAGTTAGTGGAATTCCAATTAATTAGCCAACATAACAATCACTCATGAATAGTTGATAACTCAAGAGCTTCCCGTTAATCAATTAAAGCCAATAATATAAAAAGCTAAATAAGAATCTTAGATCTGAAATACCTCAAAATCATGAATTAATAAAAGTATCAAAAGTAACATGGGCAATTGTAGCCAAATAAAGAAGTTAAGTTAAACATAGGAATCCATAAACTAAATTGAGGAAATAAATAAAAGGAACATTGAACCTGATATGAAGATGAAATAATCCTGAAGTGAAAAGAAATCCTAATCCTAAAATAAATTCTAATCCTAATCCTAATCCTAAGAGAGAGAGAGAGGAGAGAACCTCTCTCTCTAAAAACTACATCTAAAACTAAAATTATGAATTATGAAAAGCCTGATGAGTCTCTGCATGTTCCCTGACTTTAATCTGTGTTTTTGGGCCAAAAACTGGGTTGAAATCCAGCCCAGAATCTCTGCCAGCGACTTTTGTAATTCTGCAGATCACGCACGTCACGCGGACGCGTCATTCACGCGAACGCGTCATTCGGCGTTTTTCTTTTCCATGCGGGCGCGTCGTCCATGCCTCCGCGTCACTTCTGCTTTTCCAATCCGCGCGTCCGCGTCACTCATGCGGCCGCGTCACTCATGCGGCCGCGTCACTGCGAATTCCTTTCTTCTGCGCGGTCGCGTCGCTGACGCGTACGCGTCACTTCTCGCTGGTCATCTCCTCAATTTCTTGTGTTCCTTTCATTTTTGCAAGCTTCCTTCCCAATCTCTCACTCATTCATGCCCTATAAAGCCTGAAACACTTAACACACAGATCAAGGCATCGAATGGTAATAAGAGAAGATTAAGATTAGCTAAATTAAGACCAAAGAAGCATGTTTTCAATCATGTAATAATTTTAGGAAGGAAATAATAATGCATGCTAATTATATGAATAAGTGGGTAAAGACCATGATAAAACCACACAATTAAACACATTGTAAACCATAAAATAGTGGTTTATCAATGCTCTACATACAGCTTGCCAAGGAAAGGAGTATGAAGGATTGAAAGTAAGAGAGCAGTATGTTGCAGTGATTCAATAGGGACAAAGCATCTCCATACACTTATCTAAAATTCTCACCAATGATTTACATAAGTAACTCTATCTTTATTTTATGCTTTATTTATTATTAATTTTGAAACCTTTATAACCATTTGAATCCGCCTAACTGAGATTTACAAGATGACCATAGCTTGCTTCATACCAACAATCTCCGTGGGATCGACCCTTACTCACGTAAGGTATTACTTGGACGACCCAGTGCACTTGCTGGTTAGTTGTGTAGAGTTGTGACAAAGTGTGATTCACGTTTGAGAGCACCAAGTTCTTGGAGCCATTGTTGATGATCACAATTTCGTGTACCAAGCACCAGAAGCCAACAGGGACTTTTCAACCTCTATAGGTACCACAATAGAAGTGGAAAATGGTCACCATAGATTTTCATCTCTAGATTGCCAAGAACCACATCAGTGTTTGATGCCATCTTAGTAATTATGGATAGATTAAATAAATTTGTCCATGTTTTATCGATTCGGATGGAATACTCCCTGGAAAAACTAGCACAACTTTATATTCAGGAAATAGTTAGGTTACATGGTGTATTTGTATCATCTAGTATTATGTCTGATAGAGACGTAAGATTCCCTTCGGAGTTTTGTAGAGCATTTCAGAAAGCATTCAGAACCAACCTACACATGAGCACAGCTTATCACCCTCAGACTGATGCCAGTCGGAATGAACTATTCAGACCTTGAAAGATATGCTAAGAGCTTGCGTACTAGACCAGAAGGGAAGCTAGAATAGATATCTGCCACTTGTAGAGTTTGCCTACAATAATAATTTTCATGCAAGTATTGGAATTGCACCGTATAAAGCACTTTATGGGCGCAAGTGCCGATCTCTGCTGTGTTGGTATGAGGAAAAAATCCCGTATTTTAGAGCAAGAATTAGTTCAGGAGATGACCGAGCAGATCAAATGGATCTCTGAAAGGATTTTAACGACCTAGAGTCGATAGAAGAGAATGCTGATAAGAGAAGGAAACCTTTAGAATTTAGTGAGGTTGACCATTTTTTTTCTTAAGGTTACACCAACCACTGGAGTATGTCGTAGTCTTAGGACTAGGAAACTAAGCCCTAGGTATGTGGGTCCTTTTCAGATTCTTAAGAGAGTAGGTTCATTAGCTTACCAAATAGCTCTCCCCCCTTATCTATCCAATCTCCATGATGTATTTTATATCTCCCAGCTTAGAAAGTACAATTCTGATGAGAGTCATGTCCTAGAGCCTGAGATAGTACAGTTACAAGATGACTTGACATTCCAAGTACCACCCGTAATGATAATCAATTGGAATGTCAAACATCTTAAAGGAAAAGAAGTACCGTTGGTAAAGGTTGTTTGGGGACAAGCCATAATCGAAGAGCATACGTGGGAATTATATGCTACTATGAGGACAGACTTTCCATTACTATTCTTAAGTAACTAAATTTTGAGGGCAAAACTTTCTTTAAGGAGAGTAGAATGTAAGGACCCAATTTTTGATAAACTGAAAATTTTGTTTATTTTGTGACTTATTCCGCAAAACCCTGAACCACGACTCATCATGATTTAGTGAGGCGAGTCCAGCTCAAAAGAAAACGAAAATAAATATTCAATATGGCAATAAATCAATCAAATTTGATTTTACGAAGATAATGAATCCCTCTGATCAAATTTGACCTAAGAGACACCTGCTCATACCCATTTTGATATGCTTTTTCTCACTAGAGAATTTTTTAGATGGGATTTGATTTTAGTGACAATTTTGCACACACCATGGAAAAGTTACCACCCCGAAGACCGTGGAGTCAGTAATAAATGTAATTACCACCTTGATAAGGATTAATCTTAACATCTCTTTCTTGATTTATCCTTTCAAGAATAAATCTTAGTCGTTTATTATTTTACCACACAGTAAAATTTAATCCAAGGTAAACCTCAACCTAGTATTCCGCAAACACCTCCTATAGATTCCAAAATCTCTTTCTTCTCTCTCAAGTAACACGGTCCACTCTCTCCTAGAGTGATTGATTTCCATCTCTATTTTACCACTTCATAGTATTTTTAACTTCGAGTAATTAACTGTAGTTAATTGTGGATAAACATCACATAATGAGCCATGACTTGGCTCCTTGAATTCACGCTCCTCTCTCCTTATTTTTCAGCCATTGACCTCTAATTTTCAGCACTCTCTTATCACCATAATTGCATGTTTACTTTATCCTTTTATTTAAGCAAACATCTTAAACAAAAATTTGACAAATTTAGTAATAAGTGAGAGAAAAAGAATTGAGTTTTTAAGAGAGAAAAAGAGAGCATTTAGTCAAGTTCATACACTTTCCAGCAAGCATTCAAGGTGTTCTTCCATAGTTCTTAGTTATTTCTCCAAGGATTCAAGCCTTCCAAGAGCAATTCCTTGTCATTTCTTGGTTTTTCTTGTTCTCCCATACAAATTCCAGCAAAGGTAACCATCAATCTTTACGCTTTCTTTTTCGATTTTCAACCTAAAACTAAAGGGTTATATTGCTCTATTTTCATATTTAGAAAACCACAATTAAATGTTTCAAGGAGGCCGGTGCACGGAAATTAACTCCACACAACTAAACCAGCAAGTTCATTGGGTCGTCCAAGTAATACCTGAGGTGAGTCAGAGTCGATCCCACAGAGATTGTTATTTTGAACCAAGCTATGGACACCTTGTAGATCTTAGTCAGATGATTAGCAAAGATAGTTTGTTGAGATAAATGCATTAAACAGGAATAGGTATGAAATTACTTAATTTGAGTAAAACCAGTGATAAGAGAACGGTTGAGCCTTCGGAGATGCTTCATTCTTCTGGATCAACCTTTCCTACTGTCTTTCTCCAACTGTGAGTGATTCCTTCCATGGCAGGCTGTAAGTGATCAATGCCAGAATAATGGCCGCTAATCTTCCACCTTCCGGCCTAACGCCTGATGGGTGGAAATTAGATTCCACACCAAAACTCACCGACAAGTGTACCGGGTCGCATCAAGTAGTAATAACTCACTTAGAGTGAGGTCGATCCCACAAGGATTGATGGATCAAGAAACTTTAGTGGGTGATTAGTTTAGTCAAGCTAACATTGATGAATTGGATGAAATTGAACCAACAGAAAGGAAATTGCAGTGAATTTAAACTGCAGAAAGTAAAATTGCAGAAACTTAAAGTGCAAGAAACTTAAATTGCTAAATCTAAATTACTGGGAATCTTAAATTGCTTGAAGAATAAAGGATTTGGAAATTGAGATTAAAAATAAAACTGGAATTGTAAAGTGTAGAGAAGTAGAAGATGAAGTAGATTCGTAGAAGACTTAAACAGAAATGGAAAATTGCTTGAAGAAGCAGAACAGAAAAAAAACTCAGCTCAGTTATGAAATCTACAAGAAAAATTTAAGATCTAAGAGGAGAAATGAGATTAGAAAACAAATCTAGATCTCAATTTCTCCCTTGATCAAACAGAGAATATATTGCAGAAGAAATGTAAATGAAAGCAGCACATGAAAATTAGATTCAATTCCTCAATCCTTAGAATTATGCAGCAGAAGAACAATGATGAATTTCAGATCAAGAATTGAAACAGAATTTCTTCAATCTAAATCCAAAACTCAAAACAGAAAGTAGAAGTTGCTGAAGCAAGAAAATAAAAACAGAAAACTAAACTCTAATTCAATTCTTAGAACAATTGAGAAGAGAGGTAAAAAATGATTCTCAAACTTAGAATCAATGAAGCTCTTCAATCTCAATTCAAATTCCAAGAACAGATAGCAGAAGTTATAGAATGAAATTGTAGAAAGAAGAACTCAGATCCAAATTCCAATTTCCAAATACAAAACCAAAATTAAAAGAGAGCTCTCTACATTACTACTCCTACTGCTCTCTATTAGAGCCAGCCTCCTCCTTAATAAAATAAAATTGATGTCTTTATATAGGCTTTACAAAAATGAAAATGAAATTAAAATTAAAAACAAATTACAATTAAAAGAAATTCCTATTCTAACTTGTTTTTGTGCTTTTGAGTGATGATGTGGGCTCTGCTTGCTTTGAATTTGAAGAGAGATGGATCTGGTTGGCCTTGGTTCAATTGGTTTAGAGGCATGGATCAAGGTTGTTTTTGGTTTGAATTGGGTTGGAGCTATGCTCTAGTGGAGTGCTCAGTTAAATTAGTGAACTGAGCACTCACTCCCTTGTCCCAGGCTCATGCCAAGCCTCACTTATAACGCTCAGTTAAGTTAATGAACTGAGCGCTACATATGCCTTGTGTGCGCTTCTTTTTTCTTCATTTGTTGGCCATGAAAAAGTGAAAACATTTAACGTAGCACTGCCTTGCTTGTCCCAGGCTCGAACCAAGCTTTCCTTCCTAGCGCTCAGTTAAGTGTTTTAACTTAGCGCTACAAGGGTGGGACTCCCCCTTCGAACCGTGGTCACCTCTTTTGGCCAATTTCCTTCATGAAGTAATGGCGCTCAGGGAAGTAAAGTAACTGAGCGCCCAATGCCTTTGGACAAGTTCCCCATTTGACTTCAATTGTTGGCAATTTCCTTGTTGCAATAGCGCTTAGCAAAGTGGCGCTCCCTTGTATGTGCCTGGTTCGATCCTTGACTCTACATTTCCTTGACATTGCGCCTTGCTTTTTTTCGTGAGGAGCCCGATAAAGTGAAAACAATGAACGGAGCACTCCTTTGATGAACGCTTGCCTTGAAGTAGCGCTTTGCATGCTCCCTTCTTGGGCGCTCCGTTTTGATTATGAACGCAGCGCTAGTGTTTATTGCTTTAAGCTTTCGTTCCATCCATTTTCAAATAATGATGCCAATGCATGCATGGTTCATGATGATATAATTAAATTAAATGCATGCTTTAATTTAACGCCTTGCCATTGATTAAATAATGCATTCATTTCCAATTAGAACTAATGATTTAATGCTTTATGCATGCATGGCCATGGCATTCATTTAATGAATTAAGCCAACGAAGCATGCATTCATTTAATGCATTCTTTCATTGGCTTTAATAATGCATGCATTTCATTCATTCTTCAATGCCAATGATGATATCAATTAATCAAATACATGCATGCTTTCATTAATGTCGTAAAGCTCATCTTAATTAAATGCATGCATGCATGATATTTCATGATAATAAGGCCAAGGCTTCATGGTTATGGACCACGCTTTTAAAAGCGTGGCCTAAGGTTCCAAAGCATATTCAAATTTCAAAGTGTGCCCCAAAATTCTTTTTTTTTTTTCTCTTTTTGAGCTTAATTTGTGATTTTTTGCTTTTTTTTCCACTCATTTTCTACAAAATTTATAAAATCAAAAGATCAAGGAAATATATCATTTAAGCACAAAAGAATGCAATATTTAAGCACTAATCATCAATTTCTTGTATGAAAAAGCATAGAAAAACATGACATGATGACATGTCATCACAACTCCAAACTTAAACCTTGCTTGTCCCAAAGCAAGAAAAGAATCATGCAATAAAGATTGACAATCCAAGGTGCGAAGAATAGCAAGTTAATGTTTATGGTAGGCTAGTTTTCTATGCATGCTACAATCACAAAAGAAATATAAATGATTGATGCTTCTATCTGACTCATTTTATGAAATCTTTTCCTTATGTTTTTTTTTCTTGAAACAAGCTTTTCATTTTCTTATTAGCTTCTCCTTTTGGGTGTTTTAGCCCATGAGTTGATAACAAAGCTACGACTCTAAATGCTTTGTCTTCAAGTATTACCACTTGATACATAAGCACCACAAGCATTTAATTAGAGGACTTCATTAAGCTCATTTGTTTATTTTCTTGACTCTCTAATCATTGATGCTCAGAGCCTTGAGCTTTGAGTGAGTGCTTTTTGCACTTTGAGCCTAACCTTGACTTCTAAGTGTTTTGTTTTCAAGCTTTTTGCTTGATACATAAACACCACAAGTACTTAACAACTTAATTGTCATTGGTACTCAGAGCCTTTAGCTTTCTCATTCTTTCCCTTTTTCTTTCTTGCCTTAACTTGCAATTGCTTCTTCAAGGTTTTCATGATTTCCAAAGATTTCATAAAATGTTCTAGATGAAAACTTCAATTAAATAAAATCCAATACAATTGAGCAACAATTAATCATACTAGCCTTCTAATACTTGTATGCACATGTTAAGTTCTTCTTTAATTCCTTGTTTGTTTATGATCATGTTACTTTATTGCTTTTGAATTCACAAAACTCAAGTTGGTAGTCATAATATCACAGCAACATGTTGCAAATCAAAATTCAGGCTATGCTTATCCATACCACACATGTAAACAGGGAAGATAAAGACAATCATCCAATTTAAAGTGCTGAAAACAAATGAGAGGAAAAAGAACTTTACAACCTTGTAGTTCATCTTCTCTATTGTTGTTCTTTTCCTTCTATTCTTCCTTCTTCCCATACCAATACTCAGAATGCTTGCTCATCCTTAAGCAACAATTAGAACAATGGCTATGGGGCTAAGATGGATCATCAGTGTCTTACACAATGAAATGTCAGCAGTACATGTGTTTTAAACAAGCAAAATTAAGGATAACAATCAAGGCACAAAAGACAGAGACATTGAGATTGCAAAAATAAGAGGGTGTGCATGATACATTGCATAAAAGATAAGTGACATACCAAACTTAGTGTGACACTTTCACTTGGAATTGATGCAAGTATCTTGTAAGGATTGGAACCAAATTTTGTTGCATAGCAACACCAAACTTAGAACGCAATCCTATGTCCATTTTATTTGAACTAAGACTAAATAAAACTGTTATATGTTAAGTACAATCACCAAGCAAAGAATATGTCATGAATAAGGATCTCTTAGTGATGTATTGACAAAAACAGTTAATAAAAGAAAGCATTAAAAACAAGTAAATGACTAAAACAAAGAGAAAACTAAAATTGTCCAACTAAGAAGAAAAATAACACTGCAAAGGGCATTATGATTATGCAGACAAGTGGTGTTGCTGAATGAATTGCATAGAAAATTAAGTGGCACACCAAACTTAGAATCTTAGTGTGACACTTCCATGTAAAATTAATGCAATCATCCAAAGGGATTGAAAACAAATTGTTGCAGGGCAATACCAAACTTAGAATGTAATCATATGCCAATTTATTGAAATTAAACAAAGCAAACAGAGAAAGTAAACAAAGCAAAGAAAAGAAATGTTACCTACGGTTGACATGTTCTTCACTTTCTTCCTCTTCTTCCAGTTTGTTAAGAGGAATGACTTCAAAAGGGGAGAAGATTCAGCTATTGTCCTTTGTCTTGGCCTCTCCTCAGTAACCTTCCTTTTGTAAGTGGCTTGATTGAGCTTGCTTACTGGATCAGGGATAGGATTGGTACTCTTGTTAGTTGCCTTCACTTCTTGGATATCAAGACTTGGTGGTTGTGTGATTGTTGGAGTTTTATCTTCATCAAAAGCCTTTTGAATTAGTTGTTCTATGAACCCTTCCTCTACGCACTTCTTTGCCTCAATTGAGTGTGACTTCTCTTGATTGTCTTCCTCACTTTTTTGTTCCTCCACTTCTTCTTTTGCACTCAACATTTGACTTAATAATTCTTTCATGGAAGAGGTTTGTTTATGAAAACAATGAACGGAGCGCTCCTTTGATGAACGCTTGCCTTGAAGTAGCGCTTTGCCTTGCTCCCTTCTTGGGCTCTCCATTTTGATTATGAACGTAGCGCTAGTATTTATTGATTTAAGCTTTCGTTCCATCCATTTTCAAATAATGATGCTAATGCATGCATGGTTCATGATGATATAATTAAATTAAATGCATGCTTTACTTTAACGCCTTGGCATTGATTAAATAATGCATTCATTTCCAATTAGCACCAATGATTAAATGCTTTATGCATGCATGGCCGTGGCATTCATTTAATGAATTAAGCCAACGAAGCATGCCTTCATTTAATGCATTCTTTCATTGGCTTCAATAATGCATGCATTTCATTCATTCTTCGATGCCAATGATGATATCAATTAATCAAATACATGCATGCTTTCACTAATGCCGTAAAGCTCATCTTAATTAAATGCATGCATGCATGATATTTCATGATAATAAGGCCAAGGCTTCATGGTTATGGCCATGCTTTTAAAAGCGTGGCCTAAGGTTTCAAAGCGTGTTCAAACTTTAAAGTGTGCCCTAAAATTCTTTTTTTTTCTTTTTTTGAGCTTAATTTGTGCTTTTTTGCTTTTTTTTCCACTCATTTCCTACAAATTTATGAAATCAAAAGATCAAGGAAATATACCATTTAAGCACAAAAGAATGCAATATTTAAGCACTAATCATCAATTTCTTGTATGAAAAAGCATAGAAAAACATGACATGATGACATGTCATCAACGCCAGGTTTAGTGTGCGCCCAATCTGAATGAGGGTGAAGCTCCTGCAGTTAATCCCCTTGGTGATTCTACTCAAAACGCCATAGACAAGGTCAAATCTTCTGGATCAGAGAATGCTAAACTTGTGTCTCGAGAAGTCCCCAACGAAGTCGTGGATTAGTCGTCTAAGAGATGTATGATCAAGCTGGGGGTTCAATGATCTCCTATTACAGACTCACATTGAACCCATGTGAATGAAGATGAGTGTCACAGTTCATCCCATTCATAAGGTTAAAGAACGAAGATACATTCTTAGAAGGTTAGTGACTCATACTGTACATAATAGTGTTTGAAAATAATGGGGGAGGAAGAAGATCCTAAACATGGTTGATCTTCTCCTATATATACTAATCTAATAACTAAGGATTACAGAAATAAGATAAACTAAGTTGATAGTGCGAATTAAAATCCACTTCTGGGGCCCACTTGGTGAGTGTTTGGGCTGAGAAAAGAGTGTCTCCATGTGCTAAGACTCCTAGGGGCGATGAACGCTGGCTAGGAGTCCTCTTTTGGGCGTTGGACGCTGGCCCCTTGTGGGCGCTGGACGCCAGGACTAGGGCTGGTGGCTGGCATTGAATGCCAATTTTAGGCCTTCATTTTGGAAACAAAGTATAGACTATTATATATTTCTGGAAAGCCCTATATGTTAGCTTTCTATAGTCGTTAAGAGCACATTATTTGGACTTTTGTAGCTCCAGAAAAGCCCCTTCGAGTGCACAGAGGTCAGATTCTAACAGCATCTGCAGTCCTTTCTCTACTTCTGAATCAGACTTCTGCTCAAGCTCCTCAATTTCAACCAGAAAATACCTGAAATCACCATAAAACACAAAACTCAAAGTAGAATCGAAAAATGTGAATTTTTCACAAAAACCTATGAAAACTTAATAAAACTTAAACAAAACATAATGAAAACTATATGAAAATAATGCCAAAAAGCGTATAAAATATCCGCTCATCAGAACACGAAACTTAATTTGTTGCTTGTCCTCAAGCAACCAAAAACAAAGTAGGATAAAAATAAATATAAGGATGAAATAATTTTAGAGTTCTCAATGAAGCTCAGTTTCAATTAGATGAGTGGGACTAGTAGTTTTTTGGTTCTGAATAGTTCTGGCATCTTACTTTCCATTAAAGCTTAGAATAGTTGGCATCTTTAGGAACTTAGAATCCAGATGATACTATTGATTCTCTTAGTTAAGTTCATTTTTATTCTTGAACTCAGCTTCTTTAGAGTCTTGGCCGTGACCCTAAGCACTTTGTTTTCAATATTACCACTGGATACATAAATGCCACAAACAATTTAACTGGGTGAACCCCCTAGGATTGTGACTCTGCTTTGCTAGAGTCCCCAGACAGTGGTGTCTAGAGTTCTCAAGCACACTCTTTGCTTTGGACCACAACTTTAACTGCTCAGTCTCAATTTTTTCACTTGACAACTTCACACCACAAGCATTTAGTTAGGGTAGCAACTCTTTTGAACTGCCTAGGCTAAAATATTTCTTCTTTTAGGTCCTCTTAACCATTGATGCTCAAAGCCTTGGATCCTTTTGCCCTTGCCTTTTGGTTTAAAGGGTAATTGGCTTTTTGCTCTTGCCTTCTGGTTTTAAGAGCTATTGGCTTTTTCTGCTTTTTATTTCTTTTTTGCTTGCTTTTTTTTTCGTATAAGCATATATATATATATATATATTCTTTTATTGCTTTTTTTGCTGCTTTTTCTTGCTTCAAAAATCAATTTTTGGAATTTTCATATCATCAATAATATTTCACTTTTTTTTATCATTCTTTTTCAATTAAAATTGAACTATTCTTAATATATAACTTAAAATTCATGCATCTTCCTTTTTTTCAATTAAAAATTTTCTTTTAAGAAAGGTGAGAGATTCATGGAGTATTTCATAACTTTAAGACATAATGACAAATGATCATGCACTAGAAACAAACAATAGAACAAAATACATGGAAAACAGAAAAATAAACATAGGCAACAGGGGAGTAAAGGGAACCAATCCACCTTAGTGATGGCGGCCACTACTCCTTCTAGAGGATCCAATGGAGTGCTTGATTTCCTCTATGTCACGACCCTGCCTTTGTTGTTCTTCCCTCATAACTCTTTGTTCTTCTCTCATGGCCCTTTGATCTTCTCTTATGTCATGGAGGATGGTGGAGTATTCTTGATGTTCCATCCTCAGTTGACCCATGCTGGAGCTTAATTCTCCTAGAGAACTGTGCAATTGGTCCCAATAGCCTTGGGGAGGAAAATGCATTCCTTGAGGCATCTCTGGGATTTCTTGTTGAGGCAGTTGCACAGGTTCTTGTGCATGCTCTCTTACATGCTCCATCCTTTTCTTAGTGATGGGTTTGTCCTCCTCAATAGGAATGTTGGTGCACGAAATTGTAAATCACACTTTTCACAATTCGTACCACTAACCAGCAAGTGCACTGGGTCGTCCAAGTAATACCTTATGTGAGTAAGGGTCGATCCCACAGAGATTGTTGGCTTGAAGCAAGCTATGGTTATCTTGTAATTCTTAGTCAGGATATCAATTATAATTATCAGTTGACTTGCAAATAAACAAGAGAGCATGGATTAAATAATACTTATTATGCAATAATGGAGAATACGTTGGAGTTTTGGAGATGCGTTGTCTTTTAAATCTCTGCTTTCCCTCTGTCTTCTTCTTCATGCATGCAAGGTTCCTCCTATGGAAAGCTATGTGTTAGTGGATCACTATTGTCAATGGGTACCATCCGTCCTCTCAGTGAAAATGGTCCAGGTGCGCTGTCACCGCACGGCTAATCATCTGTCGGTTCTCACTCATGCTGGAATAGAATCCATTGATCCTTTTGCGTCTATCACTACGCCCAATCCTTGTGAGTTTGAAGCTCGTCACAGTCATTCAATCCCTGAATCCTACTTGGAATACCACAGACAAGGTTTAGACTTTCCGAATTCTCACGAATGCTGCCAATGGATTCTAGCTTATACCACAAAGATTCTGATTAAAGAATCCAAGAGATGCTCATTCAATCGAAGGTAGAGCGGAGGTGGTTGTCAGGTATGCGTTCATAGATTGAGAATAATGATGAGTGTCACAGATCATCACATTCATCATATTGAAGTGCGAATGAATATCTTAGATAAAAACAAGCGTGTTTGAATGGAAAACAGAAATAATTGCATTAATTCATCGAGACGCTGCAGAGCTCCTCACCCCCAACAATGGAGTTTAGAAACTCATACCGTCAAAGAATACAAATTTCAGATCTAAAAATGTCATGAGGTACAGAATAAATCTCTAAAAGTTGTTTAAATACTAAACTAGTAACCTAGGTTAACAGAAAATGAGTAAACTAAGATAGATAGTGCAGAAATCCACTTCTGGGGTCTATTTGGTGTGTCCTGGGGCTGAAACTTGAGCTTTTTACGTGACTGGACTGTTTCTGGAGTTAAACATCAGGTTGTAACCTATTTTGGGCATTTAACTCCAATTTGCAACCTATTTCTGGCGTTTAATGCCAGAATGGAACATGAAACTGGCGTTAAACGCCAGTTTACATCGTTTATCTTCGAGCAAAGTATGAACTATTATATATTTCTGGAAAGCCCTGGATGTCTACTTTCCAACCCTATTGAGAGCGCGCTAATTGGATCTCTGTAGCTCCAAAAAATCTATTCCGAGTGCAGGGAGGTCAGAATCCAATACCATCAGCAGTCCTTTTTCAGCCTGAATCAAATTTTTGCTCAGCTCCCTCAATTTCAGCCAGAAAATACCTGAAATCACAGAAAAACACACAAACTCATAGTAATGTTCAGAAATATGAATTTTTCCTAAAAACTAATAAAAATATACTAAAAACTAACTAAAACATACTAAAAACTACATGAAATTACCCCCAAAAAGCGTAAAAAATATCCGCTCATTACAACACCAAACTTAAACTATTGCTTGTCCCCAAGCAACTAGATAATTAAAATAGGATAAAAGAAATCAAGAAGCAATAATATCTAAGAGTTTTAAGTGAAGCTCAAATTCTAATTAGATGAGCGGGACTAGTAGCTTTTTGCTTCCGAACAGTTTTGGCATCTCACTTTATCCTTTGAAATACAGAATGATTGGCATCCATAGGAACTCAGAATTCAGATAGTATTATTGATTCTCCTAGTTTAGTATGTTGATTCTTGAACACAGCTACTTTATGAGTCTTGGTCGTGGCCCTAAGCACTTTGTTTTCCAGTATTACCACCGAATACATAAATGTCACAGACACATAACTGAGTGAACCTTTTCAGATTGTGACTTAGCTTTGCTAAAGTCCCTAATTAGAGGTGTCCAGAGTTCTTAAGCACACTCTTTTGCCTTGGATCACGACTTTAACCATTCAGTCTCAAGCTTTTCACTTGGACCTGCATGACACAAGCATATGGTTAGGGACAGCTTGATTTAGCCGCCTAGGCCAAGATTTTATTCCTTTAGGCCCTCCTTTCCATTAATGCTCAAAGCCTTGGATCCTTTGTGCCCTTGCATTTTGGTTTAAAGGGCTATTGGATTTTTCTGCTGCTCCTTTTTTTTCACTGCTTTTTCTTACTTCAAGAATCAATTTCATGATTTTTCAGATCATCAATAACATTTCTCTTGTTCATCATTCTTTCAAGAGCCAACAATTTTAACATTCATAAACTTCAATATAAAAAATATGCATTGTTCATGCATTCATTTAGAAGACAAAAAGTATCGCCACCACATATAAATAATTAGAATTTTCCTTATTAAAAACTCAAAAAAAATATTACCTCTTTATTCTAAAAATCTGCTATTTTATTCATGTTTGATGATGATAAGAAAAATAAATTATAGCTTAATTGGAGATAAAATTAAAATAAAGATACTAATTACTACTACTTATATATAACTTCTAGGGTAAATTCCTAATAAGAATAATTATCACAGAGTTAAGGCTAAGATTAGGACTCAACAACCTTTATTTTGGAAAGTGGATGCTCCTTTAGTATGTGGGGTGCTTAGCCCTTCAACAGATGGCTTCTGACGCTTCAGTTCCTTTAGTTCACACCTCTGCTCTTCTTGTTCCCCAAGCAGTTTGCAAAGCATGCTATTTTGATTTTTTTTGTTCTTCCTTTAGTTGGTCCATAGCTTCTTGCAACTTGGCAACAGATGCTTCAAGACGCTCCCAGTATTCAATTTGAGGGATTTCTGGGAGGAACTCCTGTGTTTTCCTCTTGATGTGGTCGTCCTGCACTTGTTGTCCTTCCATTAACTTTTTGGTGATTGGTTGCTCAACTGAGATATACTCATTTACTCCCATCTTTACCCCAGCATCTTTACATAGCTTAGAGATTAAGCTTGGATAAGCCAATTTGGAATTTTTTTAGTTCTTGTTTGCAATTGTGTAAAGTTCACAAGAAATCAGCTGATGAAATTCCACTTCTTTTCCCAACATAATGCAATGGATCATTGCTGCTCTTTTGATGGTGACTTCAGAGCGGTTGCTAGTGGGCAGTATAGAACGCCCAATGAAGTCCAGACAGCCTCTGGCAACTGGTTTGAGATCTTATCTCTTGAGTTGGTTTGGGACACCCTTTGTGTTGGTTGTCCACTTGGTTCCAGGGAGACATATGTCCTCTAGAATTTCGTCCAAGCTCTTATTTGTTCTCATTATTCTCCTATTAAAGGAGTCTGGGTCATCTTGCAGTTGAGGCAGCTTGAAGATCTCTCTTATTTTGTCAGGGTAGAGGTGAACAATCTTTTCTCTAACCAGAGTTCGATAGTCATAGAAGGCGGTTTCAGCTATTCTCTGCCTCTCTGTTTGCCATAGATTAGAATAGAATTCCTGAACTATGTTTCTTCCCACCTTTATTTCAGGGTTAGCTAGGATTTCTCAGCTCCTATTTTGAATTTGCTCTTGGATCTCCGGATATTCACCTTCTTTCAGATCAAATTAACTTCTGGGATCACTGACCTTAGACCCATTATTTTGTAGTAATGGTCTGAATGTTCTTTGGTTAAGAACATCCTTTGATTCCAAAGTGGTTTTGGAATATTCTCCTTCTTGCCTCTTGGAGTGGTTTGTTTTCCCTTAGGAGCCATGATCTTAGTGGGTATTGGTTTAGTGATCACGGATAAACACATCAAACTTAGAGGTTTGCTTGTCCTCAAGCAAAAAAAAGGAGAGGAGAGGGATAGAGGAAGAGCCAAGATCAAATTATGGAGGAGAGGAAGAAGGCCTAACGTGGATTTAAAGGGAAGGGGTTGGTTTTCGAAAAGTTTTTTTGAAAAAGATAGGATAGAAGATATGATTTGTAAAAGATAAGTATGATAGGAAAAAGATGTAATTTAAAATTGAAAAGATATGAAAGATATTTGAAAAAGATAAATCTGAATTTTGAAAAGAATATATGATGAGTTTAAGAAGATTTGAGAAGAATTTAAAAAGATTTGAAAAGAATTCAAAAAGATAATTGAGTTTTGAAAAAGGTTTGAAAAGATATTGAAGAAAAATAAAGAAATATGTTTAGGAATAAAATTTTTTCGAAAATGAAGTTGAAAGATGAGAGTTTGTAACATGTTTTTGCAAGAAATCATGAATTGAAACATGAAAAATGGAAAAAATTTGAAGTGAAAATGAAGTTACCTTCTCCCCACAATCTTGGCGTTAAACGCCCAATTGCTGCATGTTTTGGGTGTTTAACGCCCATTTGTAGCTTCTCCTCAGCGTTTAACGCCCAGCTGTAGCATCTGGCTGGCGTTAAACGCCAGAAAATCCTTTATCACTGGGCATTTTTCTGAACGTCCAAGATGCTGTAAATCTAGCGTTAAACGCCCAGAATGGTATTCATTCTGGCGTTTAACGCCCAAATAGCTATCCTTACTGGCGTTAAATTCCCAGTAGATGCTTCTTTTGGGCATTTAATGCCCAAAACAGCTTTTACTGGCGTTTTTGCACCAGTGAGCTTCTTTTTGCTGTTTTATCCTCTGAATCCTTCTGTAACTCTGTGAACTCATGCAATGAACTCATGCAATTGATACTTTACCTTGAAGATAATTAATATGAACCTGCAAATTTATCATTTAATTAACAAATAAGCTTTGTTAATGGCTGGGTTGCCTCCCAGCAAGCGCTTCTTTATTGTCTTTAGCTGGACTATTACTGAGCTTTTAATCAAGTCTCAGTTTTGAGTATTCTTGCTCAAAATTGCTTTCAAGATAATGGTTGACTCTCTGTCCATTAACAATGAATTTTTTGTTAGAGTCATTATCCTGAAGCTCTATATATCCATATGGTGACACACTTGTAATCACATATGGTCCTCTCCACTGGGATTTTAACTTCCCGGGGAATAATCTGAGCCTAGAGTTAAACAATAGAACTTTCTGCCCTGGCTCAAAGACTTTGGATGACAGCTTTTTATCATGCCATCTTTTTGCTTTCTCTTTGTAAACTTTTGCATTTTCGAAAGCATTGAGTCTGAATTTCTCTAGCTCATTTAACTGGAGCAAACGTTTTTCTCCAGCTAACTTGGCATCAAGGTTTAGGAATCTGGTTGCCCAGTAGGCCTTGTGTTTCAGTTCCACTGGCAAGTGACAGGCTTTTCCATACACAAGCTGGTATGGAGAGCTCCCTATAGGAGTCTTGAATGCTGTTCTATATGCTCACAGAGCATCATCGAAGCTTCTTGCCCAATCCCTTCTACGAAACTTTTAGAAACTATATTTATATATGAGATATGTATTTAAAAAAATAAAAAATATTATATAATTTAGTATTTTTATGTGTTATTTTTATTATGTGATAGATTTATGTTTTAATGGTTTAATTCACTAATATTTTTCACTTAACTAATTTAATATCATATCCTCAAGTCTTTGTAACTTTTAAATTACTTTTTATATAATAATCTTTATATTTATTTAAAAAAATTATTTATTTAT
Organism: Arachis duranensis; assembly: GCF_000817695.3. Taxonomy (NCBI): domain Eukaryota; kingdom Viridiplantae; phylum Streptophyta; class Magnoliopsida; order Fabales; family Fabaceae; genus Arachis; species Arachis duranensis. The sequence goes on from NC_029775.3 coordinate 37,690,013, forward strand.
TTTATATTAACATATTTAAAATTTATATTATTATATTAATAATAACTTACGTAGTTATATTTTGGTAATTACATTATGTACTTTAGATATTCTTTTCTTATAAAAATACTTATTTTTCTTCTAAATTTATGTTGTTGAAAGAAAAAATTTTATAAAAATATCTTATATCTTGTATTCTATAAAGGTATTGTGTCTTTCAAATAATTAATAATTTATCATTTATTTGTAAATTTTTAAAATCTTTTGAAAGAATTAATTTTAATTAATAAGATATGTGATCATTTTTAACTAAACACGCTATAAATTATTGGTACTTTATAATTTTAACAATGGCGCCAAAAACTTGGTAGCACTCTCAACGTGAATCACACTTAGTCACAACTCCGCACAACTAACCAGCAAGCGCACTGAGTCGTCCAAGTAATACCTTACGTGAGTAAGGGTCGATCCCACGGAGATTGTTGGTATAAAGCAAGCTATGGTCATCTTGTAAATCTTAGTTAGGTGGATAATAAATGTTATGGAGATTTTGAATAGTAAATAAAGCAGAAAATAAAGATAGAGTTACTCATGTAATTCAATGGTGGGAATTTCAGATAAGTGTATGGAGATGCTTGTCCCTGTTGGATCTTTGCTTTCCTACTGCCTTCCTTCAATCCTTCTTATTCCTTTCAGAGGCAAGCTGTATGTAGGGCATCACCGTTGTCAATGGCTACATCCCATCCTCTCAGTGAAAAAGGTCCAAATGCTCTGTCACAGCACGACTAATTGATGAGCAGATAATTTGTACGCTTTTTGGCATTGTTTTTAGTATGTTTTTAGTATAATCTAGTTAGTTTTTAGTTAAAATTCACTTTTTTGGACTTTACTATGAGTTTGTGTGTTTTTCTGTGATTTCAGGTATTTTCTGGCTGAAATTGAGGGACCTAAGCAAAAATCTGATTCAGAGACTGAAAAGGACTGCAGATGCTGTTGGATTCTGACCTCCCTGCACTCGAAGTGGATTTTCTGGAGCTACAGAAGCCCAATTGGCGCGCTCTCAACGGCGTTGGAAAGTAGACATCCTGGGCTTTCCAGCAATATATGATAGTCCATACTTTGCCCAAGATTTGATGGCCCAAACCGGCGTTCAAAGTCACCCTCAAGATTTCCAGCGTTAAACGCCGGAACTGGCACCCAAATGGGAGTTAAACGCCCAAACTGGCATAAAAGCTGGCGTTTAACTCCAAGAAAAGTCTCTACACATGAAAGCTTCAATGCTCAGCCCAAGCACACAC
>NC_029775.3:37694609-37695277 GCF_000817695.3 Arachis duranensis
TTCTTTCCACCTCAAAAATTGAGTAAGCTTAGAGTGGAAGTCCAAACCTTCAGACAGAAGGAAGGAGAATCCCTCTATGAAGCTTGGGAAAGATACAAACAATTAATCAGAAAGTGTCCTTCTGATATGCTTTCTGAATGGAGCATCATAGGTATTTTCTATGATGGTCTCTCTGAAATATCCAAGATGTCTTTGGATAGCTCTGCTGGAGGATCTCTTCATCTGAAGAAGACGCATACAGAAGCTCAAGAGCTGATTGAAATGGTTGCAAATAACCAATTCATGTACACTTCTGAAAGAAATCCTGTAAATCATGGAGTCTTTCAGAAGAAAGGAGTTCTTGAGGATGATACTCTGAATGCTATACTGGCTCAGAATAAGATCTTGACTCAGCAAGTTAATATGATCTCCCAGCATCTGATTGGAATGCAAACTGCAGCTGGCATTACTCAGGAAGCTTCTTCTAAAACAGAAGCTTATGATCCTGATCAATCCACCATGGAAGAGGTGAACTACATGGGAGAACCCTATGGAAACACCTATAATCCTTCATGGAGGAATCATCCAAATCTTTCATGGAAGAATCAACAGAGACCTCAACAAGGTTTCAATAACAATAATGGTGGAAGAAACAGGTTTAGCAATGGCAAGCCTTTTCCATCATCTTT
>NC_029775.3:37695447-37695846 GCF_000817695.3 Arachis duranensis
ACAAGTGGGTCAGCTGAGCAAGAAAATTACTGAACTCCCTCCTAGTACTCTCCCAAGCAATACAGAAGAAAATCCAAAAGGAGAGTGCAAGGCCATCAACATGGCCGAATTTTGGGAGGAAGAAGAGGCAGTGAACGCCACTGAGGAAGGCCTCAGTGGATGTCCACTGGCCTCCAATGAGTTCCCCAATGAGGAACCATGGGAATCTGAGGCTCAAACTGAGACCATAGAGATTCCATTGGACTTACTTCTGCCATTCATGAGCTCTGATGAGTATTCTTCCTCTGAAGAGGATGAGTATGTCATTGAGGAGCAAGTTGCTAAATACCTTGGAGCAATCATGAAGCTAAATGACAAGTTATTTGGAAATGAGACTTGGGAGGATGAACCCCCTCTGCT
>NC_029775.3:37698987-37699517 GCF_000817695.3 Arachis duranensis
TCTTGAAAGAATGATGAAAAAGGAGACATGTTACTGAGGATCTGAAAAATCATTACAATGATTCTTGAAGCAAGAAAAAGCATTTCCATTCAAAAAAAAAAATCGAAAAAAAGAGAGAAAAGAAAGAAAAATAAAGTTGTGATCCAAGGCAATAAGAGTGTGCTTAAGAACCCTGGACACCTCTAATTGGGGACTCTAGCAAAGCTGAGTCACAATCTAAAAAGGTTCACCCAATTATGTGTCTGTGGCATGCATGTATCCGGTGGTAATACTGGAAGACAGAGTGCTTTGGGCCACAGCCAAGACTCAATAAGTAGTTATGTTCAAGAATCATCATACTCTACTAGGAGAATCAATAACACTATCTGGATTCTAAGTTCCTAAAGAAGACAATCATTCTGAATTTCAAAGGATAGAGTGAGATGCCAAAACTATTCAGAGGCAAAAAGCTAAAAGCCCCGCTCATCTAATTAATACTGATCTTCATAGATGTTTTTGGAATTCATTGCATATTCTCTTCTTTTTATCTT
>NC_029775.3:37700754-37727539 GCF_000817695.3 Arachis duranensis
GTAGGAAAGCAGAGAGACGGAAGGGAAGGCATCTTCATGCGCTTATCTGAAGTTCCTACCAATGAATTACATAAGTACCTCTATCTTTATCTTTATGTTTATTTCGTTCATCACCATATCCATTTGAGTTTGCCTGACTAAGATTTACAAGATGACCATAGCTTGCTTCATACTAACAATCTCCGTGGGATCGACCCTTACTCGCGTAAGGTTTATTACTTGGACGACCCAGTGCATTTGCTGGTTAGTTGTGCGAAGTTGTGTAATGCCATGGTATTGAACACCAAGTTTTTGGGGTTCATGACCGGGGATTATGAGAGTTGTGAAAAGTATTGTTCACAATTTCGCGCACCACTAATCATCCAAGTTTTTGGCGCCATTGTTAAAATTATAATTTTAGACTTTCCGGATTCTCATGAATGCCGCCATCAATCTAGCTTATACCACGAAGATTCTGATTAAGGAATCCAAGAGATATGCGCCCGGTCTGAGGTAGAACGAAAGTGATTGTCAGTCACGCGTTCATAGGTGAGAATGATGATGAGTGTCATGGATCATCACATTCATCATGTTGAAGTGCAACGAATATCTTAGAACAGGAATAGCTGAATTGAATAGAAAATAGTAGTAATTGCATTAAAACTTGAGGTACAGCAGAGCTCCACACCCTTAATCTATAGTGTGTAGAAACTCCACCATTGAAAATACATAAGTGATGAAGGTTCAGGCATGGCCGAATGGCCAGCCCCCAAACGTGATCAGAAGACCGAATGGTCAAAAGACCGTACAATCAAAGATACTGAAAACAATAGTAAAAAGTCCTATTTATACTAGACTAGCTACTAGGGTTTAGAGAAGTAAGTAATTGATGCAAAAATCCACTTCCGGGGCCCACTTAGTGTGTGCTTGGGCTGAGCTTGAGCTTTACACGTGCATAGGCTTCTTTTGGAGTTGAACGCCAAGTTGTAACGTGTTTTTGGCGTTCAACTCTGGTTCGTGACGTGTTTCTGGCGTTTGACTCTAGAATGCAGTATGGAACTGGCGTTGAGCGCCAGTTTACGTCATCTAATCACGAATAAAGTATGAACTATTATATATTGCTGGAAAGCTCTAGATGTCTACTTTCCAACGCCGTTAAGAGCGCGCCATTTAAAGTTCTGTAGCTCCAAAAAATCCATTTCGAGTGCAGGGAGGTCAGAATCCAACAGCATCAGTAGTCCTTTGTCAGTCTTTTATCAGAGTTTTTGCTCAGGTCCCTCAATTTCAGCCAGAAATTACTTGAAATCACAGAAAAACACACAAACTCATAGTAAAGTCCAGAAATGTGAATTTAGCATAAAAACTAATGAAAACATCCCTAAAAGTAGCTAGATCCTACTAAAAACTACCTAAAAACAATGGCAAAAAGCGTATAAATTATCCGCTCATCACAACACCAAACTTAAATTGTTGCTTGTCCCCAAGCAACTGAAAATAAATTAGGATAAAAAGAATAGAATTACTATAAATCCCAAAATATCAATGAATATTAATTCTAATTAGATGAGCGGGACTTGTAGCTTTTTGCCTCTGAACAGTTTTGGCATCTCACTTTTCCCTCTGAATCTCTCCATCTCCCATGACTCGGAGGTGGAAGCTTTTGTCTTTCCTTTCCCTTTTCTAGAGATTTCTCCGGCCTTAGGTGCCATCAATGGTAATGGAAAAACAAAAAGCTTATGCTTTTACCACACCAAACTTAGAATATTGCTCGCCCTCGAGCAAGAGAAGAAAGAAAAGAAAAGAAGAAGAGAAAATATGGAGGAGAGTGGAGAAAGGTGTATTCGGCCAAGATATAGGAGAGGGATTTGTGTTGTGTAAAAATTAAGGAGAATATAGGGGTTTATATAGTGAGGGGAGAGGGAGTAGGTTCGGCTATTTAGGGTGGGTTTGGGTGGGAAAGAATGGATAGATGTGAGTGGTGAAGGGGGTAATTGGAAAGAGATATTGAGGTGATTGGTGAAGGGTTTTGGGGAAGAGTGTTTATTGGAAAGAGAGGATGAATGTTGAGAAGAGGGGAGAATATGGTAGGTGGAGATCCTGTGGGGACCACAGATCCTGAGATGATCTTATGGGGTCCACAGATCCTGAGGTGTCAAGGATTTACATCCCTACACCAATTAGGCATGTAAAAATGCCTTTGCATGCAATTCTGGCGTTTAAATGCCGAGGTGATGCATGTTCTGGGCGTTCAACGCCCAACTGCAGCATGTTTCTGGCATTCAACGCCAGTTCCATGCTTGTTTCTGGCGTTCAACGCCAGTTCCATGCTTGTTTCTGGTGTTCAGCGCCAGCTCTCCTTAGGGTATATTCCTGGCGTTTAAACGCCAGGATGCTGCTTGTTTCTGGCGTTCAATGCCATATCCATGCTCTATTCTGGCGTTGAACGCCAGCCAGATGTTCCTTACTGGCATTTAAATGCCAGTAAGTCCTTCCTCCAGGGTGTGATTCTTCTTCTGCTGTTTTTTATTCTGTTTTTAATTTTAATATTTTTTTTGTGACTCCACTTGATCATGAACCTAATAAAACATAAAAGAACAATGAAAATAAAATAAAATTAGATAAATAAAAATTGGGTTGCCTCCCAATAAGTGCTTCTTTAATGTCAATAGCTTGACAGTGGTCTCTCATGGAGCCTCACAAGTGATCAGGTCAATGTTGTAGACTCCCAACACCAAACTTAGAGTTTGGATGTGGGGATTCAACACCAAACTTAGATTTTGGCTGTGGCCTCTCAACACCAAACTTAGGGTTTGATTGTGGGGACTTTGTTTGACTCTGTACTGAGAGAAGCTTTTCATGCTTCCTCTCCATTGTTAAAGAAGAAGATCCTTGAGCCTTAAACACAAGGTAGTCCCCATTCAATTGAAGGACTAATTCTCCTCTGTTAACATCTATCACGGCTCCTGCTGTGGCTAGGAAAGGTCTTCCAAGGATGATGCATTCATCCTCCTCCTTCCTAGTGTCTAAGATTATGAAATCAGCAGGGATGTAAAGACCTTCAACCTTTACCAACACGTCCTCTACCAATCTATAAGCTTATCTTACTGACTTGTCTGCCATTTTTATTGAGAATAAGGCAGGCTGTACCTGAATGATCCCCGACTTCTCCATTACAGAGAGTGGCATAAGATTTATGCCTGACCCTAGGTCACACAGAGCTTTCTCAAATGTCATGGTGCCTATGGTACAGGGTATTACGAATTTGCCAGGATCTTGTCTCTTTTGAGGTAAAGTTTGCTGAACCCAGGTATCTAGTTCACTAATGGGCAAGGGAGGTTCACCTTCCCAAGTCTCATTACCAAATAACTTGGCATTCAGTTTCATGATAGCTCCTAGATATTGAGCAACTTGGTCTCCAGTTACATCTTCATCCTCTTCAGAGGAAGAATAGTCTTCAGAGCTCATGAATGGCAGAAAGAGGTTTAATGGAATCTCTATAGTCTCTATATTGGCCTCAAATTCCCGTGGGTCCTCAATAGGGAACTCCTTCTTGCTTGAGAGATGTCCCATGAGGTCTTCCTCATTAGGATTCACATCCTCTCCTTCCTCTCTAGGTTTGGCCATATTGATTATATCAATGGCCTTGCACTCTCTTTTTGGATTTTCTTCAGTATTGCTTGGGAGAGTACTAGGAGGAGTTTCAGTGATTTTTTTACTCAACTGGCCCACTTGTGCCTCCAGATTTCTGATGGAGGACCTTGTTTCACTCATGAATCTTAAAGTGGCCTTAGACAGATCAGAGACTAAATTTGCTAAGTTAAAGGTACTCTGTTCATAATTCTCTGTCTGTTGCTGAGAAGATGATGGATAAGGCTTGATATTGCTGAGCCTATTTCTTCCACCATTATTAAAGCCTTGTTGAGGCTTTTGTTGATCTTTCCATGAGAAATTTGGATGATTTCTCCATGATGAATTATAGGTGTTTCCATAAGGTTCACCCATATAATTTACTTCTGCTATTGCAGGGTTCTCAGGATCATAAGCTTCTTCTTCAGAAGATGCCTCTTTAGTACTTTTGGATGCATTTTGCCATCCATTCAGACTTTGAGAAATAATGTTGACTTGCTGAGTCAACATCTTGTTCTGAGCCAAAATGGCATTCAGAGCATCAATTTCAAGAACTCCCTTCCTTTGAGTCGTCCCATTATTCACGGAATTCCTCTCAGAAGTGTACATGAACTGGTTATTTGCAACCATGTCAATACGTTCTTGAGCTTCTGCAGGCATTTTCTTTAGGTGAATGGATCCACTTGTAGAATGGTCCAATGACATCTTAGAGAACTCAGATAGACCATAATAGAATATATCTATCATGGTCCATTCTAAAAATATGTCAGAAGGACATCTTTTGGTCATCTGTTTGTATCTTTCCCAAGCTTCATAGAGAGATTCACCATCTTTTTGTTTGAAGGTCTGAACATCCACTCTAAGCTTGCTCAGCTTTTGAGGAGGAAAGAACTTAGCCAAGAAGGCCGTGACCAGCTTATCCCAGGAGTCTAGGCTATCTTTAGGTTGTGAGTCCAACCATGTTATAGCACTGTCTCTTACAACAAAAGGAAAAAGCATGAGCCTGTAGACTTCAGGATCTACTCCATTAGTCTTAACAATCTCACAGATCTGCAAGAACTCAGTTAAAAACTGGTAGGGATCTTCTGATGAAAGTCCATGAAACATGCAGTTCTGTTGTATTAGAGCAACTAGTTTAGGTTTCAGCTCAAAATTGTTTGCTCCAATGGCAGGAATTGAGATGCTTCTTCCATCAAACTTGGAAGTAGGTGTAGTATAATTACCAAGCATCCTTCTTGCATTATTGTTGTTGGGTTCAGCTGCCATCTCCCTTTCTTGTTTGAACATTTTAGCAAGGTTGTCTCTGGATTGTTGTAATTTAGCTTCTCGTAGTTTTTTCTTCAAAGTCCTTTCAGGTTCTGGATCAGCTTCAACAAGAATGCCTTTTTCCTTGTTCCTACTCATATAAAAGAGAAGAGAACAGAAAAAGAAGAGGGATCCTCTATGTCACAGTAAAGAGGTTCCTTATTATTAGTAGAAGAAGAAAGGGGGTAAAGAAAGGAGAATCCAAAGGGAATAAAGAAAGGAGAATCCAAACACAAGGGTGAGGATAAAGGCAGTGATTTGAGATGAAGAGAAGTGTTAGTAAATGAATGAATAAATAGAATAATATGAGAGAGGGAGAAATTTTTGAAAATAAATTTTAAAAAGGAGTTAAATGATTTTCGAAAAATAAAGATAAGAAATAAAACTAAAATTAAAATTTAAAACAATTAATTAATTAAAGAAAGAATTTTTGAAAAAGAGGGAGGTATTTTCGAAATTAGAGAGAGAAAAGTTGTTAGGTGGTTTTGAAAAAGATAAGAAACAAACAAAAAGTTAATTAGTTAGTTGAAAAAGATTTGAAAATCAAATTTGAAAAGATAAGAAGATAAGAAGATAAGAAGTTAGAAAAGATATTTTAAAGTCAAATAAAAAGATTTGATTTTTGAAAAAGTTTTAATAAGATAAGATTTTTAGAATTTGAAAATTTGACTTGACTTACAAGAAACAACTAATTTTAAAAATTTTTGACTAAATCAACCCAAAGTTTCGAAATGTTGAGAGAGAAAAGGAAAAGATATTTTTTATTTTTGAATTTTTAATGATGAGAGAGACAAACACAAATATGACCCAAAACATGAAAATTTTGGATCAAAACCAATGATGCATGCAAGAACACTATGAATGTCAAGATGAACACCAAGAACACCTTAAAGATCATGATGAATATCAAGAACATATTTTTGAAAATTTTTTATGCAAAGAAAACATGCAAGACACCAAACTTAGAAATCTTTATTGCTTAGACAATATGAATGCAAAGATGCACATGAAAAACAATAAAAGACACAAAATAAGAAAACATCAAGATCAAACAAGAAGACTTACCAAGAACAACTTGAAGATCATGAAGAACACTATGAATGCATGAATTTTCAAAAAATGCAAGAAATATTTTTAAAGCATGCAATTGACACCAAACTTAAAACATGACCCAAGACTCAAACAAGAATCACAAAATATTTTTGGTTTTTTTTTTTATTTTATGATTTTTTTTATATTTTCTTTTATATATTTTTTTTTTCAAAAAACATATAGGAAAAAGAAAACAAGAAATTCAAAATTTTTAATAAGGATTCCAGGAATCTTTCAATGTTATCCTAAAGCTCCAATCCAAGGGTTAGACATGGCTTCATAGCCAGCCAGCTTTAGGATGGAATTACATGCATTGTGGTGATTAGTTGAAGCCTTAGTCCAAAAGAATTTGGATATGGCTTTACAGCCAGCCAGGCTTCAACATGCTTCATGAAACTCTAGATTCCATTCTTAAAAATTCTGAAGCCATAGAATGATTTATTTTCAAAATATTTTTTTTCGAAAATAGGCATAATTTTTTTTGAAAAATTTTTGAAAACAAAACAAAAAGAAAATTACCTAATCTGAGCAACAGGATGAACCGTCAGTTGTCCAAACTCGAACAATCCCCGGCAACGGTGCCAAAAACTTGGTGCACGAAATTGTGATCATCAACAATGGCGCCAAAAACTTGGTAGCGCTCTCAACGTGAATCACACTTAGTCACAACTCCGCACAACTAACCAGCAAGTGCACTAGGTCGTCCAAGTAATACCTTACGTGAGTAAGGGTTGATTCCACGGAGATTGTTGGTATGAAGCAAGTTATGGTCATCTTGTAAATCTCAATTAGGCGGATAACAAATGTTATGGAGTTTTCGAATAGTAAATAAAGTAGAAAATAAAGATAGAGTTACTCATGTAATTCAATGGTGGGAATTTCAGATAAGTGTATGGAGATGCTTGTCCCTGTTGGATCTCTGCTTTCCTACTGCCTTCCTTCAATCCTTTTTATTCCTTTCCATGGTAAACTGTATGTAGGGCATCACCATTGTCAATGGCTACATCCCATCCTCTCAGTGAAAAAGGTCCAAATTCTCTGTCACGGCACGGCTAATCATCTGTCGGTTCTCGATCATGTTGGAATAGAATCCCTTGATTCTTTTGCGTTTGTCATCACGCACAACAATCGCGAGTTTAAAGCTCGTCACAGTCATTCAATCCCTGAATCCTACTCGGAATACCACAGACAAGGTTTAGACTTTTCGGATTCTCATGAATGCCGCCATCAATCTAGCTTATACCACGAAGATTCTGATTAAGGAATCCAAGAGATATGCCCCCGGTCTGAGGGAGAACGGAAGTAGTTGTCAGTCACGTGTTCATAGGTGAGAATGATGATGATTGTCACGGATCATCACATTCATCATGTTGAAGTGCAACAAATATCTTAGAACAGGAATAGCTGAATTGAATAGAAAGTAGTAGTAATTGCATTAAAACTTGAGGTACAGCAGAGCTCCACACCCTTAATCTATGGTGTGTAGAAACTCCACCGTTGAAAATACATAAGTGATAAAGGTTCAGGCATGGCCGAATGGCCAGCCCCCAAACGTGATCAGAAGACCGAATGGTCAACAGACCTTACAATCAAAGATACTGAATACAATAGTAAAAAGTCCTATTTATACTAGACTAGCTACTAGGGTTTACAAAAGTAAGTAATTGATGCAGAAATCCACTTTCGGGGCCCACTTGGTGTGTGCTTAGGCTGAGCTTGAGCTTTACACATGCAGAGGCTTCTTTTGGAGTTGAACGTCAAGTTGTAACGTGTTTTTGGTGTTCAACTCTGGTTCGTGACGTGTTTCTGGCGTTTAACTCCAGAATGCAGCATGGAACTGGCGTTCAGCGCCAGTTTACATCATCTAATCACGAATAAAGTATGGACTATTATATGTTGCCGGAAATCTCTGGATGTCTACTTTCCAACTCCATTGAGAGCGCGCCATTTGGAGTTCCGTAGCTCCAAAAAATCCATTTCGAGTGCAGGGAGGTCAGAATCCAACAGCATCAGCAGTCCTTTGTCAGCCTTTTGTCAGAGTTTTTGCTCAGGTTCCTCAATTTCAGCCAGAAATTACCTGAAATCACAGAAAAACACACAAACTCATAGTAAATTCCAGAAATGTGAATTTAGCATAAAAACTAATGAAAACATCCCTAAAAGTAGCTAGATCCTACTAAAAACTACCTAAAAACAATGCCAAAAAGCGTATAAATTATCCGCTCGTCAGTAAACCACTGCAAGTAACTCTTTTTCTATGGTTTTGTAGTTCTTCTGTGTGTCATTTAAAACATGACTGGCATAATAAATGATGTGCAGAAGCTTGTCATGCCTTTGTCCCAACACTGCACCAATGGCATGGTCACTAGCATCACACATTAGTTCAAATGGTAATGTCCTGTCTGGTGCAGAGATGACTGGTGTTGTGACCAGCTTAGCTTTCAGAGTCTCAAACGCCTGTAGACACTCCTTATCAAAGATAAATGGTGTGTTAGTAGCTAGCAGATTACTCAGAGGTTTTGCAATTTTTAAAAAATCCTTTATAAACCTTCTGTAGAATCCTGCATGCTCTAGAAAGCTTCTGATTGCCTTAACATTGGCAGGTGGTGGTAATTTTTTAATTATCTCTACCTTAGCTTAATCCACCTCTATTCCCTTGTTCGAAATTTTGTGCCCAAGGACAATTCCTTCAGTCACCATAAAGTGACATTTCTCCTAGTTTAAAACCAGGTTAGTCTCTTGGCACCTCTTTAGAACAAGTGCTAGATGGTCAAGACAGGAGCTGAATGAGTTTCCAAATACTGAAAAGTCATCCATGAAGACTTCCAGAAATTTTTCCACCATATCAGAGAAAATAGAGAGCATGCACCTTTGAAAGGTTGCAGGTGCATTGCACAGACCAAATGGCATCCTTCTGTATGCAAGTACTCCAGATGGACATGTGAATACTGTTTTCTCTTGATCTTGAGGATCTACTGCATTTTGATTATAACCTGAATATCCATCCAGAAAGCAGTAGTAATCATGACCTGCTTGTCTTTCTAGCATCTGGTCTATGAATGGTAAAGGAAAATGATCCTTTCTGGTTGCTGTATTGAGCCTTCTGTAATCAATACACATACGCCACCCTGTAACTGTTCTTGTAGGAACCAGTTCATTTTTTTCATTATGAACCACTGTCATGCCACCCTTCTTAGGGACGACTTGGACAAGGCTCACCCAGGGGTTATCAGAAATAGGATAAATAATCCCAGCCTCTAGTAATTTAGTGACCTCCTTCTGCATCACCTCCTTCATGGATGGATTCAGCCGCCTCTGTGGTTGAACCACAGGCTTAGCGTCATCCTCCAATAGGATCTTGTGCATGCATCTGGCTGGGCTAATGCCCTTAAGATCACTGATGGACCACCCAAGAGCTGTCTTGTGTGTCCTCAGTACTTGAATTAGTGCTTCCTCTTTCTGTGGCTCTAAGATAGAGCTTATGATTACAGGAAAAGTGTCACCTTCTCCCAGAAATGCATATTTCAGGGATGGTGGTAATGGTTTGAGCTCGGGTTTAGGAGGTTTCTCTTCTTCCTGAGGGATTTTCAGAGGTTCTATTATTCTCTTTGGTTCCTCCAGATCAGGCTGAACATCTTTAAAGATATCCTCTAGCTCTGATTCAAGACTTTCAGTCATATTGACCTCTTCCACCAGAGAGTCAATAATGTCAATGCTCATGCAGTCGTTTGGGGTGTCTAGATGCTGCATAGCTTTGACAACATTCAACTTAAACTCGTCCTCATTGACTCTCAGAGTTAATTCCCCTTTTTGGATATCAATGAGGGTTTGTCCAGTTGCTAGGAAAGGTCTTCCTAGAATGAGAGCTGCACTCTTGTGCTCCTCCATTTCAAGCACCACAAAGTCAGTGGGAAAGGCAAATGGCCCAACCTTGACAATCATGTCTTCAATCACGCCTGATGGGTATTTAATGGAGCAAACAGCAAGTTGGAGACATATCTGGGTTGGTTTGACTTCTTTAGTTAAACCAAGATTTTTGATAGTGGATGTAGGTATTCGGTTGATACTTGCTCCAAGATCACATAGAGCTTTCTTGGTACAAGTACCCTCAAATGTGCATGGTATCATGAAGCTTCCGGGATCTTTAAGCTTCTCTGGTAAGCTTTTCATAATGACTGCACTGCATTCTTCAGTGAGGTAAACTTTTTCAGTTTCTCTTCAATCCTTCTTATGATTTAAGATCTCTTTCATGAACTTAGCATAAGAGGGTATTTGCTCAAGTGCCTTTGCAAACGGAATCTTTATTTCAAGAGTCCTGAGATAGTCTGCAAAGTAGGCAAATTGCTTATCCTGTTCCGCTTGGCGGAGTTTCTGAGGATAAGACATTTTGGCTTTGTATTCCTCAACCTTAGTTGCTGCAGGTTTATTTTCTACAAATGTGGTTGGAGAAGCCTTTTTAGAAGGGTTGCTATCAGCACTTGTATGTGTCTGATCCCTCACTGGCATTTGAATGCCAGGGTTAGAAGCTGGATTGGCGTTGGATGCCAACTCCTTACCTATTTCTGGCATTTGAACGCCAGAACTGAGCTTCCTTTGGGCGTTTAACACCAACTCCTTGCCTATTTGTGGCATTTGAACGCCAGAACTGAGCATGGGTTGGGCGTTTAATGCCAGCTCTTCACCCTTTTCTGGCATTTGAGCGCCATAATTATTCCTCTCTAGGCTCTTACTGTCCTCAGAGGGATTTTGGGTATCAATTTGTTCATTTCTTGGCTTCCTGCTGCCTTGAAGTGAGGTATCTAATGTTTTCCCACTTCTTAATTGAACTGCTTGGCACTCTTCTGTTATTTGTTTTGATAACTGTTGTTCTGTTTACTTCAATTGTACTTCCATATTCATATTAGCCATTCTTGTCTCTTGTAATATCTCCTTGAATTTGGCTAGCTGTTTTGTTAGAAAATTTAATTGTTGATTGAATTAAGTAACTTGTTCTGCAGGACTGAGTTTAGCAATTACTGTTTTAGCCTCTTCTTTCATGGAAGGTTCACTACTTAGGTACAGATGCTAATTTCTGGAAACTGTATCAATGAGCTCTTAAGCTTCTTCAATTGTCTTTCTCATGTGTATAAATCTACCAGCTGAGTGGTCCAAAGACATCTGAGCTTTCTCTATAAGCTTATAATAGAAGATGTCTAACTGCACCCACTCTGAAAACATTTCAGAGGGGCATTTTCTTAGCATCTCGCTGTATCTCTCCCAAGCATCATAAAGAGATTCATTATCTCCTTGTTTAAAGCCTTGGATGTTAAGCCTTAGCTGTGTCATCCGTTTTGGAGGGAAATATTGATTCAGAAATTTTTCTGACAGCTGTTTCCATGTCCTTATGCTAGCCTTAGGTTGCTTATTTAACCACCTCTTAGCTTGGTCTTTTACAGCAAATGGAAACAGTAACAATCTGTAGACATCCTAATCTACTTCCTTATCATGTACTGTGTCAGCAATTTATAAAAACTGTGCTAGAAACTCTGTAGGTTCTTCCTGTGAAAGACCGGAATACTGGCAACTTTGTAGCACCACGATAATGAGCTGAGGATTCAACACAAAACTACTGACTCCGATGGAGGGTATACAGATACTACTCCCATATGAAGCAGTAGTGGGATTAGCATATGACCCAGAGTCCTTCTGGACTGTTCATTTCCACTTAGGTCCATGATGGAGAAAGGGAGATGTTATGAATTAGAGATTCAAATAGTATTAAAATATTTTTTTTAATTTTTTTTGAAAACGAAAATAAAAAAATGAAATAAAATAAAATAAAATAAATGAAAGATGGATGAGGATTTTCGAAAAATGAAGAAAGAGAAAAAGTGGTTAGAAAGTTTTGAAAAAGATATGATTTTAAAAAATTTTAAAAAGGATATGATTTGAAAAAGATATGATTTTAAAAAAAAAACTTGACAACTAAGATATGATAAGATAAAATTTTGAAATTGAAATCTGAATTTTTATGAAAAATTTCAAAATATTTGCTTAAAAATAGTTAGAAAAGATATTTTTTTAAATTTTGAATTTTATGATGAAAGAGAAAAACGCACAAAAGACATAAAACTTAAAATTTTTAGATCTAATGCTCCTTGTTTTCGAAAATTTTGGAGGAAAAACACCAAGGAACACCAAACTTAAAAATTTTAAGATCAAAACAGAAAGAAGACTCAAGAACACCTTGAAGACTTATAAGAACAACAAGAACAAAAGAAAGAACACCAAACTTAAAATTTTTAGAAAACCAAAATAAGATTTTCGAAAACTAAAGGAAAATTAACAAGAGAACACCAAATTTAAATTTTGGCACAAGATTTAATCAAAGAAAAATTATTTTTGAAAAAGGTTTAAAAGGAAGATACCCAATTACCAAGAACACAAGCACAACGTTCTAACCAACTGAGCTAGAAATTTAACATGTTTTAAAAAGGTATTTTTAAGGGAAAATAAAAAATGCAATTCAAAAATTGAAAGATAAAGAAAAGCATGCAATTGACACCAAACTTAAAATATGACACTAAACTCATAGAAAAACTCAAAATTAATAAAGAAAAATAATATTTTTGAAAATTTTTTAAAAGAAAATAAAAGACTGTGACCCAAAAGACAATTTTCCTAATCTAAGCAACAAGATTCACCGTCAGTTGTTCAAACTCAAACAATCCCCGGCAACGGCGCCAAAAACTTGGTGCACGAAATTGTAAATCACACTTTTCACAATTCGTACCACTAACCAGCAAGTGCACTGGGTCGTCCAAGTAATACCTTACGTGAGTAAGGGTCGATCCCACAGAAATTGTTGGCTTGAAGCAAGCTATGGTTATCTTGTAATTCTTAGTCAGGATATCAATTATAATTATCAGTTGACTTGCAAATGAACAAGAAAGCATGGATTAAATAATACTTATTATGCAGTAGTGGAGAATATGTTGGAGTTTTGGAGATGCGTTGTCTTCTGAATCTCTGCTTTCCTTCTGTCTTGTTCTTCACGCACGCAAGGTTCCTCCTATGGCAAGCTGTGTGTTGGTGGATCACCGTTGTCAATGGCTACCATCCGTCCTCTCAGTGAAAATGGTCTAGGTGCACTGTCATCGCATGGCTAATCATCTGTCGGTTCTCACTCATGCTGGAATAGGATCCTTTGATCCTTTTGCGTCTGTCACTATGCCCAACCCTTGTGAGTTTGAAGCTTGTCACAGTCATTCAATCCCTGAATCCTACTCAGAATACCACAGACAAGGTGTAGACTTTCCAGATTCTCATGAATGCTGCCAATGGATTCTAGCTTATACCACGAAGATTCTGATTAAAGAATCCAAGAGATACTCATTCAATCGAAGGTAGAATGGAGGTGGTTTTCAGGCATGCGTTCATAGATTGAGAATGGTGATGAGTGTCACAGATCATCATATTCATCATATTGAAGTGCGAATGAATATCTTAGATAGAAACAAGCGTGTTTGAATGGAAAACAGAAATAATTGCATTAATTTATCAAGACGCTGCAGAGCACCTCACCCCCAACAATGGAGTTTAGAGACTCATACCGTCAAAGAATACAAAGTTTAGATCTGAAAATGTCATGAGGTACAGAATAAATCTCTAAAAGTTGTTTAAATACTAAACTAGTAACCTAGGTTTATAGAAAATGAGTTAACTAAGATAGATAGTGCAGAAATCCACTTCTAAGGCCCACTTGGTGTGTACTGGGGCTGAGACTTGAGCTTTTCATGTGCCTGGGCTATTTCTGGAGTTAAACATCAGGTTGTAACCTGTTTTGGGCGTTTAACTCCAATTTGCAACCTGTTTCTGGCGTTTAACGCCAGAATGGAACATGGAACTGTCGTTAAACACCAGTTTACGTCATTTATCTTCATACAAAGTATGGACTATTATATATTTCTGGAAAGCCCTGGATGTCTACTTTCCAACCCAATTGAGAGCGAGCTAATTGGACTCTTGTAGCTCCAAAAAATCCATTCCGAGTGCAGGGAGGTCAGAATCCAACAACATCAGCAGTCCTTTTTCAGCCTGAATCAGATTTTTGCTCAACTCCCTTAATTTCAGCCAGAAAATACCTGAAATCACAGAAAAACACACAAACTCATAGTAAAGTCCAAAAATATGAATTTTTCCTAAAAACTAATAAAAATATGCTAAAAACTAACTAAAACATACTAAAAACTACATGAAATTACCCCCAAAAAGTGTATAAAATATACGCTCATCAAATGTCTCCTTCTATGACAATAGAAAATGCATAGATGACAGATAAGGTGAGGGAATGCCAACCTTACTAAGGTGGAGGGCTTCTCAGCTATCTTATACAACTCTTGAGGTATTACCTCATGTACCTCCACCTCACTTCCAATCATGATGCAGTGAATCATGATGGCTCTGTCTATGGTCACTTCTGACCGATTACTAGTGGGGATGATAGAGCATTGGATAAATTCCAACCATCTTCTAGCTACTGGCTTGAGGTCAAGCCTTCTCAGTTGGATAGGCTTACCTTGAGCATTCCTCTTCCACTGAGCACCTTCCACACAAATGTCTGTGAGGACTTCGTCCAACCTTTAGTCAAAGTTGACCCTTCTAGTGTAAAGACGTGGGTCTTCTTGCATAATTGGAAGATTGAGCGCCAACCTTACACTTTCCGGGCTGAAATCCAAGATACGCCCTTGGAGCATAGTGTTCCAATTTTTGGGTCTTGGGTTCACACTTGTATCATGGTGTTTAGTGACCCATGCATTGGCATAGAACTCCTGCACCATCAAGATCCCAACTTTTTGGATTGGATTAGTTAGGACTTCCCAACCTCTCCTCTGGATTTCTCTTTGGATCTCTGGGTACTCATTCTTTTTTAGCTTAAAGGGGACTTCAGAAATCACCTTTTTCTTTGCCACTACTTCATAGAAGTAGTCTTGATGAGTTTTGGCGATGGATCTCTCCATCTCCCAAGCTTCGGAGGTGGAAGCAATTGCTTTCCCTTTCCTCTTCCTAGAAGATTCTCCAACCTTGGGTGCCATAGGCGTGAGTGGAAAGCAAAAAGCAAGGCTTTTCCAAAACCAAACATAAAAGAGAAGAAGAAAAAAGGGAATAGAGGAGATGGAAGGAGATAGTGGGTTTGGCCAAGTGAGGCTAGTAGTGTATGAATGATGTGTGTTGGAGAGGTAGTATGAGGGGTTATTTATAGGGGATGGGATGGGGTAGGGTTCGGTTACAGAAAGGGAATCAGGTGGGAGATTTTGAATTTGAAGTGGGTGGGGGTTGGTAGGAGTTATGATGTTTTTGGGAAGTGATATGGATGTGATTGGGTTAGGATTTATAGGGAAGAGTGTGTGGGGAAGAGAGAAAGTAAGAGGGAGAAGAAGTGGGGTAGGTGAGGAATTTGTGGGACCCACTAATCCTGAGGGGTTAGGGAATTCGAGTTTTCTCCCCCTTCGGGCATTGAACACCCAGCTCTATGCTCCTGGCTGGCGTTCAACGCCAGCTATGTACCTCTAAGTGGGCATTGAACGCCCTTGAGGATGCTCCTGCCTGGCGTTCAACACCAGGTTTCTGCCCCCATCACTAGTGTTCAACACCAGTAATGTACTCCCTGGTTGTCGTTCAACGCTAGCACTATGCTCTCTGGCTGGCTGATGAGCGGATAATTTATACGCTTTTTGGCATTGTTTTTAGGTTGTTTTTAGTAAGTTTAAGCTACTTTTAGGGATGTTTTCATTAGTTTTTATGTTAAATTCACATTTCTGGACTTTACTATGAGTTTGTGTGTTTTTCTGTGATTTCAGGTAAATTCTGACTGAAATTGAGGGACTTGAGCAAAACTCTGAAAAAGGCTGACAAAAGGACTGCTGATGCTGTTGGAATCTGACCTCCCTGCACTCGAAATGGATTTTCTGGAGCTACAGAACTCCAATTGGCGCGCTCTCAACGGCGTTGGAAGGTAGACATCCAGAGCTTTCCAGCAATATATAATACTAGTTTATTATAAATAGAACATTTAACTATTGTATTAGATGTCTTTTGACCACGTTTGATCTTTGGTCTCAGTTTTGTTTTATTCTTCATCTTAGGAGGCCATTGAGCACGTTTAGGGGGGCTGGCCATTCGGCCATGCCTGAACCTTTTACTTATGTATTTTCAACGGTGGAGTTTCTGCACTCCGTAGATTAAGGGTGTGGAGCTCTACTGTACCTCAAGTATTAATGCAATTCTATTTTCTTTTATTCAAATCTCTCTTATTCTTATTCCAAGATATTCATTCGTACCCAAGAACATGATGAATGTAATGATTAAGTGACGCTCATTATCATTCTCACTTATGAACGCACGTGATTGACAACCACTTCCATTCTACATGCAACAGAGCTTGAATGTGTATCTCTTAGATTCCTCAACAGAATCTTCGTGGTATAAGCTAGATAGATGGCGGCATTTATGAGGATCCAGAAAGTCTCACCATGTCTGTGGTATTCCGAGTAGGATCCTGGGAATCCGAAAAGTCTCACCTTGTCTGTGGTATTCCGAGTAGGATTCCGGTAATGAATGACTGTGACGTGCTTCAGACTCGCAAGTACTGGGCGTTAGTGACAGACGCAAAAGAATCAAGGGATTCTATTCCAGTAGGAGCGGGAACCAACCAGTGATTAGCCGTGCTGTGACAGAGCGCGTGAGCGTAGTTTTGACTGCGAGGATGGGATGTAGCTTTCGGCCAGGTGATGCCTCCATACGATTAGCCATGCGAGTGACAGCTGCAGAGGACCATTTTCCCGAGAGGATTCAAAGTAGCCATCGTCGAACAGTGAACCCCTATACACAGCTTGCCATGGAAAGGAGTAAGAAGGATTGAGTTGAAGCAGTAGGAAAGCAGGCGTCCGTGAGCCATGCAGTATCTCCATATGCTTATCTGAGATTCCCACCAATGAATCTGCATAAGTATCTCTTTTATTATTTCCTTTTATTATTTGATTTTCTAAATTCCATAATTTTATCTGCCTAACTGAGATTTACAAGGTGACCATAGCTTGCTTCATACCAACGATCTCTGTGGGATCGACCCTTACTCACGTAAGGTTTATTACTTGGACGACCCAGTACACTTGCTGGTTAGTTGAACGAAGTTGTGTCCACTCGTGCCAATTTTAAATTTCATAAAAGTACAACTTAAAGAATAGCGATCACAATTTCGTCCACCACTGGCGTTCAACGCTAGCAATGAGCACTTCATGGGCGATGAATGCCCACTCTGGCCTCCCTGGCTGGCGTTCAACGCCAGCAGGGTCTTTACTACAGGTTGTTCTATTTCTAGCGTTGACTATTTCTGTTTCTATTCTAACTACTGCACGTGATCATAAACTCAAAGAAAACATGAAAGTTAACTGAAATAGCTTAAATATAAATAAGAAAACATTAATTATTGATGGGTTGCCTCCCAACAAGCGCTTCTTTAACGTCACTAACTTGACGGTTAGCTCCTTACGGAGATGGATAGGGGCTCAGAATTTCGCCCCTTACGGTGAATTTCTTGCATGTGCTCTCATGGAAAAGTTCCACATGTTCCAGAGACAGGATCCTGCACAAGTATGTGGGATGACTGAATTATTTGTGAAGACAACCATCATGCCAGGTGAGAGGTCTTCAGTGGGGATTTTCTTATCCCTCCAGCCTTTAGGTACTTTCTTCTTAGTACCTTTGTTCTCAGTGCTTGACAGCGACTGTCCAACACCAAACTTAGAATTGGTGTTTGGGGACTCTGTATATCTCTGCACTGAGAGAGAAGGTTGAAGCACTTCATGCTTATGCATGGTGCTTCCTTTAACTGAGGAAGAATGAGGTTTTTGAACATTAAATACAAGACATTCCTCATTTAATTGCAGGACTATTTCTCTTTTGTCTACATCAATCACATCCTTGGCTGTAGCTAGGAAGGGTCTTCCAAGGATGATGGACTCATCCTCTTCCTCCCCAGTATCCAGGATTATGAAGTCAGCAGAGATGTAAAGGTCTTCAACCTTTACCAAGACATCCTCTACTAGTCCTTAAGCCTTTTTCATAGACTTGTCTGCCATCTCAAGAGAGATTCTTGCAGCTTGTACCTCAAAGATTCCCAGCCTCTCTATTACAGAGAGAGACATGAGGTTTATGGTTGACCCTAGGTCACATAGAGCCTTATCAAACGTTATTGTACCTATGGTGCAAGGGATTAAGAAGCATCCAGGATCTGACTTCTTCTGAGGTAACTTATGCTGAACTAAGGCATTGAGCTCTTTGGTTAGCACTGGAGGTTCTTCCTCCAATGGCTCCGTGCCAAATAACTTGGCATTCATCTTCATCAAAATTCTTAGGTACCGATCAACTTGCTCTTCTCTAGTTTACTCTTCCTCATCAGAAGAGGAGTACTCTGCAGATTCTATGATCTTCAACCAAGCATTCAAGGGAACTTCAATGGGCTCCTCATGAACCTTGGGTTCTAACAGTTCTTCAATAGTGAAGTTCTTGGTGGGCTGAGGCTTGCCAACTATCCCTATTATGGCATTCAATGCCAAAACTTGTGTTTCTTTGGGCATTGAACGGCCAGCTTGAATACCTTCACTGGCATTCAACGCTAGTTATTTTGCCTTTGTGGGAATTTAATGCCCAGTAAGGACCTTTTAGTGGCGTTCAACGCTAGAATTAGGGAAGCATTGGGTGTTGAACGCCCAGCTAATGCCCGAATGCCAGCTTCTCTGCCATTTTGGGCGTTGAACGCCCAGTAGGGGCTTCCTTACTGATGTTCAACGCCATCTTAGGTACCAATTTGGGCGTTGAATGCTAGTAAGGTCTTCCTTATTGGTGTTCAATGCCTCTTGGGTTCACTTCAGTGTTACTAGGAAGAGTGTTAGGAGGAGTCTCAGGGATTCTCTTGCTCAGCTGACCAACTTATACCTCCAGATTTATGATGGAAGATCTTGTTTTAGTTATGAAACTATGAGTGGTCTTAGAGAGGTTGGAGTCTATTGTGACTAAGTCAGAAAGGCTCTACCTAGGAGTCTCTAAATGTTCCTAAGAAGATGGGAATGGTGGTTTGTTGTTGAACCTATTCTGGGTTCTTCCACCTTGATTATTGTTAAAGCCTTGCTGATGCTTCTGTTGATCCTTCCATGAAAGGTTAGGATGATTCCTCTATGAAGGGTTGTAGCTATTTTCATAGGGTTCTCCCATGTAATTCTCCTCTTCTAGTGAAGGTTGATCTGGATCTTAAGCTTCTCCTTCATAGGAGGATTCTTGAGTGCTGCCAGTTGCAGCTTGTGATCCGGTCAAATACTGAGAGATCATATTGACTTATTGGGTCAAGATCTTTTTCTGAGCCAATATGGCATTCAGAGTATCAACTTCCAAGACTCCTTTCTTTTGAGCTACCCCATTATTTATAGGGTTTCTCTCAGAAGTGTACATCAATTAGTTGTTTACAACCATTTTAATGAGTTCCTGTTCTTCAACAGGTATTTTTTTCAAGTGGAGTGATCCAACAGAAGAATGATCCAAGGACATCTTGGATATCTCAGATAGGCCATCATAGAAGATCCCTAGGATAGACCATTCTGAGAGCATGTCAGGAGGATACCTCCTGATCAGTTGCTTGTATCTTTTCCAAGCTTCATAGAGGGATTCACCCTCTTTTTATCTGAAGGTTTGAACTTTCACCCTGAGCTTTCTCATCTTTTAGGGTGGAAAGAACTTAGTCAATTAAGCATTGACCAACCTTTTCTAAGAGTCCAGGATTTCCTTAGGTTGAGAATCCAACCATATCTTAGCTCTGTCTCTAACAGCAAAAGGGAAAAGCATAAGTCTGTAGACCTCATGATCCACTCTGTTGGTTTTAAGAGTATCACAGATCTGTAAAAATTCAGATTGGAACTGATATGGATCTTCCAGTGGAAGTCCATGAAATTCGCAATTCTGTTGCATGAGAGAAACTAATTGAGGCTTTAGCTCAAAGTTATTAGTTCTAATGGCAGGTATGGAGATACTTCTGCCATAGAAGTCAGTAGTGGGTGTAGTGAAATCACCCAGAACCTTCCTTGCATCTCCTTCATTATTCGGCTCAGCTGTCATGTCTGTACTTTCAGTTTCTTATTCGAAAAGTTATGTAAGATCTCTTCCGGAGTGTTATGCTTTAACTTTTTGCAAACACTTCCTTAGAATCCTCTCAGGTTCAGGATCAAGATCCAAGAGAGGTTCTTTATCCCTGTTCCTGCTCATAAACAAGAAAAGAAAAACAAGAAAGAAGAAGAATCAGAGCTCTATGTTCAAGAATAGAGGACTCCCTGTGAGATGTGAAGAAGAAAGAAGAATGAAAATAGAGGAAGGAGATGAAAAATTCGAATAAAAGGGAAGAAGAATTCAAAAATTAGAAGTAAAAAAAGAAACTAGAATTAAAATATTTTTGTTTTTATTTTATTTATTAATTGAATTCAAAAATTAAAAGCTAATTAACTAAAAAGATTTGAAAGTTAAATGATGAATTTCGAAAAAGAAGATAGAGAAATAGAAGAGAAGTTTTCGAAAATAGGAGAGCGAAGAATTAGTTAGGAAGTTTTGAAAAAGAAGAAAGAGAAAACAAGTAACTAATTAAGAAATATTTGAAAACAAGATAACATAGAAGATTTGAAAAAGATTTAATTTTGATATTTGAATTTTGAGTTTTGAATTTTAAAATTTGAATTTTAAATTTTCAATTTTTAATTTGAAACAATATGAGATAAAGATTTGAAAAAGATTTGATTTTTGAAAAGAATCGATTTTGAAATTCAAATTTAAGATAAAATAAGATAATGATTTGAAATTAAAAAAGATAAGATAAGAAAAGATAAAGATTTGAAAAAGGTTTGAATTTTTAAATTTTAAAAGAAAGATAAGATAAGATAGAATTAAATTAAAAGAAAATATTTTGAAAAGATTTTAAAAAGATAAGATTTGAAATTTGAAATTTGAAATTAAGACGGCTAATCCACGACTTCGTTGGGGACTTCTCAAGACACCAGTTCAGCCGAGGTATGGGGAGATTAGGGTCTTTGTGGTAGAGGCTAGAACCAAAGGCGCAATGATGAGTCCATATTTTCCGATATATTTTGGCTTGATTTTGGATGGATTCTAGCATATGAACTCACACTTAAGCACCAAAATAGCATACTTTTGTATTTTAATGCTTGGATTAGTGATTTTTAATTCCACTTCTATGTCATTTGATGCAGTGATATGGTTTGTGAGTGATTTCAGATCTTGGAGGCAAGAATGGATGGCCAAAAGTGGAAAAAAGCATGTACAAGGGAAAAACATGAAGAAAACAAGGAAAAGCACACACAGCGAAGTGTGCATGCGCACAACCCCTCGTGTGTGCGCACGAGCGAGGATTTCCATGTGTGTGTGCGCATAAGTGCTTCTGCGTATGCACAAGTCAACTTTCAGCTGAGTGTGTGGATGCACACATCTGTGCGTCCGCACAGGTCCCTACACATGATTGCATTAATAAAACATGTGCTGCGCGAATTTGGAGGCCCTTGGCTCATTTTTGGAAGGCTGAAATGCTGAATGGAAGTGCTATATAAAGGGGATGTCAACACATTTGAAGGCATGAGGCTTTAGCTCACTTAGAGAGTTTAATTTCATAATATTAGGAGTAGGAGTAGTGTAGAGTAGACTGCTCTATTAGGGTTTCATTTCCATTTCAATTGTAGTATTTTATAGCAAGCTTTGATCTTTAATTTTGCTTCTTTAATTGTAAGTACTCTCAATTTCCTCTTTAATTAAAGCACTTTTACCTTTACTTCCTTTTGGTTCAAGTTACTTTGTTCATATTGCAATTTTGTGTTTCTTGAAGTTTTGATCAATGAATTTTATGTTTCATGCTTCATTTATGTTTGACTGCTTGTTTATGTTTGGTTTTGTTGATAGTTGGTTATAGTTTTATCATTTTCCTTGCAATTTCCCATGTTTTACTTTTATGCACACAAGGTGTTTGTGAAAATGCCAACTTTAGATTTTGAGTAGATTTTCACACCTTGGCTTGTGGTTTGAGTTCCTAGGATACTAGAGTCATAATGTCCGATATTTAGTGGTAATTCTTGGGGAGTTAGTTGACTCTTGTTTCCATTAAATCTAGCCTTTTATCAACTAGTTTGGTAAGTTGGCTAGGACTTATGGATTAAGGTCAATTATGCTTGCTTGACTTACTCCTCGATGGTTGGGGTTGACTAGGCGAGACGAACTCATGATAATTACCATAGTTGTGGATATGGCAATAATAGGATTCCTTGGATCCTCAATCCCAAGTCAAGGCTTCTTTTATGCATTTTCACTAGTTTTGATCTTGTTTCCTTTTTACTTGCATTAATTCCCAATTTTGAGCATCCCTTAGTTCTTTTAATCTTTTGTTCTTTCGATTTTGCAAAACCCCTTTTTGTCCTATCAACCGAAAGCGTATAACACTTCGATTGCACTCCTAGGTCAGAACGACCCGAGGTTTAATTACTCTCAATTTATACTTGATTTGAATTTTAAAACATTCAATTTGAGCATTACTTGTTGGCTTGGAACTATACCTATGACGCCAATCTTATCTTGAGATGAAATTCCTAGCCGATAATTTTGCTCACTGTCAAATTTGGCGCCGTTGCCGGGGAGATGCAATCGGCGTTATATCTTTTGGTTGATGTAAATATGTTGATAATGTAAATAGCACTTCTTGGTTGTTTGTTTGCTTTTCATAGTAGGTTTTTGTTTATATTTTCTTGATGACTTTTTCACACCATAACCACAATGCACCCCAATGGAACCCAAACACTTACCTTTCTAGTCACCAATCTTACACGCCATCACCTCACTACATACAAAACCAAAACCCTTACCCTCATGAGTTCGATTGTCAACCTTCATCACCTCAATCTTCATCTTCATATATGGATCAAGCCACACAAGAAGTACTATTCATGCTCTTTCAAGAACAACAAGAGTTCCGGAAGAAGCAAGAGCAAGTCGTGTCTACCTTTACAAAAGCTTTGGATCATTTAGCTTTATTGAATTCATGCCACAAGCAAAAAATTCTAGTGGATGAATGTGTGGGACCAAGTGAAAAGTGTGGAGTGAAAGAAGAATTGCAAAATCAAGAAGAAGATGTCAAGTCACAACATAAAATGCCAAGGGAGACAAATGAAGAGTTGGTGGGAATTGATCAAGAGGATTTCATCATTCAAGATTTTTTGTCCAACTTGGGTAATTCCTTCTATGACCTTCATGAACCTCCATTATTAGATTTGGAAGGAGATGTTGATGTGGACTTCACACAACCTCCAATTTTTTACTTAAGTGGTGATAAAGAAGATTCAAAAGAGGTTGAGAAAGATCTTAGTTGCCAAGAGGTGAAAGCCTTTGTGCAAGAGCAAATTGAGTGGGTGAAGATTTCTTCAACAAGCTTTCTAGCCCCACAACAATATGCCGTCTTAGAAATGGATTGTCAACTTCGAACCTTTCTTGGAGTATTGGATAGTAAAGAGAAGAAGGTTGATTGGCCAAGAAATGCAAAGTACATCCAAGAGCCAGTCCAACCTTTAGAGCTCAATTAAGGTGCAAGAGTCAATGTAGTGGATTCCAGGGAATGCACAAGTGTTCTAATGGTGATTTAAGACATTGTTCATCCAAGTGCAGGAGTGAGGATCAAGAAGAGGGTGAACAAAAGACTAGAGTATGGGATCCGGGCATAAATTTCAAGAATCAACAAAGTTGGATCCTAATTGCTAGCTTGAAATATCTCATGAGTTTGATGCAATCTAATTGGGACCCCAGAGGTCAAATCGATAACAAACTTGGTTGGAGATTCAAGGAGGAGTGGAAGCATAAGCCGCCCTAACGAGGATCTCCTCACCATGACCAACTTAGGACTATAAACCAAAGTGCTAGGTGGGAGACACCCCACCATGGTAATATCCTTCTAACTTTCACTTTTTTAACTCTTGTTCCATGAATGATTGGCTATGTTGCTTGGTTGATTAGATTTATTTTGATGTTTGTTAAGTAATCTTAGTGAAATAATGTATTTTTGGGAGTTTTGTGATGTTTTGGGACTTGAAAACCTATTTTGGATGTCAAGTTTGATGCCTTGGAGGCATAATTTTTGTTGTAGGAACAGAGACATGTGCGTGCGCACAGCCTTGTGCGTCCGCACAGATCTCCTGTTTTCCGATTCCCGTGCGTACGCACAGCAATGTGCGCACGCACACCCTTAAACACCCTTACTGTTCCCAGCACGCGCATAGCTTGTGCGTGGGAACACTCCTCACATGGTGTGCAGCCGCACACATCCCCTTTCTAAAAAAAAAACCTCTTGTGCATGCGCATAGCTCTGAGCGCACGCACAATCTTGAATGCCCCCTGGCCGCAGCGCACGCACAGCCTGTGCACATAACCCCCTTTTTCCTCATCTGTGTGCCCGCACACTACCTTATGCACCCGCACAGGATGCGATACACCTTCTGCTCGTAGCGTCCGCACGACCATGTGCGTTCGCATACCCCCTATTCCTTGTGTGCATCCGCACATGACCTTGTGCGTCCGCACTGATGACAAGTCATCATATGCTTGTTTTTCAAGCTAATTTCACTTGTTTCATTGGTTTTTATGGACTTTATTGCATTACAAGAAAGCAATTTGGAGTGGAAGTGCATGGTTTCTTTGAATCAATCAACCACCCTTTAATTGACACAAAATCATGAAGTTTAAGCTTGAATTAATTGATTTTTAAATGAATTTTAAGCTTTGTGAATTTTGTGATACTTTGATTGGTTTTTTTGATTACTTGTAGGTGAAGAAAAGAAAAAATAGGAAAAGCGTGGCCTAAGGAGCATGATCTAAGCAAAGAAAGAAAGCGTGGCACAAGGCAGAGAAGCGTGGCTCAAAGAATGAAAAAGCATGGATGCATTCATCCAAGGAACAAGGGCATAAAGCTCTTGCCAAGAGCTTAAAGCTCTTGTGGAGAGCTTTCCTTCAAATAATCAAAAGCCAAGCTCTTGCCAAGAGCTTAAAGCTCTTGCCAAGAGCTTTATCACAAGCACATGGAAGAATGAAGCAAGGCAAGCTCACATGCAAAGCTCTTGCCAAGAGCTTTGTCCAAGAGGTTTTTCGGGCATTCCAAGGGAAAAATCAAGGAGAAAAAGCTCAAATATGCACTCACCAAGACTTGAACCCATGACCAAGGAGAGGGGGCCAACGCTATTCAACAAGGAAAAACAAGCCAAAATTGGCTTGTTTTCATTCAGCAAGGTTCGAACAGGGAGCATTAAGGAAGCAAGGCCTAGTGCGCCACTAACTTGCCAAGGAAAATGGCCAGCAACTTCCTTCACCAAGATTCGAACCGGGTACCTCAAGGAAGCAAGATTTTGGGCACTACTCTTGTGCCAAGAAAGCTAGCTCCACAAGTGCTCCACCCAAGATTTGAATCAAGGACCTCAAGGACAAGTAAAGCTCTTGCCAAGAGCTTTAAGCTCTTGCAAAGAGCTTTGTTCTCTTGTCACAAGGGAGGACCGTGCACACACTTTAGCAAGGAAGGGAACCAAAGCTCTTGGCCAAAGCTCTTGCCAAGAGTCGAGCTTTTCCCTGGGAGGTGCACCATGGGCCAAAATTCAACAAAAAATCCAAATTACTTCATTTCTTCACCAATTTTGAGAGCCCACCCAAATTCTTAGATCCACATTAGGAAGTGTATAAATAGGTGTTAGTTAGCTATAGAAAAATTTTTTTTACTTTTACTTTTCAATTTTACTTTCACTTTTAGCTTCTTCTGACATTTTTTTTTGAAATTGTAATTGGAGAATTGGATCATTTTACTTTCTGTTTTGAATTCTTCTTGCTCTTTTGAAAACTTCTAATTGAATTGGAAGAAGACTTGAGTTCTCCTCCTTTGGGCATTCTCGTTTCCTTCTCTGCAAGGCTTGCTTGAGTCTTGGGTGTGAAGAATTGAGGAAATTCTTTCTCAATCTCACCAGTAAGGAGCATCTGGCTGGCGTTCAACGCCAGAACAGAGCATGAAACTGGCGTTCAACGCCAGAAACAAGCAACATTCTGGCACTGAATGCCAGGAATGTGCCTAGAGAAAAAAGCTGGCGCTGAACGCCAGCAACAAGCATGAAACTGGCGTTCAACGCCAGAAACATGTTACATGTGGGCGTTGAACGCCCAGAATGTGCACCACTCGGCATTTAAACACCAGAATGGTGTGCAAAGGCATTTTACATTCCTATTTGGTGCAGGGATGGAATTCCTTGACACCTCAGGATCTGTGGACCCCACAGGATCACCTCAGGATCTGTGGATCCCACAGGATCCCCACCTAACATATTCCCACCTTACCTCCTAATCTTATTTTACTCTTCCCCATGTCACACTTCCCAAAACCCTTCACCAATCACCTCAATCTCTCTCACCCACCTTCAAAATTCAAAAACACTTTCCCACCCAATCCCACCCTATATGGCCGAAACTTCACTCTCCCCTTTCCCTATATATACCCTTCCATTCTACTTCATTTTCACACAACACTACCCCTTCTACTATACCTTGGCCGCACCACCAACTCTCCCTCTCTACCATATTTTCTTCTTCTTCTTCTTCTCTTCTTTCTTCTATTGCTCGAGGGCGAGCAATATTTTAAGTTTAGTGTGGTAAAAGCATAAGCTTTTTGTTTTTCCATTACCATCAATGA
>NC_029775.3:37727936-37728201 GCF_000817695.3 Arachis duranensis
GACCTCAAGCCTGTGGCTAGAGGATGGTTGGAGTTCATTCAACGCTCCATCATTCCCACTAGCAATCGATCTGAAGTTACTGTGGATCGGGTCATCATAATTCATAGCATCATGATTGGAGAGGAAGTAGAAGTTCATGAGGTCATCTCCAATGAAATCTACAAAATAGCCGAGAAGCCCTCCACCATGGCAAGGCTAGCTTTTCCTCACCTTATTTGCCATCTATGTTACTCAGCTGGAGTTATCATAGAAGGAGACACCTCCA
>NC_029775.3:37728329-37729116 GCF_000817695.3 Arachis duranensis
ATCAAGAAATCCCTGAGATGCCTCAAGGGATGCACTTTCCTCCCAATAACTATTGGGAACAACTCAACACCTCCTTAGAAGATTTGAGCCACAATATTGAACAATTAAGGGCATCATGAGCACTCCATCATTCTCCATGAAATAAGAGAAGATCAAAGAGCAATGAGGGAGGAGCAACAAAGACAAGGAAGGGACATAAAAGAACTTAAGAACATTGTTGGTCCTTCAAGAAGAAGACGCCACTAAAGGTGGATTCATTCCTTGTTCTTATCTCTTTCTGCTTTTCATTTTTTTTATATGTTGAGTTTATCTATGTTTTGTGTCTCTACTTCATGATCATTAGTATGTGGTAACCATGTCTTAAAGCTATGAATAAAATCCATTAATCCTTCACCTCTCTTAAATAAAATATGCTTTAATTCAAAAGAACAAGAAGTACATGAAATTCGAATTTATCCTTGAATTTAATTTAATTATATTGATGTGGTGACAATACTTTTTGTTTTCTGAATGAATGATTGAACAGTGCATATGTCTTTTGATATTGTTGTTTATGAATGTTAAAACTGTTGGGTCTTGAAAGAATGATGAACAAAGAGAAATGTTATTGATGATATGAAAAATCATGAAATTGATTCTTGAAGCAAGAAAAAGCAGTGAAAAAGAAGAAGCTTGCGAAAAAAAAGAAAAAGAAAAAGAAAAAAAAAGCAAAAGCCAATAGCCCTTAAAACCAAAAGGCAAGGGTAAAAAGGATCCAAGGCTTTGAGCATCAATGGATAGGAGGGCC
>NC_029775.3:37729586-37729769 GCF_000817695.3 Arachis duranensis
AGCAAAACTCTGAAAAAGGCTGACAAAAGGACTGCTGATGTTGTTGGAATCTGACCTCCCTGCACTCGAAATAGATTTTCTGGAGCGACAGAACTCCAATGGCGCGCTCTCAACGGCGTTGGAAAGTAGACATCCAGATCTTTCCAGCAATATATAATAGTCCATACTTTATTCGGAAATTTA
>NC_029775.3:37730013-37731555 GCF_000817695.3 Arachis duranensis
ACTCATGTAAACCCTAGTAGCTAGTCTAGTATAAATAGGATAAGCTACTATTGTATTAGACATCTTTTGACAGTTTAATCTTTGACTGTTTTAGTCTTTGATCATTCAGTCTTTTCATCATTCAGGGGGCTGGCCATTCGGCCATGCCTTAACCTTTCACTTATGTATTTTCAACAGTGGAGTTTCTGCACACCATAGATTAAGGGTGTGGAGCTCTGCTGTACCTCAAGTTTCAATACAATTACTATTACTTTCTATTCAATTCTCTTTTATTCTTATTCCAAGATATACGTCGCACAACACTTTGATGAATGTGATGATCCGTGACACTCATCATCATTCTCACCTATGAACGTGCGTGACTGACAACCACTTCCGTTCTACTTTAGGCCGGGCGCATATCTCTTAGATTCCCCAACAGAATCTTTGTGGTATAAGCTAGATAGATGGCGGCATTCATGGGGATCCGGAAAGTCTAACCTTGTCTGTGGTATTCCGAGTAGGATCCTGGGAATCCGAAAAGTCTAACCTTATCTGTGGTATTCCGAGTAGGATTCCGGTATTAAATGACTGTGACGAGCTTCAAACTCCTGAAGGCTGGGCGTGATGACAAACGCAAAAGAATCAAGGGATTCTACTCCAACCTGATTGAGAACCGACAGATGATTAGCCATGCTGTGATAGAGCATTTGGGCCATTTTCACTGAGAGGATGGGATGTAGCTATCAACAACGGTGATGCCTCCAAACGATTAGCCGTGCAGTACAGCGCATAGGACCATTTTCCCGAGAGGATTAAAAGTAGCCATTGATGATGGTGATGCCCTACATACAGCTTACCATGGAAAGGAGTAAGAAGGATTGGATGAAAGCAATAGGAAAGTAGAGATTTGAGAGGATTCTAGCATCTCCACACGCCTATCTGAAATTCCCACTATTGATCTACATAAGTATTTCTATCCTTTTTTATTTTATTTATCTTTTAATTATCTAATCCAATTACATTTGACCCTATGAATCCACTTAACTGAGATTTATAAGGTGACCATAGCTTGCTTCATACCAACAATCTCTGTGGGATCGACCCTTACTCACGTAAGGTATTACTTGGATGACCCAGTACACTTGCTGGTTAAGTTGAACGGAGTTGTGTCCACACATAGTTGAAAAAGCAATGAATTTTACAAAATACAATAACAAAGGAATCACAATTTCGTCCACCAGCAGACAATTCAAGAAAACAAGCTTATGGACTTGTAGAGGATGTTCTGGTAAAAGTTGAAGACTATTACATCCCTGCTGATTTTATAGTCCTAGAGACTAGAGAGTGCATGGATGAATCCATCATCCTTGGCAAACCCTTCCTAGCCACAGTAAAGGCTGTGATTGATGTTGACAGAGGAGAATTGATCATTCAAGTGAATGAAGGATCCTTTGTGTTTATGGCTCAAGGATATCCCTCTGTAACTGATGAGCGGATAATTTATACGCTTTTTGGCATTGTTTTCATATAGTTTTTAGTAAGTTTGAGCTACTTTTAGGG
>NC_029775.3:37731655-37733821 GCF_000817695.3 Arachis duranensis
ATTAAGAGTTCGTGAAAATTTATTACTTTCTTAGCACCCAATTCGGCCAAGGAGAGTTAATTTTCATTAATTGTCTTCTTACTTTTGTCTAGGTGATTCTTGTTGGTGTTTTAAGTGTTTAAGGACTCATTTCGACAAGAGGTAAGGGTTAAGATTAGTTAGACTATCCTTATGCCTGATTTTGCATCCATATGAGTCATTTGTGATGATTTTGTGCATAAAAGCTGATTATGGAAATTGTATGATATACAGCTATTTTTGACTTATATATATGTGAAATATAAATATTTTGATGCTGATATTGCTTGTATTAAAGGGCCGAAAAGTTGTAGCACTTGGAGTCTAAGTTTCAAACCTTAAAAAGTCACTAAAAAGTGGAGAGAAACATGGAAAAATGCTCCTGAAAATTCATGAAGCAGTGTAAAAAGTGTGGAGTAAAAGGATTAAAAAGATGCTAGAATTTAGGTTTTAGTCTTATAGAATTAGTATGATGCAACATAAGGAGTAACTCGGTCATTAAGGACAAATAGAGGGCTAAAAATATAATTACAATAAATTAGACTTAGAATTATGGTCTTAGTAGTCTTACGGATAAAATTGTAATTATATAAAAGAGTCGGGTTAAAATTATAACTAAGAAAAACTGACGGCCCTAAATAAAAGCTTTAGTAAAATTAGGGTTAAAAGCAGAAGTGCGATAAATTAATAAAGTAAGAAAAGTAATTTAAGGGCGAAATAGTCTTTTGTGTCATTAAGAGTAAAACTGGCATTAAATTGGTAAATGAGGAGTCATAAGGTCAAGTCGGTAATTTTGACACTAAATAAGACTAAAAAATATTATTTAAGACACTTAGAGGCAAAATAGTAATTTTTAAAAAAGTTATATCTAAAACTGGTTAGTTAACTTACTAGAGAATAAAATAGTCCTTTTGGTAAAATATAAAGATAAAATGGTAAAGTAGCAACCTTAGGGGTAAAAGTGTCTCTGTAAAACATACGAAAAATATCTAAAGAGAAGCTTAATGTAACGAAGGTAAGATGAAAATTTCGTAAAGTAATAGGGACAAGGTGGTTAATTGTGACTAAAGGCTTAGAGTACTTAGAAAAGAGAAATCGTGCATAAGAGTTATTATTTAAAGAGAAACTCTATGTTGCCATCAGTTTTTTATAATTTAGAGCATCATTTGGCCATCATAAATACTAAATTATTATTTATGTATGCAAATTCTAAAAACTATGGGTGCAAATTATATTGATTCATGTGTGTAAACTCTGGTAAATATAGGTGAAAATGATATGTTTCTTATGTGAAAACATTTGTAAACATGTGTGCAAACTATTGCTATCAAGTGCTGTGATGAGTTTGGATTTGTACTAGTTTGGAAATTTTAGCAAAACAAGAATTACTTCGTCGGTAGCATAGTCCAATCCGGAAATTCAAATCCCAACCATCAAAGTTTAAATTCAAATCAAATATAAACCGAGAGTAATCAAACCTCGGGTCGTCTTCCCTAGGAACTAATGCCGATAAGTGCATACAATTTTGGTTCCAAGAAAGCAAATGGGGTTTTCAATAAAGAAGCAAACAATAAAGGGATAAAAGAACAAGCTAAAATTGTAATTAATAAAGTAATAAATGAATAAAAGAACTATGAATGTAATATAGACAAGTTATACTATAAAATGAAGGGAAATGTGGTTAAAACATAAATGAAACCTTGACTTGGGATGTGTTATGGAATTCCTTCCTTACTGATGTGTGGAAAAACGATCCAACACAAAACTCACCGGCAAGTGTACCGGGTCGCATCAAGTAATAAAACTCACGGGAGTGAGGTCGATCCCACAGGGATTGAAGGATTGAGCAATTTTAGTTTAGTGGTTGATTTAATCAAGCGAATCAAGTATTGGTTGAGTGATTTTGTATCCAACAGTAAGTAAATAGCAGGAAATGTAAAGGGAGAGGGATGAATTGCAGAATTTAAAGAGAACTGAAAGTAAAGGTGCTGAATCTTAAAGAACAAGAAATTAAATGACTGAAACTTAAAGTGCAAGAAATGTAAATTGCAGCAACTTAAAGTGCAAGAAATGTAAATTGCTTGAATGGAAATAGGGAATTGAGGTTTGGGAATTCAGAATTTCAGCAAGGGAAATTAAACTGCAACA
>NC_029775.3:37733844-37738376 GCF_000817695.3 Arachis duranensis
AGAAGATGAATTGGAAGTAACTAGAATTCAAACAGGAAATGAAATTAAATTGCAGCAGGGGTTCACAGAAGAACCAAAAAGGAAAATGGGATCTCAGGACTCCAGAGACTAGAGAGCAAAGTCTAGATCTCAATTGCCTTCCCAGATCCAAGTTCACAAAGCAATTAACAAGAAATTAAAGAAGACGCAGTACAGGAAATGTAATTGAACTCAATTATGCAGAAGAGGAATTAAAGAGATCTTGAATGGAGATTGAGACAGAATTTCCTCAATTATTCACACCCAAGACTCAAACAAGAAAAGTAAAAATGCTCAAACAAGAACGAGGAAGAAGAGAGATCAATTCTCCTCCCCAATTCTCTGAAATCTCAGTTCCTAGCTCTCAACGAAGTCTCAAAATTCAAAAATCAAAAGAAGGTTCTAAAGTCAAAAGTAAAAGAAGAGGTCCCCTAATTACATCAAACTATCTCCTATTTATACACTTTCTATTCTTGGATTTTGGAATTTGGATGGGCTTTTGATTTGGTGAAGAAATGAATTAAATTGGATTTTTAATCCAATTTTTAGCCCATGAGAAAGTGGCTTCCAAGAGGCTGCCCTGCCCTTGTGGAAGGCAGAGCAGGAAATGGTGCATGCGGCCTCGTGCGTGCGTGCTTGATGAGAGTGATGCTGCAGGATGCTGCCCTGCCCTTGTGGAGGGCAGGGCAGAGTTTTCTTGGTGCGCCAGATTCTGCTGCCCGTGCGTGCTGCTGCTGGCCGAGTGTTCAAGTCCTGGCCGTGCCAAGATGCTGCGCCATGCACCAAGAAATGCTGCCCTGCCCTTGTGGAGGGCAGGGCAATGTGCCAAAGGTGAAGTCCCACGTTTGATACTCGGTGGAGGCACATGTTTCTCCTTTTTCCTTGGTTTTCTTGGCACCAAAGTCATGCCTAGTTCCTTACTTCCTCATGGTGCCGTGTTCGATTCATGGAGAATGAAAGCAAGCCACTTTTTGCTTATTTTATTGTGCTTGAGCGCTACTCCCTTCCTCTTTGTCCTTGGGTTCGAAACCCATAGGAAGCATTATGAAGCAATTCCTTTTGAATTTTTCTTGGGTGAAGCCCGATATTGCTCTTGAGGAGGGCAGGGCAGAGTTTTTGCTCTCTTTGATCCTTAGCATCAAATTATGCTCTGCCCTTGTTGTGGGCAGGGCAGTGATGCTTTTCAAGGCTTGGTTCAACATGCTGCTCTCCTGGAGGGCAGTGTGCTCTTGTGGAGAGCAGTGTTTGCCTCCTCCTTCTATGTTGCACCACATTTCTCATTTCTTGGCCATACTTCTTAAGCTACGTTTTTCTTCTTTTCTTCCTTTCTTCACCTACAAGAAACCAAAACAACCAATCAAAGTATCTCTAAACTCATAAGGTTTATAATTCATTAAAAATCAATTAATTCTTGCTTAAACCTCATGATTTAGCATCAATTACTAAACTTGCTGTTATAAGGTTTACTCTTTACTTGCTCCCTTGCTAACTTTTCTTTTCTCATGTTGCTTAACAAGCTTAGTATTCTTTGAAGGCTTGGTGTCTAATGTTGCAGTAGTAGCCTTTGGCTTTATTTTTACTCAACATCTTTCCACCACAAACACATGGCTCACTATTTCCTCCTAGGATCATTGATGCCCAACATCTCTTTTGGATAACTAAATGTTCTGTATCTAGGTTGCTCTTTATTGTGGACTTTCAATTGGCCATCCCAAATCAGTTGATCTAAGTGACCGGGTTTTGAAATACCCCTCAGAATTTACTTGTCCAAGCATATCCTAGTACAAGAACACCACAGGCATGTGTGCTAGGGTCCAAGCTATTGGTGTCCAACCTTTATTCTTTGTTTTTCTTGCCACATTGGCTTTTTCTTCTTCCTTTTCTTTCTGTTTTATTTTTTTTTATTCTCAAGGGTTTTTTCTTTATTGATAGGAACGTTTATAACAGCAAGCTAGCTCACACTTCAATGAAAATGATACTATGCAGCAATTATTTCATGAGTTATGCATTTAATCAAACACATACACCACCATTAACTTCCGTTCTAACTCACACAACATTGGATATTTACTTTCCAATTCAAACAATTCTCTTTTATTCAAGCTTATGGGAAACAAAACAAAATTCAGCTAGGAGATGGATGACAAAACAAAATTCAACTAGGTGATGAATGACAAGCTTCATGCAGATTAGCATTCTTAATCAAACAACTTCACTTGTAACTAGATAAACACTTTAGCAGGATATATAATGGTTTCCATGTTCAAAACAATTCACAGCAGCAAGGATTAAGTTTAGATACAACCTTTGAAGTTGCAGCCCTTTAGTTCTTCCTTCTGTTGTGTTTTCTTTGAGTTAAGATGCACAATATCTTCAATTGTTGACTTATGTCCTGCATAATTCTCAAAGTTGCTTGCTTCTCAAGCCCTTAATTGCATGGTTAGTATGCATATATTGAGTGTGGCTCTCGGATTTATTTAGGTGTTGGCACACCAAACTTAATTGTTTGCCACTGCCTCTGATGCAACAAGTTAACCATATGTGAAACCTTGTGTCCTTGCTAAAGGTTATGGGATTAAAGCTAGAAAGCAGTTAAATAGTTGGATAATTTGTTTGATTGCTTAGAGCTAGCACTTTGCAAGAGGTGAGAATGTGTTCTTAAATGAGATTTTTGGTGGAACACCAAACTTAGAATCCTTCATTCTCTCTTAATTTGTTTTGGTGTGAAACACCAAACTTATTTTAGGGTGGTTGATGCTGGTGATGTCTCAACTTGTCCCCTCTCACTGTAAGCTTTCTCTGTGTGCCTTGATGCTCAATTTCAATGTGCTCAAGAAAGAGTACTTGGTTGACAGTGTAATGATCTTCTGTTCCCAGCTGTTGATATACTAGTTGCACCTTATCACTTTTGGAAAATCCTTCAGTTGGGATTTTTTTGTTCTTCCATCCTTTGTAAACTTTCTTTTTATTTTTCTTCCTTTTCCTTGTCAGTCTTTCTTCCTTAACAGTGGCTTTAGTTGTGACATTTCCCTTATTGTTTATTATCCCAGCTTCTTTTTGAATTCCTTCTCCTCCTTGTACCTGCTCATTTTTCTGTTCTACTGTATTGTTGGTTGCTTGCTTTGGAGGAGAGTCACTACTTGTCTTGCTTGTTCCTTCATTATTTTGTGGTTCTGGAAATACTTTCAGGGTGATGCTTTCTTCATGCATCCTGAGGATTAGCTCTCCCTGCTCTATATCTACAATGGCTCTAGCAGTGGCCAAAAATGGTCGACCAAGTATTATGGAGTCATTCTCATTCTCTAATGAATCTAGGATCACAAAGTCTGCAGGAAATATGAACTTGTCAACCTTAACTAAAAGGTTCTCAATCAACCCTTTAGGATATACCACTGATTGGTCCACTAATTCCAAGGACATCTGTATTGGTTTCACCTCTCCTATGCCAAGCTTTTTCACTAAAGAGGATGGAATTAGATTTATACTTGCTCCTAAGCCACACATCCCCTTGTTGATGAATAGGCTTCCAATAGTGCAAGGTAGGAAGAAACCTCCAGGATCTTCAAGCTTGGGAGGGAGCCCTTTTCTGATTAATGCACTGCATTCTTCAGTGAGCAGCACAGTCTCTTTTTCAATCCAACGAATTTTCTTGTTAATAAGCTCTTTTAAGAACTTGGCATACAGAGGCATTTGCTCCAATGCTTCAGCCAAGGGTATGTTGATCTCTAGCTTCTTGAAAATCTCATCACTTGGTAGTGAGCTTGATGGTTTTTCAACAGAAATCTGCTTGGAGATTTGTCCAATCTGCCTTTCTAGGTTCTTCATGGAGGCTTCTTGGTTCTTTGTTGTCAATTCTTGATTCTTCATCATCTTCTCCATGAGCATCTCTAGATTATTAATCCTCTGAGAGTCTTGTGAGATTGGTTGGTTTTGGGGTGTTGATGGATGATGGTAGGTGTTTTGGTTAGTTGGGTGGTTATTGGGTGGATAATGGTTAGAGTTGGGATAAGTGTTTTGTGGTTTTTTGTATGTGTTTTGGTTAGTGTTTGGCTGGTTGTTGTGGTTTGTGTTTTTCCAATTGTTTTGAGTTGAGTTCCTTTGCCATGGCTGCTGAGTTTGATTGTGGTTGTCTCCCCAACTAAGGTTGGGATGGTTTTTCCAAGAGGGGTTGTAAGTATCACCATAGACTTCATTTGTTCCAGGATTTTGGTCGTGCATGTATTGGACTTGCTCTTGCTGTTGCTCCTCTTGAATTTCTTCATTTTGCCCCCAAATAGTTGATGGTTGACTCATTGCACTTACTGATGCAACTTGCAGGCGATCAATCCTTTTGGCCATTTGCTCAAATTGTTGTTGAATTTGCTGCTGCATTATCTTGTTCTGAGCTAGAATTGAATCCACTCCTTCCAACTCCATTACTCCTCTCCTTTGTGATGGTTGGCGACAAGTCATCTTAGCCTAGTTTTACTAGCCTTTTTCTTTTGTTTTCACTTGAATTATGCACTTTCTTGAGC
>NC_029775.3:37738423-37748336 GCF_000817695.3 Arachis duranensis
AGCTTCCTCTGTAGTTTTCATGAGTTGTAATGAGCCTCCAGCTGAATGATCAAGTGCTTCTTGAGCCTTCAGAGTAAGTCTCTCATAGAAGTTCTGCAGCTTGTCCCACTCAGTGAACATCTCTGGTAGACATTTCCTCAGTAGTGCCTTATATCTTTCCCATGCTTCATATAAATTTTCAGCCTCCATTTGAGTGAATGTTTGCACCTCAGTCTTCAATCTTATGATCCTTTGAGGGGGATAAAATTTGGCAAGAAACTTGCTTACCAAATCATCCCAAGTGTTGATGCTCTCCTTTGGAAATGTTTCTAGCCATTGAGTGGCTTTGTCCCTGAGAGAGAATGGGAAAAACAGCAGCTTGTATATGTCAGGGTGCACTCCATTGCTCTTAACTGTGTCACAGATTCTCAAGAAAGTGGATAGATGTTAGTTCGGGTCCTCTAATGGCCCTCCTCCAAAAGAGCAATTGTTTTGGATCAATGTGATGAGTTGTGGCTTCAGTTCAAAGTTGTTTGCATTGACATTAGGGGTAAGAATGCTACTCCCACAGTGTCTAGCATTTGCAAATGTGTAGGAAGCCAGTACTCTTCTTTGTTGTGGGTTATTGTTAGCTCCTCCTTCTGGTTGATTGGGATTTGATGGATCTCATTCCATCTCTTGAAATTCCTCCTCAGATTCTTCCTCTCCAACGATGTTCTTCCCTCTTTCAGCTCTTCTTAATCTTCGAAGAGTCCTTTGGTCAATTTCAGAGAGGATAGGGGAAGATCTTCCTGTACCTGACATACAAACACACAACAAGAAACACACAGGTCCAGAAAACCAGTGAAACTTCAATCTATTGCTAGAATGAACTTTTAGTTAGTTTAAGCAAAAATTCAAACAGTTAGTGTGTTAGTCAAAAATTAAAGAAACGGAAAAGAAAAAGTGCTTAATCTAGACCTCCACTTCACTTAATCATTGTCAATCTATTTCAATCCCCGGCAACGGCGCCAAAAACTTGATGTGTGGAAAACGATCCAACACAAAACTCACCGGCAAGTATACCGGGTCGCATCAAGTAATAAAACTCACGGGAGTGAGGTCGATCCCACATGGATTGAAGGATTGAGTAATTTTAGTTTAGTGGTTGATTTAGTCAAGCGAATCAAGTATTGGTTGAGTGATTTTGTATCCAACAGTAAGTAAATAGCAGGAAATATAAAGGGAGAGGGATGAATTGCAGAATTTAAAGAGAACTGAAAGTAAAGGTGCTGAATCTTAAAGAACAAGAAATTAAATGACTGAAACTTAAAGTGCAAGAAATGTAAATTGCAGTAACTTAAAGTGCAAGAAATGTAAATTGCTTGAATGGAAATAGGGAGTTCAGGTTTGGGAATTCAGAATTTCAGCAAGGGAAATTAAATTGCAACAATTAATAAAGCAGAAGATGAATTGGAAGTAACTAGAATTCAAACAGGAAATGAAATTAAATTGCAGCAGGGGTTCACAGAAGAACCAAAAAGGAAAATGGGATCTCAGGACTCCAGAGACTAGAGAGCAAAGTCTAGATCTCAATTGCCTTCCCAAATCCAAGTTCACAAAGCAATTAACAAGAAATTAAAGAAGACGCAGTACAGGAAATGTAATTGAACTCAATTATGCAGAAGAGGAATTAAAGAGATCTTGAATGGAGATTGAGACAGAATTTCCTCAATTCTTCACACCCAAGACTCAAACAAGAAAAGTAAAAATGCTCAAACAAGAACGAGGAAGAAGAGAGATCAATTCTCCTCCCAAATTCTCTAAAATCTCAGTTCCTAGCTCTCAACGAAGTCTCAAAATTCAAAAATCAAAAGAAGGTTCTAAAGTCAAAAGTAAAAGAAGAGGTCCCCTAATTACATCAAACTATCTCCTATTTATACACTTTCTATTCTTGGATTTTGGAATTTGGATGGGCTTTTGATTTGGTGAAGAAATGAATTAAATTGGATTTTTAATCCAATTTTTAGCCCATGAGAAAGTGGCTTCCAGGAGGCTGCCTTGCCCTTGTGGAAGGCAGAGCAGGAAATGGTGCATGCAGCCTCGTGCGTGCGTGCTTGATGAGAGTGATGCTGCAGGATGCTGCCCTGCCCTTGTGGAGGGCAGGGCAGAGTTTTCTTGGTGCGCCAGATTCTGCTACCCGTGCGTGCTGCTACTGGCCGAGTGTTCAAGTCCTAGCCGTGCCAAGATGCTGCGCCATGCACCAAGAAATGCTGCCCTGCCCTTGTAGAGGGCAGGGCAATGTGCCAAAGGTGAAGTCCCACGCTCGATACTCGGTGGAGGCACATGTTGCTCCTTTTTTCTTAGTTTTCTTGGCACCAAAGTCATGCCTAGTTCCTTACTTCCTCATGGTGCCGTGTTCGATTCAAGGAGAATGAAAGCAAGCCACTTTTTGCTTGATTTTATTGTGCTTGAGCGCTACTCCCTTCCTCTTTGTCCTTGGGTTCGAAACCCATAGGAAGCATTATGAAGCAATTCCTTTTGAATTTTTCTTGGGTGAAGCCCGATATTGCTCTTGAGGAGGGCAGGGCAGAGTTTTTGCTCTCTTTGATCCTTAGCATCAAATTGTGCTCCGCCCTTGTTGTGGGCAGGGCAATGTTGCTTTTCAAGGCTTGGTTCATTATGTTGCTCTCCTGGAGGGCAGTGTGCCCTTGTGGAGGGCAATGTTTGCTTCCTCCTTTTATGCGCCACACTTCTTATCTCTTGGGCCACGCTTTCTTAAGCCACGCTTCCTCTTTTCTTCTTTTCTTCACCTTCAAATAATCAAAACAACCAATCAAAGTATCACTAAATTCACAAGGCTTATAAATCATTTAAAAATTAATTAAATTTAGCTTAAACCTCATGAGTTAGCATCAATTTAATGGTGGTTGTTTGATTTAAAGAAGTTATGCATTTTCATTCCAAATCACTTACTTAAGATGCAAGAAAGTGCATAAAGACTAATAAAACAAGTGAAATTAGCTCGAAAAATGGGTATATGATGACTTGTCATCACTTACCATAACCACAACTATGATAATTATGATGGATTAATCTTACTAAGTTAACCCTTAACATCGAAGGATAGGTCAAGTGAGC
This sequence comes from Arachis duranensis, assembly GCF_000817695.3. Taxonomy (NCBI): domain Eukaryota; kingdom Viridiplantae; phylum Streptophyta; class Magnoliopsida; order Fabales; family Fabaceae; genus Arachis; species Arachis duranensis. The sequence continues at coordinate 37,741,523 of NC_029775.3, forward strand.
ATAATTGTTATTAATCCACAAATCCTAGCTAACTTACTAATTACCTTAGTAAGAAACTAGCGTTAGTGGAAACAATAACAACTAACAACCCAAGAATTATCACTAAATATTGGACATTATGGCTCTAGTAATCCATAAACTCATTTTTCCCAAGCCAAGGGGTGAAAATTACCCCCATAATCAAAATTGGCATTTCATCAAACACATAGTGGGTATAAATATAAAACATGGAAAAATTGAAAAATTGATGAAAACTATGAACCACAAATGATCACAACCAACAAAGGCAACTCAACAAACATGTAATAATCATCAATCATCAAATTAACCAACTAGAAATCTAAAATTGCAAGACTATGTATATATTGACAAAGGAAATTAAAGTGTAAGAAAATATAGAGCAAGTAGTGTAATAAAAGAGAAACTAAAGAAATATTTACAATGAGATAGCTAGGATCCAAAATCAAAACTTCAACTATAAAATTTTACAAAACCCTAATAAAAAACCCTAAGAAACTTGAGAGAAAATCTAACCTAAAACTACTCCTAAGTGTATTCTATAATGTATGGTATGTAATGGTATGATTTGGTGTTGCTTCCCCCCTTCATATATGCTTCAAAGCCTTCATAAATGGGCCAAAAAGCCCCTCAAATCGCGAGCCATGTGACCTTTTAATGAAGTCGTGCGCAAGGACTTGTGCGTACTCACAAGTATGTGCGTATGATAAACTCCAATTTTGTGGTTTATCTTGTGTTGATTTTAAGGAGATTTTATCAACTTTTCTCACATTTATTCAATGAAATAGCATGGTTTTGTGAATTTCTCCTAATTTGTGCTTAAGAGTAAAAACATGCCTTTTAGGCCCTAAAATTGATAAATTTAATTCACTTTAATTCTATTTGATGCGTTGATATTTTTGTTAAGTGATTTCAGATTTAGAAGGCAAAGATTGGGTTGAAGGAATGAAGGAAAAGCATGCAAAAATGGAGAATTCATAAAGAAATGAGGATTTGTCGAACTCAAGACCACGCGCACGCGTCACCCACACGTACGCGTGAGAAGGAGATTCGCTAGAGACACGCACGTGTCACCCACGTGCACGTGTGGAAGAGAAAGTCGCCAGCGACGCATACGCATCACCCATGCGTACGCGTGACAAGCAGCACGTGACCAACATAACAGAAAATGCTGGGGGCGATTTCTGGACTTGCTGAAGCCTAATCCAACTAATTTCTAATGCTTTTGAACCCAAGGATTGCAAGGGATTGGGGGAGAAGCCATTAGTGTAGTTTTACATCATGTTGTAGGTTAGAATTCTAGAGAAAGAAGCTCTCCCTTCTCTCTAGAATTTAGAGTAGTTTAGGTTAATTTCTCTTAGATTCAATTTCTAATTCTTGTTTTGATTTAGTTTTCCTCTTTTAATTTCTTATTGTTATATCTTTACCTTTCTAGTTTTACTTGTTAATTTCCCTATTTTGCTCTCTTTTATATTCTTGCACTCTTGTTGATTTTAATAAACTTTTAATGCAATTTTGTGTTTCTATGTTCTTTTTATGTTTATCTTAATTGCTATTATTGATTCCTTGCTTGTATTAGTTGTAGTTTTTATTAATTCTTTCATTTTGTGATGTTTACTTTTATTGCACTCTAGGTGTTTGATAAAATGTTTTCACTAGTTTTTGAGTAGTTTTCTTTACTCTTGGCCTAGGCTAAGGGAATTGAGTGACCTTGAGTCATTGGATCTCAATAAATTGATGATTTGAGAATCCTTTGTGGTCAATTTGATACCCACTGATGAGTCCATATTTGACGATATATTTTAGCTTGAATTGGATGGATTTCATCATATAAACTCACACTTATTCACTAAAATAGCATACTTTTGTGTTTCATCCCTAAATTGAACCTAAATGTGAAAACATGCGCTTTTGTGCTTAAATTGAGCAACCTAATTCCACTTTTATTCTATTCTATGTCGTGATATGTTTGTTGAGTGATTTCAAGTCCTAGAGGCAAGAATGGTTTGGTAGAAGTGGAAGAAAGCAAGTAAAAAGGGAGAAAAAATGAAGAAAATAAAGGAGAAAAGCATATCAGCCTGTGCCCACGCAAAGCTTCTGTGCCCACGCACAGGGATTAAAAATAGCACCTGTGCCCACACATAGGCTGTGACCATACTCAGAACAGAATGGAAATCAGCATCTGTGCCCACGCACAGATTTGTGCCCACACACAGGTTTGTGCCCACGCACAGGTACCAGCGCGTGCCTCCATTAAAATTTAACGTGGACTCACGTTTTGGGGGCTTTTTGGCCCATTTTTTAAGGCTTTGGAGCATATTTGAAGGGGGAAGCAACTATGTATCATACCATACACTACCATACTTCATACAACACATTTTAGGAATAGTTTTAATGTAGTTTAAGTTAGGTTTTCTCTCAACTCTCTCTTAGAGTTTTCATTAGGGTTTTGTAGAACTTTAGACTTTAAGTCTTGCTTTTGGATTTTGCATCTTACATTGTAAGTATTTCTTTAATTTCTCTTTTAATTACTACACTTGTTCTACACTTTCTTATATTTTCATTTCTCTTACCAATTTATATAGTTTTGCAATTTTGGATTTCTAGTTGTTGAATTTGATGTTTGATGGCTTTTATATGTTTGTTTGAGTTGCTTTTATGGATTTTGATCATTTATGGTTCATAGTTTTTATCATTTTCCCAATTTTTCCATGTTTTGTGTTTATGCCTTCTATGTGTTTGATAAAATGGCAATTTTAGTTATGGGGTAATTTCCACCCCTTGACTTGGAAAAAATGAGTTTATGGATTACTAGAGCCATAATATCCAACATTTAGTGATAATTCTTGGGTTGTTACTTGTTATTGTTTCCACTAACGCTAATTTTTTACCAATTAATTTGGTAAGTTAGCTAGGATTTATGGATTAATTATAATTATGCTCACTTAACTTATCCTCCAATCTTAAGGGTTGACTTAGTGAATTAATCCATCATAATTATCATAGTTGTGGTTATGGCAAGAAAGGAATTCCATAACTCATCCCAAGTCAAGGTTTCGTTTATGTTTTAAATCACATTTTCATCACTTTAAAGCTTTACTTGTTCATATTACATATATAGTTCTTTTATTCCTTTATTGCTTTATTAATTGCAATTTTAAATTGTTCTTTTAATTCCTTTATTTGTTTGCCTTCAATCATTGAAAACCCCCTTTGTTCTTGCAACCAAAATTGTATACACTTATTGTCACTGGTTCCTAGGGAAGACGACCCGAGGTTTCATTACTCTCGGTTTATTAGAAATTTTAAACTTTGATGTTTGGGATTTAAATTGTCGGTTTGGTCTATACTTACAACGGAAGTTATCTTAAGTGTGAAAATCCAAATCGGTGCAAATCTCAACTCATCACCCATTAATGCCAACCCACTACTAATCTAATTAGTAGGTAGGTTGAGACTTATGGGTTGATGTTGATCAAGTCTATTTGACGTACTTCAAGCTTAGGAGTAGATATTGTACGTACTTAAAGCTTTTAGAAGTAGACTTAATGGGTTGGTCCCTCATAATTGTCAATATATGGTTTGTTGACAAGGATGGTGATCTCAATCTCCCATGTCTTAGCCAAAATTTTTTTCCTTCCTTTATTATTTCTTGTTATTGACTTTTCTTGCCCATTATAAATCAAACCCCTTTGCCCCTTTTATAGCCAATAATTGAGCACTTCATTGTAATTTCTTGTGAGACGACTCGAGGTTTGAATACTTCAGTAAACTTTCCATTGGGTTTGTACATGTGACAAAACCAAACACTAAAACTTTGATTTGAGCATTACTTGTCGGTTGGGAACTATACTACCAACGAGATTATATTTTGTGTGAAAATTCCTAACCATACGAAAATGCTCTTTCAGCGTACGCACACATGTTGATTTTCCTCCTATCCGTACGCACAGGAGTTGTGCATGGGCACACTTGATGATTTTTATTCCGTGCATACGCACAGGTCTGTGCGTGGGCACAGGTGCTGATTTTGACCCTTGTGCGTAGGCACAGACGGTGTGCATGAGCACACTTTGAAATGCTTATCTCCTTTGATTTCTTCATGTTTTCTCCCAATTCCATGCTTTTCTTCCACTCTCTTCAAGTCATTCCAACCTATTACACCTGAAATCACTCATCAAAAATATCAAGGCATCGAATAGAATAAAAGTGGAATAAAATTGGTTAAATTAAGCACAAAATAGCATGTTTTCACAATTAAGCTCAATTTAGGGAGAGAACACAAAAGGATGTTATTTGCATGAATAAATGTCAGTTTATATGATGAAATCCACTCAAATCAATCCAAAATATATCGTCAAATATGGATTCATCAATTCAAAATTGTGAGTAGTCAACCGACGCATGAGCTTATGGTCTGCGTAGGACTAGACATGCATCATAATTGGTTATTGTATTTTCTTGTATTTGTAATTTCCTACTTGTACCTGTGATTTTAATTATTCTATATACTTGTGCTTGTATTTGTTTGTGAGACTTCCAATTAACTTTGCGAATTACTAGACTTAGGCTGCAGACCTCCTAAGTTTCGTATGTCGTACCCTGGTAGAAACGTTAGGTTCTCATCCCCTTATTGTTCCCATCTACAAATGGGAACAAGCGTGATATTCTTTGAATACCCGACACTTGGACGATATGTGGAAGCTACGAGGGAGGTGCAGTGTTTTTGGGCATGCCACATACTCGTACATACTACCTTCCGGATCGCCCATTCTCTCATCCCTTGTTTAGCCCAGATTTCAATCCCGACATGTCGTATGACATGCTACTATCCCAGCTTCACTTTGGCGGAGGCCAGTACCCGTTCCCAACGTATCCTCTGAAGTACCAATACACCCCCAACCAAAGTATCCTCCAGGGTTCGAGCCTGCTTAGGAGCCAATGTTCCCAGATGTACCAATACTCATCACTCCACCACCATCTCCGACAGCCGAGCCATTTGACAGTCACTGGGAAGAGGCTAACGGATTGGCGGTTCTTAAGGGATTTGGATCGTCTTCATCCTCATCAAAGGAGAACTCTCAGATGATGACAGATCTATATTCTAGTTCGCTCGAGTTAGGAGAGGCAGGAGCCGTCGGGGAAGCAAGCAGCAGCAATATTACTGTCTTGTCAGAATGACTCCTTCTACCTCAGCATAATGTTCCTTATTCCGTTAGCTATGAATGACTTATGGCTAGTAGTAGTATTCTTTGCCCCTCATTTTGTATAGACTTTTTAGACTCGTATCTTTTATATATATAAGCTAGATAAGTTCCAGCGTAAGGTCACTCTTGTGTGAGGCGGAGCCTGATAATAAGCTACAAATTCTGTACATATAAATAAGTCCGTAGTATATGGATAGGTAGTCTTTAAAGTTCCATGATGTACTAAACTAAGCCTTCGGATAATGATATGACCTTTACATGCTTTTCTGTTTATAATTGTATACTACATGTTTTGAGTTTATACCTTATATAGTGGCTAACTCATGATCTCAATAAGCGATACAAACTCATAATGATATGCTTAGTATAACTTGTCTAGAGTCCCTAAGGTAAGTTAAATAGTAGCGCCTAGCAACTATCAATGATCATCGTGCTAGGAGTTGGGTCGTTACATTACCTTTTTAATTATAAACAAACTAACAAAATAAAAAATAGCAAGGATTAAGATATAGAAAAAGAATTAGAGAAAAAATATTATTTAATACTATCACATTTTTTATGTAACATAAATATAATTTTAATATAAAAACAATTTGAAATAACATACAATACAAAACAAAAAAAAACATTATTAGAAATAACAAATAAATTAGTTGAAAATTCACATGTAGTTATCTTCATATAAAATTAATAGTTGAAAATTATTAGATGACAATTTATTCAAACCTGTCAAATCATCTAATAGTTCTTAACTTTGAACTTCACGCGAAAACGACTACATACGAGTCTCCACGAATAAATTGACGAGTTTTGTGTTTTGCATTTTGTATATAACTAACTTATGCTTTGAAGACATATTTTAAAAATATAATAATATATTTTTTAAGTTTTTAATATATTTAATGTATTAACAATATTTCAAAAAATAAATAATTTTAATAAAATATTATTTGTAATTTTTTAACACACATCTTTAAAATACATATAAAAACATATATAAATTAAACAGAATAAGAGAAAAATATAGAAGGTCAACTATAGTATAAGCCAACTCATCTAACTCCCCTTTTTAACCAAATTTTGAAATTCGAAAAATTTAGTTTTGCGCCATTTCCATATCAACCCTATGATGAGCGGATATTTTATACGCTTTTTGGGGGTAATTTCATGTAGATTTTAGCATGTTTCAGTTAGTTTTTAGTAGAATATTATTAGTTTTTAGGCAAAAATCATATTTCTGGACTTTACTATGAGTTTGTGTGTTTTTCTGTGATTTCAGGTATTTTCTGGCTGAAATTGAGGGAGTTGAGCAAAAATCTGAGTTAGGCTGAAAAAGGACTGCTGATGCTGTTGGATCCTGACCTCCCTGCACTCGAAATGGATTTTCTGGAACTACAGGAGTCCAATTGGCGCGCTCTCAATGGCGTTGGAAAGTAGACATCCAGGGCTTTCCAGCAATATATAATAGTCCATACTTTGCGCGAAGATAGACGACGTAACTTGGCGTTGAACGCCAAGTTCATGCTGCTGTCTGGAGTTAAACGCCAGAAAAATGTCATGATCCGGAGTTGAACGCCCAAAACACGTCA
>NC_029775.3:37750954-37751425 GCF_000817695.3 Arachis duranensis
ACAAATGGCTACTCAAAATCCCTCTGAGGATAATCAAAGCCCAGGGAGGAATAAAGCTGGCGCTGAACGCCCAGACCATGTTCATTCCTGGCGTTCAACGCCAGAAACAAGCATGAATCTGGCGTTGAACGCCCAAAGGGAACATGGTTCTGGCGTTCAAACGCCAGTAACAAATAAGGAAGTGGCGTCTAATGCCACTCCAGCTTCCACCCCTGGCATTCAAATCCCAGTGGGTGATCAGTCACATACAAGTGCTGATAACAACCCTTCTAAAAAGGCTTCCCAACCCACTTTTGTAGGTAGTAAACCTGCAGCAACTAAGGTTGAGGAATACAAAGCCAAAATGCCTTATCCTCAAAAACTCCGCCAAGCGGAATAGGATAAGCAATTTGCCCGCTTTGTAGACTATCTCAGGACTCTTGAAATAAAGATTCCGTTTGCAGAAGCACTTGAGCAAATACCCTCTTATGC
>NC_029775.3:37751488-37751821 GCF_000817695.3 Arachis duranensis
GCAGTCATTCTGAAAAGCTTACCTGAGAAGCTTAAAGATCCTGGGAGCTTTATGATACCATGCACATTAGAAGGTACTTGTGCCAAGCAAGCTTTATGTGATCTTGGGGCAAGTATCAACCTAATACCTGCATCTACTATCAGAAAGCTTGGTTTAGCTGAAGAAATCAAACCAACCAGGATATATCTTCAACTTGCTGATGGCTCCATTAAATACCCATCAGGAGTGATTGAAGACATGATTGTCAAGGTAGGGCCATTCGCCTTTCCTACTGACTTTGTGGTGCTGGAAATGGAGGAGCACAAGAGTGCAACTCTCATTCTAGGAAGACCT
>NC_029775.3:37756541-37757103 GCF_000817695.3 Arachis duranensis
ATTGATTTCATGGGACCTTTCCCACCATCATACTCAAACACTTATATTCTGGTGGCAGTGGATTATGTATCCAAATGGGTGGAGGCTATTGCAACACCCACTAATGACACTAAAACAGTGTTAAAATTCCTCCAGAAACATATTTTTAGCAGATTTGGTATCCCTAGAGTGTTAATCAGTGATGGGGCACTCATTTCTGTAATAAACAGCTTTACTCTGCTCTGGTACGTTATGGAGTTAACCACAGGGTAGCTACTCCATATCATCCACAAACCAATGGGCAAACTGAAGTCTCAAATAGAGAACTTAAAAGAATCCTGGAATGGACTGTAATTAACCGTAGAAAGGATTGGGCAAGAAGCTTGGATGATGCTCTGTGGGCATACAGAACAGCATTCAAAACCCCCATAGGGACCTCTCCATACCAGCTTGTGTATAGAAAGGCGTGTCACTTGCCAGTGGAACTGGAGCACAAGGCCTACTGGGCAACCAGATTCCTGAACCTTGATGCCAAGTTAGCTGGAGAAAGACGATTGCTCCAGTTAAATGAGCTAGAGGAATT
>NC_029775.3:37757849-37759731 GCF_000817695.3 Arachis duranensis
GGCGTTAAACGCCAGAAAGGAGCATCTTCTGGGCGTTAAACGCCAGAAAGAAGCACCTTCTGGGCGTTTAACGCCAGACTGCTAGCATCCTGGGCGTTCAGAAAAACGCCCAGTGAGAAAGGACTTCCTGGCGTTCAACGCCAGAAAGAAGCATCAGCTGGGCATTGAACGCCCAGGAGAAGCAACAATTGGGCGTTAAACGCCCAAAACATGCATCGTTTGGGCGTTTAACGCCAGGATGGTGGGAGGAGGTAAAAATTCGTTTTTAATCCTAATTTTTCTAAATTTTTATGTTTCAATTCATGATTTCTTACATAAACATGTTCCAAATTGTCATCCATCATATCAAGTTAGTTTTCTAAAAACCCTGATTTCTAAAATTCCATGTTTCAAAAATTTTAAATATATCTTAATCCAAAAAAACAAATGGTTTTCCAATCCAATCCAATTTTTTTTAAGTTTGTTCTCAAAACTCAATTACATTTTTAAAAATCTTTTTCAAAATTAAAAATTCAGATCTATCTTTTAACTATTAGTTAAATCTTTTTTAAAAAAAAACTATATCTTTTTCTTATCATATCTATCTTTTACAAATCATATCTTATATCTTATCTTTTCCTATTTTCGAAAATTACCCACCCCCTCCCTATATTTTGAATTCGGCGCCCCCCTCCTCATCACCATCAAACACTTGCTCTCCTCCTATTCCTCTTCTTTCTTCTCTTTCGCTTGAGGACAAGCAAAGCTCTAAGTTTGGTGTGTTTTATCCGTGATCACAAAAACATACCCACTAAGGATCATGGCTCCTAAAGGAAAACAACCCAACCCAAGAGGCAAGAAAGAGAACACTCCAAAGCCACTTTGGAATCAAGGAAAGTTCTTAACTAAAGAACATTCAGACCATTACTACAAGATAATGAGTCACAGATCAGTGATCCCGGAAGTTAGATTCGATCTGAAAGAAGATGAATATCCGGAGATCCAAGAGCAAATTTGAAACAGGAATTGGGAAATTCTGGCCAATCCTGAAACGAAAGTGGGAAGGAACATGGTTCAGGAGTTCTATGCTAATCTATGGCAGACAGACAGGCAAAGAATAATTGGAGCTACTCTCTTTGACCATTGGACCAAATAAAGGAAGAACAGAATAATCAAAGTAGCATGCTTTGTAAACTGCTCAAGGAACAGGAAGAGCAAGGGCGTGATCTAAGGGAGCTGAAGCGCCAAAAATTAATCCTTGAACAACACCCCACATATTAGAGGAACATCTACTCCTCAAAACAACAGGTTGCTGAGTTCCAATTTTTCTGCTTAAGCTTAGTGATAGTATTATTATAGAAATTCACCTTAGGAGATATTTAGTAGTAATTAGTATGTCTATTTTGATTTTATTTCCAATTAAGCTATAATTTATTTTTCTCATCATCATCAGGCATGAATAAAGTAGTAGATTTTTTAGAATAAAGAAGTAATCTATATTTTTCGAGTTCTCAATAATAAAAAATTATAATTAATTATATGTGGTGGCAATACTTTTTGTTCTCTGAATGAATGCTTGAACAGTGCATAATATGTACTTTGAATTTGATGAATATTGGCCCCTGAAAGGATGAGGAACACGAAAAATACTGAAAGAATGAGGAACACGAAAAATATTATTGATAATCTGAAAAATCATGAAATTGATTCTTGAAGCAAGAAAAAGCAGTAAAAAAAAAGAGAGAAGGAGCAATAGAAAAAGCCACGAGCCCTTAAAACCAAAAGGCAAGGGTAAAAAGGATCCAAGGCTTTGAGCATCAATGGATAGGAGGGCCCAAGGAAATAAAATTCAGGCCTAAGCGGCTAAACCAAGCTGTCCCTAACCATGTGCTTGTGTCATGAA
>NC_029775.3:37759919-37760803 GCF_000817695.3 Arachis duranensis
ATGTGTCTGTGGCATTTATGTATCTGGTGGTAATACTGGAAAACAAAGTGCTTAGGGCCACGGCCAAGACTCATAAAATAACTGTGTTCAAGAATCAACATACTACACTAGGAGAGTCAATAATACTATCTGAATTCTGAGTTCCTATGAATGCCAATCATTCTGAAATTCAAGGGATAAAGGGAGATGCCAAAACTGTTCAAAAACAAAAAGCTACAAGCCCCGCTCATCTAATAAGAACCTGAGCTTCATTTAAAACTCTAAAAATGTTATTACTTCTTAATTCTGTTAAAACCTATTTTATTTATCTAGTTGCTTGAGGACAAGCAACAGTTTAAGTTTGGTGTTGTGATGAGCGGATATTTTATACGCTTTTTGGGGTTTAAGTTTGGTGTTGTGATGAACGGATATTTTATACGCTTTTTGGGGGTAATTTCATGTAGATTTCAGCATGTTTTAATTAGTTTTTAGTAGAATAATATTAGTTTTTAGGAAAAAATCATATTTCTGGACTTTACTATGAGTTTGTGTATTTTTCTATGATTTCAGGTATTTTCTGGCTGAAATTGAGGGAGCTGAGCAAAAATCTGAGTTAGGCTGAAAAAGGACTGCTGATGCTGTTGGATCCTGACCTCCCTGCACTCGAGATGGATTTTCTGGAGCTACAGGAGTCCAATTCGCGCGCTCCCAACGGCGTTGGAAAGTAGACATCCATGGCTTTCCAGCAATATATAATAGTCCATACTTTGCACGAAGGTAGACGACGTAACTTGGCGTTGAACGCCAAGTACATGCTGCTGTCTGGAGTTAAACGCCAGAAAAACGTCATGATCTGGAGTTGAACGCCCAAAACACGTCATAACTTGGAGTTCAACTCCAAGAAA
>NC_029775.3:37760994-37830969 GCF_000817695.3 Arachis duranensis
GTGTGTCTGACAAACACCTCCGTTCTACATCGGACTGAATGAACTTCTCTTAGATTCCCTAACAGAATCTTCGTGGTATAAGCCGGATTGATGGCGGCATTCATGAGAATCCGGAAAGTCTAAACCTTGTCTGTGGTATTCCGAGTAGGATTCTGGGATTGAATGACTGTGACGTGCTTCAAACTCCTGAAGGTTGGGCGTTAGTGACAGACGCAAAAGGATCAATGGATTCTACTCCAGCCTGATTGAGAACCGACAGATGATTAGCCGTGCTGTGACAGAGCATAGGAACGTTTTCACTGAGAGGATGGGAAGTAGCCACTGACAATGGTGACGCCCTACATGCAGCTTGCCGTAGACGTGCTTTACAAACAATTGAGTTAAATATTACATTGCAGGAATTCAGAGGACAAAGCATCTCCAAAACTCCAACATATTTCTCATTACTGCTTAACAAGTAACGCTATTATTCTCTCTTATTTTTCTTACGATTTTAAATATTTTGACTTCTTAAAATTAAATCCAAATAACCTTATTGACCTCCTGACTAAGATTAATAAAATAAACATTGATTGCTTCAAACCAATAATCTCCGTGGGATCGACCCTTACTCACGTAAGGTATTACTTGGACGACCCAGTGCACTTGCTGGTTAGTTGTGCGAATCACAAATTCGTGCACCACCCTAAATCACAAATCACTCACTATATGCATCTTCCGTCCTTTCTCTCCCTTTTCTCCTCCCGTTCATTGCGCCTTCGACGTCTGTCCTCCTACCTTCCGTCGCGCCATCATCATGTCTCCAGTGTGCCATCCTTGTCCACCCTCACTCGCGTGCAGTCACTTCTCCCCCTCGCTGTCTCTTGCCACCTCTCTTCACACGTCCTCCATCACAATTGCTCTGCCTTGTCTGTCGTTCACATAGGGGAGCTCATGAAGGAAGAAAGACACCACCGTGCTGTCGCTGCACCGTTTGGAGTCCGCTCACCCCTCGTCCGTGAAGGTCTCAGCCACAACTACTGCTTCCAATGCCGTTCCCCCAGGGGTACTCGCGAAGGAAGAAACAACGAGGAAACGCTACCTGCGCTGTCCATCCAATGTCGTTGACCACCTCCTCGCCAGCAACCCTGCATCCAATCGCTCTCTTCCTCCTCTTTGGATCACACCCACTAAAACGGTAACCACATCCATGTAACGCCATTCAAGGGTTTTATCTCTTTTTCTTTCTGTCTTCCCCTCGCGATTCACAATGTCGCCGACCATGACAGTACCTTACCCTTCACGAACGCAGCGGTCTCTCGCAGTGCGTGCCTATTTTTTTCGGATGTCTTTTTTTTTTTCAATTAAATGGATGTTTCTTTTAGAGGGTTTCAGATGTTTGTTTCCAAAGATCTTTTTTGTGGGTTATTAGATGTTTCCTTTCTAGATTTTGGAATGTTTCTTTTTGGAGCAGCATTCCGTTTTCTTTGATTTTTTCTTTTAACTATTATTTCGAATATTTCTTTCCGATTAAAAGATGTTTTTTTTACTGGATTTTAGATATTTTTTCTATGTAAATGGATGATTTTTTTGTATGGGTTATTAGATGTATTTTTCCGGGAAAAGAAGGACGCGATGGCACGCTTTTTTGATATATAAAAGTTTTTTGAAATTTAAAAAGATAGCACAAATTGTCTGGTATCCTACTTGGTTAGCAAAACCAATATAATAAATATCATTCATGCTATGTGTACACTAAAATCAGTCGTCAATATAAAATATAAATACATTTTAAAATAAACTAAACTATACAATTATTTATATACAAATACATTGATTGCTGATTTTAATATCTGATTTTGGTGTACAAATAACATTTTTGAATAAGGATCCTTTGAGAAGTTTCGAACGCTACTTTTTTGAGTTTTTGACTTATGAAAAATAATAATATTAATGTCTGGTGCAATTTTCAAAACTAAGTTATAGCTTTTTAAAAAGCTATTTAAGTGCTTATAGAGAAGTTAAAAAAATGACTTCTTTCATAATAAAAAAAATTTGAGTAATTACCCAACTCAGTGCCCAAAGATTTTAGAATCGAATATTTTAGTCCCTAAAGAAAGTTAATACACAGATCAATCCCCAAGAATTTACTCCGGCAGACAAATTAGTCTCTAGTTCATTTTCCGACAGAATAATTACCCAAATCAATCCCCAAAGATTTTAAAAAAGGACATTTTAGTCCCCAAGAAAAACTAATGTACAAATCAATCCCCAACGTCCCTCCCTATTAGACATAATAGTCCTCCATCCAAAAATAAAAGAAAATAAAATTATTATTAATTATTAATTACACAATAATATTGTGCTATATTTTTTAATAATAATAATAATAATAATAATAATAATAATAATAATAATAATAATAATAATAATAATAATAATAATAATAATAATAATAATAATAATAAAATTATTAGAGATTATTTTACAAGAAATTCAAGGTTAAAATTATTTGATATTTTTGTATTTAATATAATCAAAAGATGTCCTATATATATATAATTTAATGAATAAATTTATCATTATTTTTGTCCTAAAATACAAAAAATATAGTACAATATTATTGTGCAATTAATAATAATAATTATTTTATTTTATTTTATTTTAATCGGAGGATATCATGTCTAGAGAGAAACGTTGGAGATTGATTTGTATATTAGTTTCTTTTGGGGACTAAAATGTCTGTTTTTAAAAATTTTGGGGATTGATCTGGGCAATTACTCTGTCAGAAAATGAACTGGAGACTGAGTCGGAGTAAATTCTTGGAGATTGATCTGTGTATTAATTTTCCTTGGAAACTAAAATGTCCGATTCTAAAGAGACTAATTTGGATAATTACTCAAATAACAAGACGGGGATGCAGATAGCATATCACAGATGAGACTAATCAATTCATTGCTGAATCTTAGAGAGAGAGAGAGAGAGAGAGAGAGAGAGAGAGAGAGAGAGAGAGAGAGTGTGTGTGTGTGTGTGTGTGTGTTTTAGAGAGAGGAAGAATGGGGAAGAGCCAAATCTCAGACCCTCCGAACTTGAAGAAATACGGTGTTCCCTTCTACTCCGTTGCTTGGATTCCCCACCGCGTTCTCAAATCTCGCCACAACCAAACCTCCGATGAATCCTCCGCCGCCGATCAGAGCTCAACGCCGACGAAGGAGGCAGAGCCGCCGACAGAGGAGCTTGCCTCCGGAAACTACCTCGTGTTCGCCGGTGGCGGTGGAGAAGGCCGCAGCGGTATCCCCAATACGGTGCTGCTTGCGCACTTCGATGTTGCGTCGAATTCTCTCTCCGATCAACCGGTATGTCATTAATTCCTTGTGCTTCTTGTTCGATTCTGGAATTCGTAGCAGCTTTGATTTGTTGTTCGATTTTTATTTCATGTATTAGTTTTGTGTGTTTCGAAGCTGGAGGGACCGGATCTAGTTTTTTATTCGGATATTGTTGTGTGATTCTGATGCAGTTGCTTCATTTGCTTGTGTTAGAATGCGAGGTTTTTGTTCATTTAGCTGCATGGCTGATTTATAGTGGTAGATTTTGTTTGGAATGCATGAATTGTAGAGTAGCTGGATTTTATTTTTTATTATTTTTGGTAGCAATTGATAGGATGATTGGATTGTTCTATTATTTGAGTAAACTTATGAATATTTTCAGGTGAATAAGCTAGGAACCGGTTCTGAGTTGCCTTATAGAATGGCTCTTCACCCCAATGGAGATGGCATTATTTGTGCAATGCCAAACAGTTGCAGGTCTTTTTCTTCCCACCTCTTATTTCTTTTATTGAAGTTTGGTTCTGTTTGCTGGGAAGAAAATATATGTAGGATTCATTTCTCTATTGAAATCTTCATGGCGTATATTATAGATGAAAGAACCCTGGCGGGTTTGAGCATACACGTAGTTGAAGATGAGCAGGTAGAAAATGGAAGCATTTTCATTTTTGTCTAGAATATCACTTCTAAATGCCTTTCCATTTTCTACTCACTCAACCATGCGTCAGTGAGCTAAGAAGAGGGATAAAGATAGAAAGTGACTTCATGATTCGACAGCTGTTAATTTTATATGCTAATTTATTCAAAATAAGGAATGAAACATTTCCAGAAGTATGAGGAACTGGATGAACTCTATATAGTTGCTTATGTGTAATTTATCCAAAATATAATCATTTTCATGTTGACCAAGTACGCAGGGGCATTCTTAAGTTAGACAGATCTTTCAGTGGTTATGTTAGCTGCATAAGGATTAGGATTGAAGTTATTCATACTTGATTCTTATTACCCTATGTATAGTAATTTAAACTCTGATAGGTTATCTTTCTAGTCCTGAATTTTGGATGGAAGATTAAATTGGGAATAGAATAGATACCAAGTATGCAAGATGATATTCAGTAATACCAACCATAGCATGTGAAACACAACAAATTCAAGAACTTGATTTTATCATGGCTAGCATCAATGTTGTAAGTTATGAAGTTAGATTGACAAAATGAGGCAACGAGGAACTGTTCATGAGCATACTAATTAATGGAAGAAACTTGTATATATGAGGAGTTTTATGATTTACTTTTTGTCTCATTTTTAAATTTTGTTTCTATTTGTCAGATCTTGTTATTAGAGCAATAAGCACATTGTGAAATATTAGTGTTTTGCAAGAGAAGAGAATTCAGATATTGAGAGAAGTTTCAGAAATGTGTAATGCTCATTATGACTGAGTTTAGCACTAATATATGCTTATATCCAAGGAGGAATAGCTTGCTGTGCAAACTAGTCTAAAGGACACAGTAGTCCTTTCTATCTTTAGTTATGACAGCTACAACTACCATACAGCTGTCATATCCTATCTGGCTTAGCTTATAACTAGCAGCCTCTATTCTCGCTTCTCTAGGATCTACTATCACTTATCTAACTCACTCTATTATGCCCCCTGAAACTGGCCTCTCTACCTTTCTGAAAATCCGTTACTAATAGTTTACCTCTTATATTCAAAATCTTCTCTTTAGACACAACTTTAGTAAGAATATCTGCTGTGGGAATGTGTGCAACCAGCAGCTTGCCATCCATCACTCTTTACCTTACAAAAGCGAGGTTCAATTCCATGTGTTTGGTTCTATTAAGCAAAATTGGACTGTGTGCTAATATAATAGCACTGAGATTGCCACAGTACACTACGTATCTCTCTGAGGGAACCTTAAATTGAGTGTGCAAAAATATTTGACGAACACTTGTTTTATTTTCCTAATTTTAAATTGGTTTTATTGGATTGACATCTAGCTGATTGGTGTATGGTGCTTTACAGTTCTGCTACTGATTGCTCAATGTATGAGAGATAATTGATGTTATTTTGTCAGTCTATCCTTTACAGGCTTTATTCATTCTTATTTGAAAAACAAAATTTGATTTTCTTTTGCTCTATTACATCTAGCTAAAGTTATTATACTTTGTTTATCCAGATGGTTTGACTGGGACCAAGACCAGAGTTCTGAATCTCATAAGGTGGGTCTGAAGACATCAGAGAAAGAGCTCACTCAGTTGCAGGACGTTGGACAACAGTTAGCATTGGCATTCAGCAGTGATGGAACAGAACTAGCTGTTGGTGGGGAGGTATAGTCTTCTTTTACATTGAATGATTAAAAGAAACTATCTTATATTACCAATGATAATATTTGGTAGCTTGACCAAAAATAAAATGGTTTCTGGGGAAACATCTCCACTCCTTGGGCATTATCGCACTTCTTCAACCAAGTTATGTTTACCTAGATATGATGATTCAAGCTCTTGTTAGTTGAGAAAAGATTTGATACAAGCTGATATCCCAGGGTTAATTGAACACATTCACTTAATATATGAAAGGTGATGGTTATGTACTATAATGGTAAACCCAATAGAATGAGTTCTTTTCTTATAGATGTAACCATTCATCCTTGGTACAAATATTATCTCTTGTACCATGTAACATAAACCCAAAAATATTGTTCTCTAGAGACGTGTTGCAAGAGACTCACCTTGCAAGGATGACTATAACATCAAATCCAACATACCACTTGTAGCTTGAAAAGCTGTCAAAATGTAAACATTGTTTTAGCTGCATCTATTTGATTCAATTTTCCTTGTGTTACATGGCCTTGTATCCATGGTTTTTGTTTCTTACTTTTGGCAAACTAATATGTAATGGTGAAGGATTTATGTTTTTGGGACAGTAGTTGCACTTGGTAGCTATATGATGCTTTGAATTTCTAAAGTACAGGAATTTTTGCTTTAATTCATTTGCCAAATAGTCGTTAATATGTATAGAATTTCTTTTTCTTTCTGAGGGAGTGGTATGCCATATAATCTTGTAACTGTTTTGCAGTACAGGATGGCAATCTAAGGGTTTTTAAGTGGCCTAGCATGGAAATTATTCTCAATGAGTCTAAATCTCATTCTACTGTGAAGGACTTACATTTCAGGTTTGTTCCAGATAGAAGCTCATTGATGTTATTATTTGACTCTACAAATCAAAAAAGGAATAATAATTAACAAAGAAAAGACAGACAGATCTGCTCTATACCCTATTATTTCTGATGGATTGTACCTTATAGTCTGTTGTGTTTGTTGTGCAGTTCCGATGGTAAATTGCTAGTCTCTTTGGGAAGTGGTGGCCCCTGCAGGGTCTGGGATATTTCTTCGTCAATAGTATTAACTTCTCTACCAAATGAAAATGTGAGCTGCTGATTTTTTTACTTTAAAACTTTGGTTGGGCAGATATTGGTTCTTAACCAGGTTAATTGGTGATTGGTTGGTCTTTTGGGTATATGCTAATCATATTTTGTTTTCATACAGCGTGAAACTTTTAGCTGTTGTAGATTTTCTCAAATAAGCGATGGAACCCAGGTTCTATATATTGCTGTGGTCACAGGTAATTAATATCCATAACAAAGATGTTGTTCCCCCCTGTTGTTTCTGTATTTGTCTGACACAAGTATTTTGTTATTGTATATAGATAAAGGTGGAAGCATTCTGACTTGGAATACGAAGACATGGGAAAGGATGAGCTCAAAGCATATTACTCGCGATACAATCTCTGCGTTGAATGTCTCAGCTGATGGGAAATACCTTGCATGGTACATACTCTAATCTGTACCTTTTTAGTACCTAAAGGATGACACCGCTGTGCTACATGGAAACCAATGGTGGCTTTGTTTTGGGTTTTAATGCTATATATGAAACGAGAGAAAGATACATGAAGGGAAAAGAAAGCTGAGAGCAGTGTTTGCAGGGAAGGATATGACTTTTTTTTATTTGCAAGAACTTATTGCTTCTCTTTTGATGGGTTGACATGCAGTGGAACACCTTCAGGAGACATTGTCATTGTAAATTCTACAAATATGAGGATTCATACTATGGTTAAAAAGGCTCACCTTGGCATCGTAACTGCTTTAGCTTTCTCCCCTGATTCAAGGTTTGAAGTTGATGCATTTATATTTTTCTTCCTGCTACAAGAAATTTTATGCCATTTTGGAGGTAGTTGGTTCATTGTTGTGGGTTCATTTTAGGACCTTGGCTTCCATATCCTTGGATTCAAGTGCAAGAGTAACGAAAATTGAAGAGAAGAAAGAAGGTATGTATTTCATAATAATACCTGCGGCTAGCCTTAAAATTTATTGTCCAATTGAGCCACTTTTGTAATAGCTGAACTTATCAAGGAAAAAGTTGATCCAACAATTTAAGAATAATCTGGGAAAATATAGTAATTTAAAGAGTTTATATAATAAACTGAGAGACTATAAATGAAATTATGGATCTATAGTTTAGATGTATGATTTGTCATATGGACTTTGTATTTATCATCTATCTATAGTTTAGCATCTAACTTTCTTCCCCTTTTCCTTTTCCTCTTCTGCCCAGGAGGATTTAACTTGTGGATTGCAATGTTTATCATCCTGGTTGCAATAGCCATTTACTTCCTAAAGGTTCATGGAATTTTAAAGTGAAGGTTTCAAATTTCAATAGTACTTTATTTAGACATAAACCAATTTTCATCTTTTTTTCGGGGGGTGTTTTCCGTTTACCTGATCTTTCCCCCCCGCCCCACATAATGGCGTTGTTCCTTTGTCCATATAGTGCCTTGTATCATGGACTGTAATACTGTCGCATGTTGTGTACAATTTTTTACAGTATTATGAGCATATTTATTGCAATCCAGGTTTGATCCCCTCTTGCTTGGTATTATGAGCATATTTATTGTTTTACCATTGAACAACATTCTTATGCCACTACTTATGTTATTTCACTAGTAACCTTCTATATCAACACTTAACATGCCACACACACAATTTCGTTAACCACTAAAGTAAATGGGTTAACAATTAGGCTATTTTGTCAAACATCTGATATATGAAAATTTATTGTCAAAAATAAAAGTTGGAGCTCATTTCATCAAAATAAAAATCTTTCAAATACCAACATGACTATTTACTCAATAAATTTTTATTATAATTACAATAATCCTAGGTAATATAATTTCTAAATGGTTTTAAAATGGATTAACTCGCCGCTAAATCAGAAAATTGTTGGCTTTTAGATGAACCAAGTTTACTTAACCCAATGGTAGGATTTGAAACCTATTTGCCATTCGACAAGAAAAAATTGAAGTTAGGGAGTGACTTAAATTGTACTATACCGAATAATAAAATGAAGTTCAACTTAGGACGCATAAGCAGTACTTAAATATATATCTACAATATATTCTTTTTCGCGTTTGTCTATCTACATTACTTATTATTGAATAACCTGTATCTCATTTCTGCCAACAAATAATGTGCATATTAATCAATCAACACTTTTCTCACTCTTTGAAATTGACGAACCGCGTTCCATTCTAAATTGAACTAAAGGGGTTAGTGACCATTTAGTTTGCATGGACTCACCATTCAAAAAACTGAGCCCTGTTTATATTTTTAGGTTACTAGACAATAATGCCAATGCATGATCTTGAAAACTTGCAAGACCATCACTGACGCCTCCTTTGATACAGTGAAAAACCAACAAGGGCAGACATTAGAAATGTCCATAGAACCTGCCCACGGTATCAAATAAAGAGATTAACAAAAACAAGAGTTACAATGAGCTCAAAAGTCGCTAAGAACTTCGGAAACACCTTCCTTCTCAAAAAAGGGTCTTTTACTTTTTTGATTCATTGAAAGATTAATATATCTGGATAAAATGTTTGTCCAAGTATATCAATTTTTCAATGAATATAAAAAATGAAAGTGCTTATTTAGAAAAGAGGGAATAGTGTTTTGGGAGTACCGTATTTATAGCAAGCCACTTCTCAAGCCTTCTAATCCTTGATTGCATCTCCTCAATAGCCCCTTCAATTGGAGAGACTCCCCTACTTGGTGATGATTCTGAAGGAGAGCTGCACCCCTGATCATTCCAACAAAACTGACACTAAATGATAATGTGCAAAAAGAAACAAAAATTGCTTCACAAATGCAGAAAAGAGAGGTTTAGTACGACCAGGAATGCATTAACTTTTTTATCAAAGTAATCGTCCAATGTTTTAAATAGAAAAAAGATCCTAGGAAGGCTGTATTACCCCTCATGTTCCAGACACAGTATACACCTGCCTTTATTATTATTCGATACAATATTATGCATCAAATATCAAGCTTCAAGATTTTGAAGCAACAGCTATGCACCTAACCTATATATACAAAGATATACATATACATACATATAAAGACATGGATATTGGTGCACTGATAAACTAAATTACTTCAAGGCATACGTCGATCTTCATCAATTGAAATATGTGTGAATCCAATACAACTACTATAAATGAAAAACCAGACTAGTCTCTACCATGACCGAACTTTAAAATCTGAATTCCACAAGTTGCTGCATTTTAGGTACGAGGTTTATACAATGTATGCACAAAGAAAATGGGTAACATAAATGGCTAATATTAAATGGTGCCCCAAAAAGATACACTAATATCTAGCCAAAGAGGAAAGGTATACCTGAGATTGAATAAATTCAATAATCTCTAGCAGCCTTGCTGATTGCTGAGAGTTAATCCCACCAGAAGTTCTTTCTATTGTTGGTAGTCTTTCTAAAATTATTTCAAGATAACTCTACCAAAATAATGAACAAGAATAATAATAAGTTGACCACCATCCAGATATATTCAGCCCCAGCATTATGCACAAAAGGGGAAAAGGAACTAAAATAAAACAAGTTGAACCTTAGTTGTATATGAGCCATCCAATTCAAGCATTGAACCCGCTGCTGCCACTGCATCTTTATTAACACCCTTGATCTGAATATATGGGCCAGGGACATCTTGTAGATGATCAACCTCAATTAGAATCTATGGGACAAAATGAGACAAGAATTTTAACAGCAAGTTAAACTAATTAACAGAAATAAGCCTGGAGATGATCTTGACAAGTGAACATCCTTCTGTGCAATAATATAATGATATATCTTACTGCACAGAAGTACTCCGATCAGGAGAGTTTTACATTCAGGGAAGAAGGAAGTCACGAACAAACTCCTTTCAGCCTTGTAACTCATAAATAAATTAAATACTATTATTTTGGGTCAAATTTAAGCCATAAGATTTATCGTGTGACCTTTCCATCCTGATAGATGAATGCAGAGGCTTCAATGTAAGCAACTGCCTGATACCTGACAGAAAAGTGGTACCAATTAATAGATGAATAACAATAATATTACAAAGATACACAAACTTCATAAAAAATAGAAGATAAAAAGAAAATATCTACAAGAGGTAATATTGTTGGGACAAACATAGCATAAACCGAGTAAGGAATTAAATAGAGTTAAAAATTGAGAGAAGAGTAGTTCTAGTATACTCCTGAGCAATATCTATTCTAAGGAATAGCATTAATACTAAAAATCATTCTCATTTTCCCTGAATGTCACCTGTCAGTTTGTCCATGCTAATTGACAAAGAATGGTGGGCAAAACAAACACCATAGCCCATTAAAGAAACCAGCCTTCATTTTGAGGAGTTATCGCTAAATTTATCTGCTTTCTCCCCTCTTAGTATTTCATTCCCAAGTTAGTTTGTGATGCACAATAATGTGAAATGCATGCTTGAGAAACACATTTTAACTTCAAATTTTCGAAAAGGTAGGTGTTAGGGACTTGGGTATTATGGGGTGCTCAAAGTCCCACCTCGAGTAGTATGGGATGCTTGATGTTGTATATAAGGAGAGTGGTTCTTCCCCCTTAACAGCTAGCTTTTAAGGTGTGGCTTCCCACTTTCTTTAGATACTTAACAATGGTATCAGAGCGTGGTTGTCGGCGCCATGGAAAGGGCTACCTATAGGCTGGATTAAGGTGAATACCGATAGACCGTAGCAAAGTGGCTACCGTTGGGTCAGTGTCGATAGAGTGAAGCCGCCATGGACGTCGGCGCTCTCCAGGGCCGGTGTATTGTTAGGGACTTGGGTATTATGGGGTGCTCAAAGTCCCACATCGAGTAGTGTGGGATGCTTGATGTTGTATATAAGGAGAGTGGTTCTTCCCCCTTAACAGGTGTGGTTTCCCACTTTCCTTAGATATAGTACAGTCTTGTATAGTTGTACACCAAAGATATATAGATAGAGAAGATTTTCTTGCATTGAAAATGTGGCTTACCCAAGATTAAGAAGACCAGCAACTGTACTAATGCCAATATCAAAATCCACTTTAGGCTGAATGATGAAGTTTCCTTCTCTAATAGGCTGCCAAGTACAAGACAATATGCTTCATTTTCAAATAAAATAAACCAGAAAAACTGCAAAAGTATCATAAATCGATATATAAATGTGTGAACTATATCAGCAAGCAAATAGAGAAGAAACAAAATATTCTCAACCTCACGTATCAGCAAGGCAAATCTTCCTTCACATATTCTGACTCGAATACAATCACTTTCTGTCAACTGCCCATTAGAAGGGATCCCAGGCAGCCTTATATAAATATCAATAAATTTCTGAACAGAACTGCAAAATTTTGCTCGGTCAAGAATTGCAAGAATATCTTGATATGCTACCTGTTGTTTGTTGTTATCTTTAGTATCCATGTTTGAACAAACCTTGTCACCCAATATAATTTTAAAGTTAAGATAAATTCTTACTTTCTTGTTACTCTTCAACACAAACAATGAACTCTCAGGAGAAAGCACAGGATCAAAGTCATTTCGAATTTTAAGCTGCAAATCAGCATTAAACGAATGTATCATCACACCATTAAGTAAAATCATCAAGCTCTATATTGCTGCTCTAGTACCAGTGATCATGCGTAGAAAAATATTACAACCATAGTATTTCTTAAGATTTTACACAAGTACATTGTAAATCAGGCATGAATAAGTAGTACAGTACTTGGCGTTAAGAGGGAAATCATTAAATAATCATTTAAACCATCATTCCTGAGAGAGAGAGAGAGAGAGAGAGAGAGAGAGAGAGAGAGAGCATGCTATCAACTAACGTGTGCATGAACGAGATGAGGTTCAATGTACTGCTGGAACATTGGAAACACCGTCATCATGATCTCATTCTGGGAAATAAAACAACCCACTCTACTCTTATCCCTTTGAACTCGTGAAAGCAAATGTGAATGAACTCCTCCTACCTGTTTTCAATAAGGAAATCAAAATGGAAGTTACTACAAATTTCTTAGCCCTAACAAATACGGATTCAAATATTAATGGATAATAGAAAAAAGATGGATGGACTCATGCTTACAACAGCAATCCAAAAATCAAGTGATACTCGGATATCAGGATGCAAAGCATAGACACCTTCAAAAATTATCTGGTAAGAAATAGATTAGCTCTCAGTAAACACAACAGAAAGGAAACTGAACAAACTAGCATAATATTGACTAGCAACTATGTTCGGAAATATTTGGACATACAAACTAAGATATATATTTTTGTTGAGTACTGGTGCATATATGTACTTCGCTTTTCAAGTGTCCTGTAGTTGTGAGAAAACAGGGAACATGTAAAAAGTGGATATGGGTTTTCAGAAGTTAAGCACAAATGTTCGAGAAAGGTAGGCGATGGCAATTCCGTGTAACATTAATCCCTTTAGCATGTCAATATTCAGACCAGCACTCATTTCAAAATCTTCTACACCATTTGTGCATATTTAAATGCATATATGTAAAAGAAAATGCAATCAAGAAATTATCAAGACGTTGGGAAACTAGTTTATGACTGACCACTCCACAATCTTCTGAAACTTCAAGTTCCTTGAAGCCACTCCGAGCACCACTTTCCAAGTCAAATATTGGTACTTTTGTTCTTCGGCCTTTTCTTATGTCACTAATATTCTGCAAGGAACTACCTATAAGTACACTATACAGTGGCTGAAAAGTATCCAGAACCCTTTACTATATAGAATTTAAATAAAATGATATCCTTTATTTTGGCAAACAGACAATCTAAATATATTACCATCTTATTTAAAGAAAGAAAAAGAGAGGAAAATTTCAAAGCTTCACAGTTATGCAAAATATAACATTCAAATAACTTTCACATTATGCATAAGTCATAACATGAATTTTATCAGCAATGTTACTTGTGCTCTGCTTGACTTTTAACTTTTTAAGGGGGAAAAAATATTTTAGTGAATTAGCAAATGAACTTTTTTCACAAACAAAATAGTTAAAAGCACAACACATAAATGGTTCAGTGAAAGATTTATATGATAACAAACATGCATAAAGTAATCACTCAAGACTAACATGAATACTCATTTACAAGAATATTCAAGACTATTTCTGATAACAATGACAACTTCTACACCCTCTCTTATGTCTGCGGCAGCTCACTGAGCTCCCACTACTCATTACAGCAGACAACTCAAAAAAAGCGGAGATTTCAGAAATCACTTCCAGTTGGCTAGTGGATCATAGGAACATTTTGACAATTCCTCTTCCTCAATCTGTGGCTTAGTTGAACCATGTTGAGTGGCTTGAAGTCCATTTGGGTACCATTCTGTCCCACTAAGCAGTGTGGACATAGATGTTTCCTCATGGGTCAATTTAGAGCAGAGTCTTGATCTAGCACCAACATTGAGATTTTTACCCAAAAAAGTACATATATCCTAAAGGTAGCAATAGAGATAATCAAAACAGAGTAGAATTCCATATTTTAGTGAACATTGAAATCATTGATATCCCATTTACAATTACAAAGGTCATTTTTCAAATCTAGATAAACATCAGAAAAAGGAAGTGACAATAAATTTACTCAATAGACTGGTATGTATTCATCAGACTTGAAAGAATGACCTCTGTAATTTTTAAATGGAATAACGGGGTTCAATGTTCTTTACAATCTGGATTTGCACAATCTTTCGATAACCAATACTACTGCTATTTCTTAGAGGTTTTAATGTCTCAGTGGTAGATCAAGACTTTGCTCCACCTGACCCATACAGACATATACATCCACACTGCTCACCTGGGACAAAATGGCAGTCCTGTGCACTTCCAGCAACTCAATGTAGTCCAATCAGATCATGAGGAGGATGAGGATCTGTCATAAGGGTCATCCAACTGAGATTCGGCTTCCGAAGTTTCCACTTTTAGGCATCTACTATTAGGAGTTTTGGGTAGTTTGGTGAGCAGCCAGACATTAGAGAGGGTGTGGAAAAGATCACAGTTATTAGAAATAAGTCTTGAATTTTAGTGTTCTTCCATTCAACTATATGTAAAAGTCCTATGAATAAACTCTTGTGAATGGTAAATTATTCATAAAAGAAGTGTGAGAATTCATGTTAGTCTTGAGTGATTACTTTATTTTTATTTGTTATTATCTTATAAGGGTGCGGCCCTTCCCCGGATCCTGCGTTAACGCAAGATGCTTGTACACCAGCCCTTTTATTATCTTATAAGGGTCCCACTAAAATCATCATTCATGGCCCATGATTTCAATTATTTTATTTGAAAACAAACTGTTAGTTACACTGATGTATTATTTTTTTTGTTAAAGGTTAAAGTCAGTGGACAATTAAATTTATTAATAAATTCATGTTATGACTTGTGCATAATCTGAAAATTATTAGGATGTTACACAAGAACAAATAACCCAATAAAATACATATTAGCTATTCAGTTACTTCACCTTTGATAGCAAAGATAAGTCAAGAGAGCTGAAGTCATCATATTTGAAATCCTTTACTTGTTTATAATAGCTTTCCAGGGATACCACTTCACATCCAATAATATTCGCCATTTTATGAGCCAAACTAGTCTTTCCAGAACCACTTGGACCTCCTGCAATGCATAACTGCCCTCAGAGTCAATAATTTTTTGAAAACAGCAGCTGTTAGATGTATGAATGGTATTTGCTCATCATCAATTGATTTGACAATGTTCAATGGAGCAGAACCAAAATATGAAGCAGAAGAAAAAGAGAAAGTTGCATTATGTGGATGAGAAGAGTACAAATGAATATGTAACCATGGAGTAATATGTGTTACTCATAATTAAAAATGAGAATACTTTAAGAACATTTCAGAAACAACAATGAAGATTTACCAACAAGTACTGTTAGAATTTCAGACAAACCATTAATGTGTTTTTTATGTTTAATAGTATAAAGAGTGAAAGGAACATAGGGTGATTGAATTACAGCAAAGGAAGGTTCTCAAACATAAAAATAGTTGTTCTCTTGCTTTATTCAGAACTCAAGATTGATTTTTGAGAAACAAGTATCCAGAGCAAGATAAAAACACATACATCATAACTTATGTAAGCTACAACATGTTACGGAACTAATGTCAGCATCTGATAAACTAACTAGGTATCGTCAATAAGATAATACCTAAATTGACCTAGATTATTTTTATCCAGAAAAACCTCAGATTATTCATTATTAACATATCACTTTCAGATTCTGAAAGCAATCACATATTTACAAGGGTTCCACGTATTCTGCATATTCCAAAATGCCTCGTCTAGATGTTTTACACAAATATATAATTTTTTATTCTGATTTTCTGAGTGCAGCTAGTTGTATGCATTGTTCCATGTGGCATGAAAGACAGCAATATATGTAGGAAGAATGTTTGCAAGGGTAAATGAACACACACACACACACACACATAAAAAGGGGAAAGGATATGGTATTAGGAAAAATTCATGTTACCAATTCCAACTATGACTGGGAAACCTTTATTTTCCAACAAAGCCTGAAACAAGATAAATAGGAAGCTAGGATTCAATCAAACATATAATATTGAATTTATAAGGAATTGTAATCTTCAGAACATAAGGCTCTAAAGTAATTCCACGCTTTCCCTTACTTGTATGGCTTGAACAGCCAAAAGCAATCCCCTATCCAGGTCACATGACTCAGGCATTGGAGCAAGCCTAATGGTATCCCTGAAAGATGAAGGATCTGTGGTTGCTTCATGAGAGAAGTCTCAATTTAAAAGAAACCTTATGTAGATATGAGGAACCAGTCAAAAGATATATAAAAAAGAGTTTAGACATTAATATCCTCCCATTTGAGGAAAAATACCTAGGACTGAGTTGTCAGGGTGGGAACAATCCGAAGATATGAAATGCCATGTTGCCATAACAGGTTCCATTTTAGATTTTGTAGGGGACCGAGTCCATGGCTGAGACAAATCCTCCAATCCCGTAACAAGGTCAGGAGTCACGCGAATTGGTTTTGGTGCAATGATTGCAGTGTCTTGACTTCCAGGCACAGATGTATTAGTCACCAGTGGTGGTGTACTAAGACGAGGAACACCTGTAAGTGGTAAAAAGAAAACAATATCAGGTTCAGAATGAGTCAGATCATCAAGGAAATTGAGCTTCTTCTTATCTTGATAATTAATATAATCTACTTTTGTTAAGCTATGCTTAGGCAATTGGCTCATTATCCTCAAAAGAATTGTCCTATTCGAGCAGTCATCAGCATATATAACAAGAAATAATATCAAACAATAAAAAATAACTCAATTAATTGAGAAGTCATAGAGTGCAAAAAGACAGTCAAAGTGCATCCAAATCCAACCTTTTTTATCAAGGATCATTTCAAGATATGATTTAGTAATCCAAGGTCCATTGATACCAAGCCTCATTGCTTCTGTTCCAACAGTCTGCAGAAAATTATTTTTCCCCCTCTTTTGTATAAGTAACTCAGCATATTATTAATAAAAAAAAGCATAATTAGATTAGGCAGCAAGGATATACATAGAAATCCCTAGCCAAACAAGGTTCTTAATGTAAAGTGAAAGAGAAGGTAAGAAACAATATAGTATGGATGATAGGGAGCTGTCCTAAAAATGACAATAGGAGAAGATATATCTGCTAGAAAGCTCTTAAGTAATTTGAAGCCTAGATGGCTAAGATTTACAAGATAAAACAAAATTAAGAGCCTCGGAAACTCTTGATAGAGCCCAGGAAAATCATGCTCAAAATGTTCAAGCTCAACAATGAACAATAAATGCAGGTTAAGAAGATTGCATTTTGAAAGGGAATATGACCAAGAGTCGTAAAGAAAAAAGGCCGAATACCTTCCTATTAGTTCCTCTCATCACCATGAATGTCTCATCAAGGGCATCAATGGTTTCAAAAGACACCAAAACCTTGCCATTATCAACAGTTGTGGATGAGCGTTTATAACTAACGACAACTGTGTATCCAAGAGCCAACAATCCACCCAATGTCATTCGTCCAACCTGCCACCATTATAATCAGAAAAGAACCCAAAAAAAATTCTAAAAGAAGAGCATTTTTATTTTCTACTCCAATAACAACACATTTTTCTGATGGAAAAGGACAAAAGAGCCATAATTTGAGGTACATTAGAAGTTTTACCTAGAGTACAAGGCATCTAAGACTAAATAAAATATTTTCTTCAGCCTTATTAGCAGGCAAAAGATTTCAAGTTTCTTTCTAGTTCAGGCAAAATATTTTACTTGAGCTTTAATAGAGTGAACTGAGTAAGAGCCTAAAAGCGATCAAAATCAGTTGAAGCTAATATGTTAGGCAGTTAAAGTAAGTGCCATCTAGGATAGAGTGATAGACTTCATAAATAACTTAAGCATGAAAAGTCTCTTTTACCCCTTGAACTAGCTTTCTGAACAAGCTACTCCTCTATGAATATAATCACTGAACTGTGCTCAAGCTCACTAGTGATTCAAAATATACAATTCATATTCTTCTCTGTTTAACACTATTAGGCTTAATAGCACAAAAAACCTTGTGGTCAAAGCTTCCAAGTTTTCTTCTAATTCCGAAAACAACCAAACACCATTACCAAAGCACATAGTTCAAGATACCTCCCAAAAACATATTTCCTATCATACCTAAAACAAATACAAAGATGCTTCCGTTGCCCCAGTCAGTTGGACTGCAGTCACTCTCACAATATACACATACACATTTATATGGGATTAGCAAGTCAATTACTAAATTTTTTTTCTCATCTTGTCTACAGGCCTTGAGGGGCACTATTATAACTTCCACAAACCTCATTGTATGTTTGAAAAGATCGACTAGGAATGAAATTCCAAACCCTCTTATTTAACACAAGCCTTCGGTAGCAATTAGCAGTTTTAAACTACAACTACACTACTCCAGAGATAGAGTCCTTTACAGATATATCTTTTAACTAAATGCTGTACATATGAGATACACCGCACTAGTGTTTATTATTGTTTTATTATAGGAAAAGCATAAGATGAGAAAAACTGAAAATAGTCATACCTCAAACTCTGCTTTAGGCCTGATAATAAAATTTTTGTCAACAATCCTCTGGTCACCAAGTGATAAATAATATCTAATTCCAGACTGCCGCACTTTGATCCAATCATTTATCCTTGCTTCTTCACTAGTGGAAGGTGGTCTAAGGTACATTTCAATACAACTGAAAGCAAGACATATACTCTAGTTTAAATTTTAAAATCTCTCGTCTAAGAAACAGTGAGATAAAAATGAAACTAATGACGAATACAATCTTTTTATTCCAACATCTGAAACACTCACTTATCTGTTTGGGCTTCATTCCCTTGAAAGGCAGTACTTGAATATCCCTCTGGAGACTGTCACAAAATATAAAATTTAGTCAAATCATAACATTCTAAGCAAACTATAAAGGGGCATGCACATAGTTAAATAAACCATGCTTGCTTTATATCAATATCAACAACCAAAAGGGAACTTAATGCCAATAAAACCTTACTCTCTCAGCTTCCATTTCTGCTCATTTATGGTGAAATAACTAAGGAACACACCATAAAATAATAGCTAATTTCTAATATGGGGCATGGACAATAGAAAAATTAGGAAATCAACAGTCTTAATTTTACGGAATCTAACAATACACAATCCAATTAGACAATTAACCAGCTAGATAAAGAACAGAAGAAAATGGCTGCACGCTTCACAAGGTTCCCGCCATTGTAGGAACGAAGTAAGGAACATTTGAACAAAAAGGCTAATGTTTTGAGCTCCCTTTCACCAGGGTCACTTGTCCCTTTTTATTTTAAAAAGTCAAAGGATGCATGTGGTGTATGATGTATGAGTACCAGCTGAAAAATTCAAGCAATTGATGGTCTTCCAATGTACATGGAAGGAAAAATGAAAATAGACAGACTGGAAATGAAGCAAAGAGAAAACTCAAAAATTCATACAGGAAGACATGCATCAGTAAAAACTTCATCAACGAAAAACATACCTCACTTCTGCATTTAACCTTGTAGATTGCCTCTCTAAATGATGATACAAAACTGTTGTTAATTCTGATCTGCCAAAAAAAGGCAGAGGAAGTAAAAGCATTAGTGGCAAAAAATGGAAGTTAGAACATGAAAGAGAACAACCTGTGCATGATGAAGATCTGGCTCAATATGCTTCCTAAATAATGGAAAAATGCTGTCTATAAGGCTATCCAGTGAACAAGAATCTCCAATGTCATAGCGAACTTTAGAAAGCAGACTAAAATGAACACCGCCAACCTGTCATATCAAAAGCAAATGGCACGCATTAATTGAAATTCATAAGCAACTTATTGCTTAACAAAGGCCATAAAGATATTATAATGCTAGAAATTACCACAGCAACTCGAATATCCAGTAAAGAACGCAGTTTTGCATGTAATGCATATGTTCCATCAACTATTATCTGAAACCAATGACAATAAATAAATAAATAAATAAATAAATAAAGGAATTCCTCAAAAGGACAAAATGAGCTTTGCCTACCACCCCAGATGCAGTACTCTTTATAGCTTTATAGCCAACACGTCTCTTTTGCTGATAATCAAACACTGGGACTAATGTATCATCACCTTTTATCAAATCCTGATTGAAATAGATAAGCCAATCAACAAAGTATCAAATGATAAAAATCTTTGAACAAAGAAAGAACAGCAGCTTTCCGGCTAGCAGCATAAGAGTATAAAATTAAATTCTAAATAATTGATGTTCAATACATACGCTAATCAGTTTCAGCACAAAAGAAAACAGCCATATAATCGCCACCAACACTCTTAACATGAAATTTGCTAAAACATTTCTATGAAATCCATTGTTTCTTATTCTTGTTCTTCTCTTTCTCTTTTCTGATTTGTCTAGTGTTGGTCAGATCTCAATAAGAATATAGCTTGAAAAGGCTAAACGTAAAGCATAAAACTCAAGGATTTAGTAGAAGGTCAGCCTTGCAAATTCATTAAAGCCATCTACAAGATAATAATTATGTAACAACAGACCAGCATTTGAGACATGCTCAAGAGAATGCATACCTCAAGATTCTTGATCAAGCTCGTGAAATCTATAAAATCCAGATCACCCCCTTCATCAACTCCATCACGATAATTCTCCATTGATATAACAGTACAACCAATAACGGATGCCACCTTTTCTGCTAAGCTTCAAGAACAATGAGAAGCAACAATTAAGAGGAAACTGAAGCAACACACACCTTAGTTCACTTCAACAGAACACATCCAAAGCAATCAATTGACAGCAATATCAATACCTTGTTTTTCCAGAGCCACTAGGACCACCAATTCCAACTGTAACAAGGCCTTCCTTTTTCTCACGTAGTTCTTGGATAGATTTTACCAGTAAATAATAGCCATGATCAAAAGACTGCACAATTTGACATCCGTATCTTAGCAACACACTCCACAATTTCATGAATCAGTAAAATTAAGAGTCCGCTTGGTTTCTACTTTCATTTCCTATTTTCACTTTCAATGTTTTCTATTTTTTTAAAGATCGTGCAAAGAGGTCCTTAAGCTGCGGAAGTTCAGCTATAGGATGATCAGCAACGATAGTTAACTTTTTCCAGCTATTACGTATAGTACCTATAAGTACAATTACCATATGCTGAAAAAAAAAATTTCACTCAACCTTTAAAATTAAACTTCGAACCCTAAAATTGAAGTGAAGAAACGGATAAATGTCAACATATTTTTGTACACACTAAGTTCAATTTCATCCAAATTGCAATCCGCAAGGCAGAGCTGCGAAGCAGAGTCAATTCACTATCGGCGAGAAACGATAAAATACAGAATTAGGTAATCAAACGCAACAAAAAATAAAAGAAATTACAAAACAACAGAAGATGAAGATGCATGTATATGTTACCACATGGAGAGGGAGAGATTGAAGGATGGAGGAAGTTGAAGGTTGCTGCTGGTAGAAATCGCGTCCTCCTTCGTGGAACACTCGCTGAATAACTTCATCATCCATTCTTCTTCGTTCTTCGTTGTTGCTTGCGAGTTGCGAGAGAGGAATCAACCAACCACTGTGTAGTGTGATGTGATGGATAGGTGCGAGGGTGTGAAAATATATATATATATTTATTTTGCGGTTGGTGCGAGAATAATCTAAATCTTAAATATTATAATTTCCTCGTTTCTTTTCTTCTTTTTTTTTTTCTGATTATATATATGTTGAGTGTGCTTGGAATTTCAGTTTTGGGTGAGTGAGCGTGCCCGTCTCTCCCACCTTCTTCTGCACGTCTTTGCTTATTACTTGCTACATGCTTCTCATTTTCACTTAATCGCATCTTTTAAGTTCGATACATTAGTAATTAGTTAATTACATACCGGAATTCCGAATTCCGAATTCCTTCGCACTTTTGTTTAGTTCGTCCAGCCTTTCTTCTATAGCACGGTTTAGGTGGGGAAGAAAAGAATGGACAGAGAAGGAGATGGAAAAATAGGAATTCACTTTTGTTCTTTTTTTTTTTTTCCGGGAAAAGGTGTTGCAGTGTTGCAGTGTTGCAGTGTTGCATTGCCCTAAATAATGAGAACATGGTTATAATTTAAAATACATATTAAAAGATACATATATTTATATCAATTATTTTTCACATACAAGCTATTTTATCATACAATTCCACACAAGTTGTTCTTGTGTGAGTAACCTGGGCATAACTTGGATTTTGGGAGTTGATGCCGAGCTGTTGCTTCCAATGCCGAGCTTATAGGCTAGGAAGATCCAAGCTCTTCGTTCAAAGAGATATCACGTCACGGAGAGTATAAATAAAAGGGGAGTGTACCTGCAAAAGGCACTTTGATGCTTAAGTTAGTATTGTGAACTCAGTATATCCTTCGAGGATAAAATATCATACCTTTATAGGTGGAGTATAATAGGTCGGTTATATTACTGCTGATCATCTGAATTAAAGGGTAGTTATTAGGTTTTAATAAGTGATAACATTAGATTTTAGTAGGTGATAGTGCCTGGTCGGACGTTTTTATTTCAAGATGTAGTCTGTTGAGTCTGGTTATAACACATGATGTCGAGTTGTAACGTATAATGCCGAGTTATGACGCATAATGCTGAATTATTGCTTTGGATTTGTAACAGTCATATCATATCGCCTAAACTTGGCCTGGAAATGCATTTTAATGAAGCAGGTTGAGCTTTTGATGCGTCATAACTCGACCATTGAGTTAGCCTTGGAGCCTCCAGTTCAAGATGCTTTATTAAACATTATTTAATTGGTATGAGTAGGAGAGAGAAGAAGTTTAAATAGCCATTTAATGAACATGCGTGTTTCCAGTGCACGCCATTCCCTTCAATGTAACTGATGGGATGGTTTAGTGGAATTCAAAGCAGTTTTTGTAGTGTTAATTAAAAACTTTTGGAATCCAAAAAGGTTGTGTTGATTGCACAAGGTTTTCTTTGTTATCAGAGGCATTTTGAGAAATCATGACTAAAAGAGGTACATTGCATTTTCTCTCTAGTATTTGTAATTTCTGTTCTCCTTCTTCTTCGTTTGGGTCCTTCTAATGGGTTTTGAAAAAGATAAAAAAGAGAGAGTTGAGTGGTCATATGATTGGGTAAATGACAACGTTAGGAAGCGTTCCTCACTATTCTTAGATTAGGAAGCTATGAAGGAGATAGATAGAAGTAAGATTGTGAGGATCGGGTCTGGCCTCCGATTGGAGCTACTTCCCTGTGTTCCTAGTGACCGTGTGTTTCATAAGAGGGAAGGGTTTGAGTTTTTTTATATGTATAGTTGTGTGTTAGAGGAGTTGAGGGTGAAGCTTCCCTTCACGGATTTTGAATGTGAGGTGATGAGGCAATTGAACTGTGCACCTTCCCAACTCCACCCTAATGGGTGGGCATTTCTGCGTAGTTTTGAAATTCTGATGGAGTTTTTGGAAGAGATCCCTTCTGCGAAGCTGTTCTTTTCCTTATTCTAGGCCAAAGGTGTCTAAAAGGGGGGTTGGGTGAACTTGAATAGTTCGCCTGGGTTTGCTATTTTTAAATTGTATAAGTCGTCGTTTAAAGACGTCAAGGAGATGTATGTGAAGGTTTCTAATGCTGAAGGTGATTTTCCTTTTCATGTGGATGAGCATTTGGGGGAAAAATTTTTCCTTTGGTGGTGTTCGAAGCCTCGGAATATTCTCGGGCCAGAAACCATTAGTGCAAGAGATGAATGCATCATAGAGTACTTAGTTGAAGTTGTTGATCGAAAGGAGTTGATTTCAGTTTTTTATTTACTTCAATGGGAAGAAAATAGGTAGGCCGTTATAGAATATTTAGGTGAGATTTTTTTTGAAGTGTTGAGGATATTTCTTTTGAACTTGTATTTTGCTAACTTGGTGTTTTTATTTCAGGGGGAAAGTATCCCAGGGTATTTGCTGCCACTTTGAGAGCTCGAATGAAAAGCAAGAATCTCGAAAAGAAGGGATCGATGTTAAAAGCTGAAAGAGTTGCTGGTGCTGGTGAGGTTAACCAGCCTAAGCCGAGAAGGAAAAAGGTCATATTGAAAAAGAGGATGATTGATGTGGTGGATTTATCGAATGGTTCTGAGGAAGAGAGGGAGGAGATTCCGATTGAGGAAATTCGAAGTTTTTTCGAGAACCAAAAGAAATTGCATGACGTTGCCGATCAAAGTGACGGCTCGTCTTTATGGTGTAAGGATTTTCCTTTTATGGTCGTGGCCGACAAAGTTTGCCAATCGTCGGCAAATGTATCTTTGGCGAACGAGGTTGGGGATATCGCCATTGATCAATATATGCAGGTATTTATTTAACTGTGGTTTGGCTTTTAAGTTTTTTTTATGGTTGTCTATTTGGTTGTGCCAGGTACTTGGTTTATCGCTGGCGAGCTTAGGGCGAAGCCAAGAAACTAAGCATCGCAAACTTGCCGAGCAAAAGGAAGACCCTAAATTGAAGGAGGAGTTGGCCTTAAAGAATTCCAGGGTAACCGAGTTAGAAACCAAATTGTCCGAGACTGAGAAGGAGTTGAAGCTGATGAAAGATAATTATGCTAATGAGGTAGAGGATCTCAAGAAAAAGGAAGTCGACCTTTCTAGCATGAGTGCTCAGATGATTGAGGTGACGGCAAAATTAAAGGAGATGGAGAAAAGCAAGGAGGCAGAGATTCTCGATTCCTTTGTTGAAGGTTTTGAACAAGCCTTATTACAAGCGAAGATTTTTGCTCCTGAATTCGACTTTTCCCAGATGGATCCAGGGAAGATAATCCAAGATGGATCTATGGTGGAGGATGATGGCGCAGCTGAAGAAGAGGATTAGAATGTTGAGTAGTTTGAGTTTTTTGGATCTGTATATTTCTTGACCTTGGCTTTTTGTTTGTTTAGAAGTTGGTGTACTCTTTATTGAGCCATTTTGGACTTTATATTATTTTGATGTCTAAAAACCAAATAAATGTTTAGATGCGTTTGTCGAAGTTTGGTGCAGAATTTAAAGTCTACAAACTAACTGGCAAGTGCATCGGGTCGTACCAAGTAATACCTCAGGTGAGTGAGGGTCGATCCCACAAGGATTGATAAACTAAGCAATAATGATTGAGTGATTTACTTAGTTAGACAAGCAGAAAATAGTGTTTTAGTGTTGTAAAGCTAAAACAGTAATTCAGAGAAATAAAAGACAACAATAAATTGATGTAAAGAATATGGGAGAAAACAGTTAAGGTTTCAGAGATGTTTATCTTCCAGATTAACTTTTCTTACCAACTATTTTAATCATGCAAGATTCAATTCATGGCAAATTATATGTGACTAAATCCTAATTTCTTAGACCTTTTTAGTCTCCTCTAACTTTCATCAACTGCCAATTCCTTGGTCACTTGATTCTGATTAGAGGGTTAAGTTCAAAACTAATTTGTGTACCACAGAAACCCTAATTGCCCAAATATAAGAGGATTATATATCACGTATCCCGTTAAGTCCAGATAATTAGTTATTTAGGAGATCCGATCTACCCAAATCCTTAAGATGAAGAACGAAAACAAATTCTTGAAATTGAAATCAAAATATTAATTAAAAAAGAAGAGTAATAGTATCAATCCATACAATAAACATAGGTCCTAACCTTAACAGTGGAGGTTTAGTTGCTCATGGCTCAGAGAAAATAAGGATTTAGAAAAACTGTAAATTGTAGAATGAGGTGCGTAAAAAAAGAAGTTAGCCCGAAGGGCTAAATCTTTTTCCTTTTATATCTAATTCTAATTAATGTAAAATATATTTTCTAAAACTAACTAATATCTTTTCCTATTTGTAATTAAAATAAAAGTTTTAATAAAAAATTAAATAAAATCTTCGTGCCAATGCTTGATGGATGTGGGGACCAGCGTTCCCTTTGAATTGGCACCTAACTTCAAGAAAGTGAAGTTAAGTGCTACCTTGGCCAAACGGAACTTGAAGCTTCCCCTTTTCATATGGCACCTAACTTGGGAAATTCCAATTTAGGCGCCATCTTGGCTGAATGAACTTTGAGCATTTTATGATCATGGCGCCTAACTTAGGAAATTCCAAGTTAGGCGCCACCATGTCCGTGTGTCCTTGAAGGAAGTGTAAACTATTATATATCTTTGGAAAACTCTGAAAGTTAGCTTTCTAATTCCACTAAAACTACGTTAAATGGACCTCTATAGCTCAATTTATTCTTATTAGAGTGCAAGGAGGTCAGGAGTTGACAGCACCATTTATTTTCTCCCTTTTTTGCTACACAAACTTGTCCAATCCATCTGGATGCTACTTGAAATAAATAAAATTGCACACAACTCAAAGTAGAATTTATAGTGGCTCAAAGGTACTTAAATCTTGATTAAACTTACAAATTCAAATGCAAATTCACTAGGAAAAGATACTCACGCATCAAAGTTGCTTTTTATTGATGTTTGTTTGGTAACGGCGTTTACATTGTTTGCCTGATAGTAGTACATTTGATTATATTTGTGTTTGCCTGACCTTAGTCAATAGTATGTTTGATTGTTATACCTTAGAATGATATAATGAGGATAATAAGACTGCTTAGCAAAGATCAGAGTTGTGTTAATTTAATCGTTGATATCCGATTAATCTGATTCTGAGTAGAAGTCGGTAGGATAACAGTTTGAATTCAAAAAAATTTAAAAGTATTAAAGGAATATGGAGTAGACTAAAATATATTATTATATATCTATTGATAGACATTTGCTTACAAAGGTGCAGGTAGGCGAGCCTCGTTAAAACCTCTCCAAGCAAAACCCTTTTCGGGAAAAATCATGTAAGGAGGAAAAAGAGTACTCGCCTGGCCCAAATTTTAACTATAATATAACTTTAAAGATGATGCATTCCATATATTTGGTAGAGTGTTACCATTGAGCGATTGTAACTGGTAGGCCCCATTGCAGGGCACTTCAATAATTCAGAATGGACCTTCCCAATTTGCTGCTAACTTTCCCTAATTTGGGGGTCATCGTGCCTGTTCGGTTCTTCTGAGCACCAAGTCATTTATTTGGAAAGATCTCGAGTGGAGCTTCTGGTTGTATCACCAAGCTATATGCTGTTGCACAGCTCGGTGTGTGATAGCTGCCAAAGATCGAGTTTCTTCAATGGTGTCTAGGTCATGCTGGCAAGCTGTATCTGTTGTGTTATGATCGGCAAGTTGTGTCCAGAGTGACGCTTGGGAGATCTCGATAGGTATCATTGCATCTGAACCATATACTAGACGAAAAGGTGTTTCCTTTATTGTAGAATGGATGGTTGTGTTGTACCCTTAGAAGACTTCTGGTATTAATTCGGCCTAGAGACCCTTGGCATCATCAAGCTTCTTTCGCAGAGCATGTAAGATAACTTTATTTGCAGCCTCGGCTAAGCCATTTGTTTGTGGGTGTTCGACCGATGAAAAATGTTGTCTGATCATTAAATCTTGCAAAAGGAAGTAAATTTATGATCGGCAAACTGGCTACTATTATCGGTGATAATGTGCGAGGTATGCCGAATCTACAGATAACTTTTTTCCATACAAAGGAGACCATTTGTTGTGATGTAATTTTTGCTAGGGGTTGTGCCTCTATCCATTTGGAGAAGTAATCAATGGCCAATATTAAAAATTTTACCTGGTCTGCCGCCAAAGGAAAAGGGACGACAATGTCGAGCCCCCACTGATTGAAGGGCCAACTTACCTTGGAATTATGAAGAGATTCGGCTGGTAAGTGTGTAATTGGGCTATGCCTTTGGCAATTGTCTTAGCTTTTTACCTTTATTTTACAGTCTTATTGTAATGTCAACCAAAAGAAACTAGCCTGGAGTATCTTTGAGGACAAACTTCGGGCTCTGAGGTGTGTTCCACATATTCCTTCATGCACCTTTGTAAGGGCAATTTTGGCTTCCGACCTGGAATGACATTTAAGCAGAGGCCGAGAGAATCATTTTCTATATAGGCAGTTGTTATATATGGTAAAAAGGGAGGCTTGTCAGCAAAATTGCCGAGCATTATCAATGTTGTCTGGTATAATTCCAGTTTTGAGATATTTTATATAGGGTGTCCGCCAATCCTCATCCTGTGTTACACTTAAAACTTCGGTTAGATCTATGCTTGGTTTGAGCAGTGTAAATTGGAATAGGGAAGAGGCTAGTGTTTATGTACTGGCGAGCTTAGATAGGGTATTAGCTCGGCTATTATGTTCACGAGGTATATGTAAAATTTCAAATTTTAAAAAATTAGAGATAAGGGTTTTGACAACTTCCAAATATTTTGCCAATAACGGTTCTTTTACTTGAAAAAGATTATTTACCTGTTGCACAACAAGCAAGGAGTCACAGTATACCTGTAAGTCCAAGATCTTTAGATCGACTGCAAGTCTTAGCCTGGCGATTAGAGCTTCGTATTCAGTTTGATTGTTGCTCGCTTTGAAAGAAAGGTGTAAGGATTGCTCTATGACATAACCATTGCCATCTTCGAGTAAGACCCCAGCATCGCATCCATGAGGGTTGCATGCCCCGTCCACATACAAAGTCCATTGAGTTGGATTATCCATGGAAATTGGCGGGATCATGAATTCAGCAATGAAATTTGCCAAATATTGAGACTTTATTGGACCTTAGCTCTAGTATCTGATGTCAAATTTGGAGAGTTCAATCGACCATTTTACTAGTTGGCCAGCTGATAAACCCCATTTTTAGGGTTTATCTTGTGCTTAATTTATAGGATTTTATCAACTTTTTCCATATTTATTAAATGAAATGGCATGGTTTCATGATTTTCTCCCAATTTGTGATTGAGAGTGAAAACATGCTTTTTAGGCCCTTAATTGCTAATTTTAATCCACCTTTGATTCCACTAGATGCCTTGATGTGTTTGTTAGTGAATTCAAGTTGAAAAGGCTAGCCATGGATCAAAGGAGTGAAGAGAAAAGCATGCAAAGTGGAGAATTCATAGAAAATCAAGGATTTGGAGTGCATACATCGATGCGCACGCGTGATAGACGCGCACACGTGCATATTGGTGCACGAAATTGTGATCATCAACAATTGCGCCAAAAACTTGGTAGCGCTCTCAAACATGAATCACACTTTGTCACAACTCCGCACAACTAACCAGCAAGTGCACTGGGTCGTCCAAGTAATAAACCTTACGTGAGTAAGGGTCGATCCGACGGAGATTGTTGGTATGAAGCAAGCTATGGTCATCTTGTAAATCTCAGTTAGGCGGATTAATAAATGGTTATGGAGTTTTCGAAAATAATAATAAATAAAGCATATAATAAAGATAGAGTTACTTATGTAAATCATTGGCGGGAATTTTAGATAAGTGTATGGAGATGCTTTGTCCCTGTTGAATCTCTGCAACATACTGCTTCTTACTTTCAATCCTTCATACTCCTTTCCATGGCAAGCTGTATGTAGGGCATCACTGTTGTCAATGGCTACTTCCCATCCTCTCAGTGAAAAAGGTCCAAATGCTCTTGTCACAGCACGGCTAATCATCTGTTAGTTCTCGATCATGTCGGAATAGAATCCATTAATTCTTTTGCGTTTGTCATCACGCCCAACAATCGCGAGTTTGAAGCTCATCACAGTCATTCAATCCCTGAATCCTACTCGGAATATGAAGAACTGAAGATTGATGGTTTAGAAGTTATAGTAAACTCTCGTTGTAAGTATAGTTACTAAACCAAGTAATCAACCTTTCTTACAAATGTTTTGGTTGTCACAAGTAACAAACCCCTAAATAAATTGATAACCGAAGTATTTAAACCTCGGGTCGTTTTCTCAAGGAATTGCAAGGAGGTATGTTCTTATTATTGGTTATGAAGATTTGTAAATCGGGGTTTTGAAGATGAGGAACAAGTAATTTAAATGGCAGATAAAATAAATAATTAACTATAAAATAAACTCTTGGCAAGATATGAAAATTCGGAAGTCCTATCCTAGTTAACTAGAGTTAATGGAATTCCAGTTAATTAGCCGACATAACAATCAATCATGAATAGTTGGTAACTCAAGAGCTTCCAGTTAATCAATTAAAGCCAATAATATAAAAAGCTAAATAAGAATCATAAATATCTAGAATACCTCAAATAACATACATTCAAAGCAATAAAATCTAACATGGACAATATTCATAAGCCAATTGGGCAACATAAATCAAACATAAATAAAAGCATTAAAGTATCTCAAAGTAGAAGAGAAGTCAAAATAAAGGAATATTGAACCTGATGTGAAGATGAGATAAATCCCTAATTTCTAAAAATCCTAATCCTAAATCCTAAGAGAGAAGAGAGAGCATCTCTCTCTAAAAAACTACATCTAAATCCTAAAAAGTGAATTATGAAAGCCTGATGAGTCTCTACATGTTCCCTGACTTTAATCTGTGTTTCTGGGCCAAAAACTGGGTTGAAATCCGGCCCAGAATCTCTGCCAGTGACTTTTGTAATTCTGCAGATCGCGCACGTCACGCGGACGCGTCATTCGGTGTTTTTTCTTTTCCATGCGGGCGCGTCGTCCATGCCTCCGCGTCGCTTATGCTTTTCCAATCCGCGCGTCTGCATCACTCATGCGGCCGCGTCACTGCGAATTCCTTTCTTCCGTGCGGTGGCGTCGCTGACGCGTCCGCGTCACTTTCCGCTGGTCATCTCCTCAATTTCTTGTGTTCCTTCCATTTTTGCAAGCTTCTCTCCCAATCTCTCACTCATTCATGCCCTATAAAGCCTGAAACACTTAACACACAGATCAAGGCATCGAATGGTAATAAGAGAGTATTAAGATTAGCTAAATTAAGACCAAAGAAGCATGTTTCCAATCATGTAATAATTTTAGGAAGGAAATATAAATGCATGCTAATTATATGAATAAGTGGGTAAAGACCATGATAAAACCACACAATTAAACACATTGTAAACCATAAAATAGTGGTTTATCAACCTCCCCACACTTAAACATTAGCATGTCCTCATGCTGAACTCAAGGAGACCAAATAAATGATTAGGGAAAGGCAAGACTTATACAATGCAACCTATGAATGTGAATGCAACTACATGCAAAGATGATTCTACCTACTTGGTGAAAAAGTAAATAAATCTTTCAAGAACAAATACGAACTGGATTTTAGTAATTCAAATCACAAAATACAATATGAATAACTTGCAAGAAGAAGATAGCTCATGAAGGCAGGGGACATAGAATCAAGCATTAAACCCTTACTGGTAGTGTATATCGCTCTAGTCTATCAAGTGTCTAAGGTTAATCACTCTACTCTTCCCTATTCATGCTTTCTAAACTTTGTTCTTTACCTAACCAATCAACAATATTTAATGTACCAATGCAAACATCATGAGGTCTTTTCCAAGGTTGTAATGGGGCTAAGGTGAAGGTAAGGGTATATATAAGGCTAAGTGAGCTAGTAAAGTGAATCCTTGAGTACTCTAAGATCTCTCCTAACAAATACATACTCTATACAAATTTTAAAATTATACTTAGCCTCCCATAATTTCCACTTTTGTATGATTCTCATACTCATGTACCAAATTTTTTATATTTCTTTACTTTTATCACATGTGCATTGATCTTTCAACTTGACATTGGGGTAATTCTGTCCCCTTATTTGTTTACTTATTTATTGAAATTTTTATTTTTATTTTTATTTTTATTTTTTTTGAATCATAAAAGCAAACATAACTTATCAATGCACATGGATTTTCCATTATTTTTCTATTTTGGTTTTTCATGAGTAGGTTTCCGAATTCCCAATATTCAAATAAATTAGAAATATGATACATTCCCTTATTAACCCATGTTCCCACAGTTTCCCCACACTTATTTGATGCATAATTTCTATCTTAAGCTAACCAAAGATTCACTTGAGATTTTTAATTTATTTTTCTGCTTAAGGCTAGTAATGTGGTTATAGAACAAGAGGGGATTTAAAAAAACTCAAGGGGGCTAACAAGGGTGATGTAAAAGGTAGGCCAATTTGGGATAAGTGAGGAATTTAAACAATGGCCTCAATCATATGTAGGCATATAAATACACTAAATAATGGACATATAGAATGGAGCAAAGCAAAGATTGCAATTATAGAGAAGAAAACACACAAGAATAAAATATCATGGTTAAATAATGTAACCATATAAATAAGCTCAAAATCTCACGGGTTGTGTGTTCTTTGACTCAAAAACCATGTTCCAAATACAACTTCAAAAAAATTTAACAAAAAAATTTCAATTTAAATTAGTGAAATACTATAAAAATTTCTTGAAAAAGAAAATATTACTTCAACCAAGTAGTGGCTAAATGCATAAAATCAAACAAACATGCAAATGAAACAATTAACAAATTAACATTGGTGTTGAGAAGGGACTAACTAACCCGTGGAGATCGGTATCGACCTCCCCACACTTAAAAATTGCACCGTCTTCGGTGCATGCCGAGATGTGCAGGTGGATGGGGGTTGTGATTCCTCAGCTGGGGCTCTTTTGGTTCCTTTCCTTGCCGGTGGTTTGGAAGTAGCTTTCTCTTTACCCTTCTTGGTGGCCATCCTGAAAAGGGAAAAAGAAAGTAACTTTGAAAGCGAAGGGTTAGAGCAAGAAAGAGAGCGGAAAAAGTGGTAATCAATGCACAATAAAGAGGAATGACGTTACCACATGGTCATGACTACATGTGAAAAGTTAATCAATGGAAATATAGCAAGTGCATGTAATAATAATTAAATGCAAGATGTTGATTGGCATGCTGGCAAAGGCATGAGTAGCATAGATCAAGCATTCAATGTCCAAGTTAGATTACCAAGTCTTTCAAACTAACAATATGTTTGTAATGACAATTATAAATAATTAATAAAATATAAAAAGGGTTTTGTGAAAAACAGGCATGAAAGTAGGATAACAGAAAAGTAGTGCGTGATGCCATACGGGCTTTTTCACAAACACATAGCATGCATGGTAAATAAGTTATTGAAAGTGTTAAATTAAACATGCAAGAAACCCTATAAAAATAATATATAATTGTCAAACAGTTCCTTTTAATAATTCACAAGCAAAATGTGGAAAATAATGATCCAAATAAATTTCCAACA
Organism: Arachis duranensis; assembly: GCF_000817695.3. Lineage (NCBI taxonomy): Eukaryota > Viridiplantae > Streptophyta > Magnoliopsida > Fabales > Fabaceae > Arachis > Arachis duranensis. The sequence goes on from NC_029775.3 coordinate 37,794,310, forward strand.
CCAACATAAAAATGCATGAAAATAAAAAAAGAAAGGAGAAAGAAGGAAGAAGAAAGAAGAAAGGATAGAAGAGATTAGGATTAGAGAAGAAAAAAAAAAAGATAATTGGCGCTGATCTGGATAAGTTGTGCGGCGCAGGTGATGCGGACGCATGGTGCACGTGAACGCGTGGGGTGTGATGAATTCAAGTGACGCGGACGCGTGGGGCACGCGGATGCGTGACTCGAATTGTGCTAGTGGCACGAGAGTAGCCGCGCGCTCGCGTAACTTTCTGTTTGAAACTCATTTTACCAAAATTTAGAGTGACGCGATTGCATGATTGACGCGATCACGTGGATGAACTGAATGTGAAAATGGCGCGGACGCGTGGGGCACGCGTTCGCGTGGGGCACGCGTTCGCGTGGTAAGGCTTGTGCTTCAAGCACGGCGCCAGCCCAGGTTCAGCGCGACTTTCGGCCATACATCCCTTTTTACGTCGATTTTGAGGGCACGCGTTCGCGTGGGTGACGCGGACGCGTGGGAGGCATTTTTCCCTCATGACGCGGATGCGTTAGCGACGCGGTCGCGTGGGTCAGTTTGTGCCAAAGGCACGCCTCCAGCCACACTCTCGCGTGACTCTCTGTTCAAATCTTTTTTCTTCAAAACGCACTAGTGACGCGGACGCGTCAGCAACGCTGCCGCGTCGCGTGCGTGCTATTTTTTTTATGCAGTATGCAGAATGAAAAATGCAATGAATGTCATGCAAAAATTTCAGGTTCAATAAAAATTCAAAAACAGACTAAAATTAAAACTAAAAAGAGAACGATCATACCATGGTGGGTTGTCTCCCACCTAGCACTTTTAGTTAAAGTCCTTAAGTTGGACATTTGATGAGCTTCCTGTCATGGTGGTTTATGCTTGTACTGATCCAGGAATCTCCACCAATGTTTGGAATTCCAACAGCCTCCAAGTAAGCTAAAGCAGGTGACAAGGCCCCAAGAGTATTAATTTCTAGATTGAATTCCGGGGTCCCAAACCTTGCTTTTGCACCCGTCTTCTTGTTGAGCAATATTGTTTCATCCAGGTGGCAAGCAGTCTGAATTCTCACTAAAGCAGCTAAACAACTTCCTAGATCCATTCAGCTGAGCTCTATACCAACCTTTACATTTAAACTTTGAGCTTCCAACCATAATGAACTTTGCAGGAAAATTCTTACCACTGATCATCTTCCTCTTGCTCTTAATGCCACAAAGAGCTCTAAGTTGACCATCCGTCTCCAGTAGCCCATATTCAAGTGGAATTAGAAAGCTAAGGGATATGAATTTTACCCACTTGAATGTTGTGAAGGATGATGGCAACTTAGGGGGAGGTGTTTGGAATGAACGTGGAAGCTCCACTCCCTTGTGCTCTTCTCTGAATTCCTCCACTTCCTTGCAAACCTTTTCCATTCCAGCCATGTCCTGGTCAAAGTCTTCCATATCTTCCTCATCACTTGAGTCATAATTAGGAGGTTGAGAAAAGTCGACCTCTGCATCATCTTCGTATTCACTTGGGGAAGATTCTTCTGTCTAAAAAAATTCACTTGCGGGTGCAAGTTCATCACTAGGAGGACTTGACTGGTGACTATCATCATCAAGGAAACTTGCTTCTTGGGTTATTCCGTCCAGTTCTTCATAAGATATCTACATTGGAGGCTGCGCAACATCCTCTTGAGCATCAATTGTAACATTGATGGGAGCAGAAATTGTTGAATTAAAAATTATTAAAATATATATGTTGCAAGTATAGTTCTTAACTCACCAGAAATCCACTTATCAATTTAGAAAGGTGTCACAGAAATTTAAAATTACAATACTGGGAGTATGAATCTCAGGTCGTCTCCCAACGAGTTGTAGAAAAGTGTGCCATTTTATTAATCAGATGTTTTTTTAAAAGGTTTGAGTTGAGTAAACAGGAAATAAAATTGGAGAATTTGAATAATGTAAATAAAAGCCTTGACTGGGAAGTGATTAGTTGGAAGTCTCGCTGTTGTTGGATTACTCTCTAGATTAATTGATAATTAAATGTTATCCTGTTTAGTTATCTCTTACTAGGTAAGGGAAAGTCAAACAAGTTGGGATGCTATGCCTGTTCACAAGTTGTAACCCACTTAATTAAAAGGGATTGGTGTTAGTGACTAGAGGGCAAGCCAACAATAACCCAATTATAATCTTTCTTTCAAGCCTTCCAACTCAAGGGTTCCTTTCAATCAACTCCCCATCAAGTTAGGGAACTACTCGCTCATTGTGAATGTAAAATTCATAACATATGAAAGGGAATTGAAGAAAGACATTGTAAATAAAGATCAAAATAATCAATTAAAAATAAAAGTAATCCTTGTATTAAATAATCCTAAAAATATTCCAATGGTAAAATTAAACAAAGCAAAGGACATGGAAGAGTAAAGCCAAGAAAAGAAAACGAACTAGAATGACGAAGTCTTGATGAGGTAATAACTCTTCTCAGTATCCCAATGCAAAAATTGGTAGAAAAATAAAATCCTAAGAACTATGAATGTCTAGAGAGAAAACCTAGAGGAGGAGTAAAAACTAGATCTAAAACTAAAACTCTGTAGAATGAATGTTGTCTCTGGTTTCTGCATGTTTTCTGGCTCTAGTCTGCTGTTTTGGGACGAAAACTGGGTCAAAATAGGGCCCAAAATCGCCCCCAGCGAATCCTGCAGATTATGCAGATCGCGCACGTCTCGCGATCGCGTCTTCCATGCGGACGTGTCATTCGCGTTTTTCCCTGCCACGCGTTCGCGTCATCCACGCCTCCGCGTCACTTGTGCTTTTCCATTCTACGCGGTCGCGTGAGCCATGTGGCCGCGTCACTGCAATTTCTCCTCTTTCGCGCGAACGCGTGAGCTATGCGGCCGCGTCACTTCTCGCTGGTTATCTCGTCAATTTCTTGTGTTCCTTCCATTTTTGCTAGCTTCCCTTCCATTCTCCAACTCATCCATGCCCTATAAAGCCTGAAATACTTAACACACAGATTACGGCATCGAATGGGATAAAGAAGAACTAAAATGCATAATTAAAAAGTCTCTAGGAAGCAGTTTTCAACCATGTAGTAATTTCAGGAAGGAAATATAAATGCATGCTAAATTAATGAATAAGTGGGTAAGGATCATGATAAAACCACATAATTAAACACAATATAAACCATAAAATAGTGGTTTATCAACCTCCCCACACTTAAACATTAGTATGTCCTCATGCTTAATTGAAGGAGATAAGATAAATAAGTGTGAACATGTAGAAACTCATGCAATGCAATGCAACCTATATATATGAATGCAACTATATGATTCTTGCCCACTTGATCAAAAGTAAATAAGCTCTTCAAAACAATTACAAATCAAATTCCACTAATTCTATCATTATACAGTAAGAGAGATAAAAGTGCAAGAAGATAGCTCATGAAAGCAGGGAACATGGAAATTCAAGTATTGAACCCTCACTGATGATGTATGTACGCTCTAATCTCTCTAGTGTATAGGGTAATCACTCTATCCTTCTCCAATCATGCTCTCTAACTTTTGTTTTTCTCCTAACCAATCAACAACAGTTAATATGCCAATGCAAACATCATGAGGTCTTTTCAAGGTTGTAATGGGGCCAAGGTATGGATAGGGATACATATATGGTTAAGTGAGCTTATAAATTGAATCTTTAATTAACCCAGCTTTAACCTAACCTATATATTTTATATAACTTTAGAATTTATACCTAGCTACCCAGAATTTCCTTTTACATTCCATACTCATGTATTAATTTTATCATATGTGCATTGATCTTTGAATTTTTAATTCAGCATTGGGGTAATTTTGTCCCCTTATTTATTTATTGATTTTTTTTATTCTATAAAAATAAACATAGCTTATCAATGCACATAGATTTTTAATTCTTATAGTTTCACATGAGTAGGTATCCAAATTCCCATTGTATTACCATGACACATTCCCTTAATAACTTTTGTTCCCACAAATTCTCATACTTAACTAGCATACACAATTCTATCTTAAGCTAACCAAAGATTCAATTTGGGATATACAATTATTTTTCCGCTTAAGGTTAGTAATGTGGTAAAATATAGAACAAATGGGATTTAAACGCTCAAAGTGGTTAACAAAGGTAATTAAAAAGGCTAGGCTTAATTTGGATAAGTGAGTTTAAATAAATAATGGCCTCAATCACATGCAAGCATATAAACATAATAAATATTGGACATATAGGATGAAACAAAATATAGATTACAATCATAGAGAAGTAAACACACAAGAATAAAATAATTATGGTTAAATAATGTAACCATGCATAAAGGCTCAAATTTTCACCGGTTGTGTGTTCTTTAGCTCAAAAATCATGTTCCAAATACAACTTCAAGCAATTTTAACATAAGAGTTTTGATTAAAATTAGTGAAATTTTGTTCCAAAGATAGCTTTTTAGAAGAAACTTATTGTCTTTTCAATCAAGTAGAACATGCATGCAACTAACCTATTTCTATGCAATTTATCCTATTCTATAAAAGAAAGAAAATCTAACTAAAATATCATAATTTATTGGTGCTAGGGAAGAGAAATTACCTCTGAAAGTCAGGTACTGACCGACCTCCCCACACTTAAGGCTTTGCACCGTCCTCGGTGCCATCTGTCAGGAACAATGGTGGGCTGGTAGCAGTGTCTCCCCAGTCGGGGCCGTCATGGCTCCCTGTGCTGGTGAAGGTAGTGGAGTCCGGGGTGTTTGAGTCTTTGCAATCTCCTCTAAGCAGCTCTCTGAGGTGTTTGAAACGGCGTTGGTTGCGGCGCTCTCGGATCTTTGCTTTCTTTTTATGTAGGTCCAACCGCTTCAGTATGCAGCAGTTGACTAGTAGATAGTGGAGGAGCTGTAGCATCCTCTGTGGACTGGCTGGTAGTGGCAAGCTGTGGCCGGAGATATCTCTCGTTAGGGACATACTAATCATCCTATGGAAGAATGGCTTTGGTGTCTCCAACTCTGTAGGATACTCCGGCTGCTGAGATAAGATCAGAGACCAATGCGGGGAAAGGTAGGTTGCCCGCGATCTGCACATGTTCCATAGCATTCCGGATATGTCTCGGTAAATTAAGAGGCTGGTCTGTGAGGATGCACCATAGTAGAACGGCCATGTCTGCTGTGAAGGAGGACTCATGAGTACTCGGTAAGACGTAATGGGACATAATCTGGGCCCATACGTGAGCCTCTAAGGTGATTGCAGAAGCCGAGATTCCCTTAGGACGGGAACGATGGTATCCAAAGATCCATTTACTGCCAGGTCAAGCAATAACTCTGAGAACAACGTCCCAGTCAAAGGTGTATGCCTAGCGCTTGATTGCGGCTTTCTGAAAGGCGTCCAATCCTTCTGGAGCAGGTGGGAGATCTAAGGCTTGCTGTATGGCCTCTTCTGTAATGGGGACTTGCTTCTAGCATAAATAGACGGACTGCAAAGTCGGCAGGTGGAAGTTGGAGTAGAACTCAACAACCCAAGAAAGATTAACCTGTCGTGGCTGTCTTTGTAAGAATCCCCAATGTCTTTGTGCAATTTGTGGCTCAACAAATTCAGCGATACGAGGCGGAAGGATAAGAAGCTGTTCATTGTTGTTATTTCGAGCTGCCAGAATAGGAAACATCTGCTCACAGTAGCGATTTGGGAATCGTGCAGTGTCCTTGGATGGGAAGGCTTGCTCCTTTTCATCAACCTTGATAATCCTTTTAATTCTTTTTGTTGAGGGCTTGACTGCAGTTGAAGAAGGCTCTGCCACTAATGCTCTCTTCGTTCCTTTTCTTGCTGTGGGTTTAGGGGTAGCTTTCTCTTTGCCTTTCTTGGTGGCCATTCTGAAAAAGGAAAGAGAAAGTAAGTTAAATCCAAAGAATTAAAGCAAGGAGGGGGATGGAGTGAGTGATAATCAGTGCATGGTAAAGATGAATGAAATAAACACATGGTCATGACAACATGTGAACAGATCAAGAAAGGGAATAGAATAAGTACACAATAGGGAAGTAGATGCAAGATGTTTATTGGCATGTCGGCAAGGGCATGAGTAGCATAGATCAAGCATCACTTCGTAACAAACTATCACGTTTGTATTGGCAATTAAATTCAGTTAATTAAATAGTAAAGGGAATTTGTGAAAAATATGCTTTGAATAGTAGGAAGTGTAATAGAGAAATGCATAATGCCATATGGGCTTTTTCACAAACACATAGCATGCATGGTAAATAAGGTATAGAAAGTATTAAAGCAAACATGCAAGCAACCTTTAAAGAAAATAATATATAATTGTCAAATAATTTGCAATAATCCACAAGCATATAATGAGGAATGATGACTCAAATAAATTTCTAGCACCATGTAAAAAGGAAAGAAGAAGAAAGAAAATATGGATAATGAAAAAAAAGAAAAGAAAAGAAAATAACATATAAAATAAGAAGAATGATAGAAAAGGAAGGAGGGAAGAAGAAAATAAAACCTTGTTAATGGAGGTGAGAAAGAGAGAGTGAAAGGTGAGATAGAAGGAAGAAGGGAGAAGGAAGAAATAAGGAGAGAAAAGAAAAATCAGGATTTGGAGGAGAGAAAGATAAGATATTTTTGCAATTTTGGTTGAGCTGTGCGGCGCAAGTGATGCGACCGCGTGAGGCATGCGTTCGCGTGATTGCGCTTTAATTTAGTTGACGCGATCATGTTATTGTGCTTCTGGCACGAGTGCAGCCTTGCGCCTGCACAACTCTTTGTTCAAATTGATATATTTGCCAAATTTGGGGTGACGCGATCGCATGGGGCAAGCGATCGCGTGAGTGGGCTTCAGAAGGGATGACGCGGGCGCGTCAGCGACGCGCTCACGTGATAGGGTTGGTGTGTCCAGCACCACTCTCGCACAATATTTCGTTGTGCACCCCTTTTTACGTCAAAAATTAGAGCACGCGGCCGCGTGGGGCACGCAGTCGCGTGGGAGGTCATGATTCCCATATGACGCGGATGCGTCAGCGACACGGTCGCGTGGGACACTTTGTGCCATTGGCACGCCTCCAGCCAAGCTCCAGCGTGACTCTCTGTTCGTTTTTTTTATTTTCTCCCCTTTCCTTGCGACGCGGACGCGTCGCTGATGCGGTCGCGTCGCGTGGCATTTTTTTTGTATGCAAATGCAGATGCACGAAATGTGTTGATAAAGAGAAGAGTTATTAAATAGAAAAACTAAAAATAAAGAAAAGAATGATCATACCATGGTGGGTTGTCTCCCACCTAGCACTTTACTTTAACGTCCATAAGTTGGACGCTCCACAAGCTCAATCTTCTGCCATGTGGGGATCTTCCAAGAGGAAGATCTCAAGCTCCTTGTTTTTCTGCATCTTCTCGCCATGGTGCAGCTTCAGACGTTGTCCATTAACTTTGATAAGTTTAGAGCTTGAAGGATGGCTTAGGTGATAAACTCCGTATGGTTCGGCCTTCTCTACTCTGTATGGACCTTCCCATCTTGATCTCAACTTGCCTGGCATGAGCCTCAGTCGAGACTTGTAGAGGAGGACTAAATCCCCAGGCTGGAACTTTTTTCTCTTGATGTGCTGATCATGTACAGCCTTCATCTTCTCCTTGTATATTCTCGAGTTCTCATAAGCTTCTAGGCGAAGGCTCTCCAGTTCTTGCAGTTGCAACTTCCTTTCAGCTCCGGCGTCCTCAATTCCCATGTTGCACTCCTTGACTGCCTAATAGGCTCTGTGCTCTACTTCAACTGAGAGATGATAAGCTTTTCCATAAACTAAGCGGAAAGGGCTCATCCCAATAGGTGTTTTATATGCTGTCCTATATGCCCATAGTGCATCTTATAGCCTGGTGCTCCAGTCTTTTCTATGAGGTTTGACTATCTTCTGCAAGACACGCTTTATCTCTCTATTTGACACCTCGACTTGCCCAATGGTCTGAGGATGGTATGCTGTTGCAACCTTATGAATTATCCCATGCTTCTTCATTAATCCTGTGAGTCTCCTGTTACAAAAATGGGTGTCTTGATCGCTCACGATTGCTCATGGTGATCCAAAGCGGCAAATAATATGGTTTCTCACAAAGGAAACAACATTGTTAGCATCATCAGTGCGGGTAGGAATTGCTTCCACCCATTTGGAAACGTAATCCACAGCTAACAATATATAAAAATAACCATTAGAATTTGGAAACGGACCAATGAAGTCAATGCCCCAAACATAAAAAATTTCACAAAAAAGCATAATTTGTTGAGGCATCTCATCCCTCCTGGATATATTACCAAATTTTTGGCATGGGTGACAAGATTTACAAAACTCAGCAGCGTCTCTAAAAGGAGTAGGCCACCAGTCATCCCATATATAATATTTAGACTCGCTCTTCAGCTTGTCTCTTTGATGCTTAGAAAAGTGTGGAGGAAATGTGCGGCTAATTAGATAATTAGCTACAGGTGCGTACCAAGGGACTACTTCAGATACTGCTTGCAGGTTATCCAGTGGAAAATTATCATCTATAGGAGTAGAATCATCCTTGATGTGCTCAAGGCGACTCAAGTGGTCTGCCACTAGATTCTGGTTACCACTCCTATCCTTTATTTCTAAATCAAATTCTTGTAATAGCAGTATCCAACGTATGAGCCTTGGTTTGGACTCCTTTTTAGCTAATAAATACTTTAAAGCTGCATGGTCTGAATACACTACTACTCTAGTACTAAGTAAATAAGCTCAGAATTTATCCAGAGCAAAAATAATAGCAAGAAGCTCTTTCTCAGTAGTAGTATAATTGGATTGGGCAGCGTCTAAAGTCTTAGACGCATAAGCAATAACAAAAGGATCCTTACCTTCACGCTGAGCCAGCGCTACTCCTACTGCATGGTTGGAAGTATCGCACATGATTTCAAATGGCTGGCTCCAGTCTGGTGCTCTCACAATCGGAGCTTGAGTCAGGTCGGTCTTCAGCTTATCAAACGCTTGTTTGCAATCTTTACTGAACTCGAACTCAATATCCTTCTGCAGTAATCTGGATAAGAGAAGTGCTACCTTACTGAAGTCCTTAATAAATCTCCTGTAAAAACCTGCATGGCCAAGGAACGAACGGACTTCCCTCACAGAAGAGGGGTAAGGTAAACTAGAAATAACATTCACCTTTGCTGGGTCTATAGAAATGCCAGTATTAGATACAACATGTCCTAGTACAATCCCTTGTTTTACCATAAAGTGACATTTCTCAAAATTTAATACAAGGTTTGTATTGACACATCTATCTAATACTCTAGATAGTCCATCTAAGCAAAGGCTAAAAGAATCATCATAAACGCTAAAATCATCCATAAAAACCTCCATACAGTCCTCAATAAGATCAGAGAAAATGCTCATCATGCACCTCTGGAAAGTAGCTGGTGCATTGCACAAGCCAAAGGACATTCTCTTGTAAGCATAAGTCCCAAAAGGACATGTAAAGGTAGTCTTTTCCTGATCCTCAGGAGCTACATGAATCTGGAAATAACCTGTGTAACCATCTAAAAAGCAATAATGTGATTTACCTGACAGGCGATCTAGCATTTGATCAATGAATGGGAGTGGGTAGTGATCCTTACGAGTAGCTTGGTTGAGACGCCTGTAATCAATGTAGACTCTCCAAGCGTTCTGTACTCTGGTTGGTATGAGCTCTCCATGCTCATTCTTCACTGTAGTTACTCCAGACTTCTTGGGTACCACTTGTACTAGGCTGACCCATTCACTGTTTGAAATGGGATAGATGATACCTGCTTCCAATAGTCTGGTCACTTCCTTTTTGACAACTTCCAAAATAGTGGGATTCAGTCTTCTTTGGGGTTGGCGGACAGGTCTTACTCCCTCTTCTAAAAATATTCTATGCTCACATACTTGAGGGTTGATGCCTACTATGTCTGCCAAACTCCACCCAATTGCTTTCTTGTGCTTCCTCAGCTCACTAAGTAACTGCTCTTCTTGTTCAGGAGTGAGGTCCTGTGCAATAATAACTGGAAACTTTTGCTGGTCCTCAAGGTAAGCATATTTGAGGTGTGGAGGGAGAGGTTTCAATTCCAACTTCTGGTTATGGTTTGGCTTTGACTTCCCCACACTTAGACCTTGTCCTATGTACCTATCCTCGAACTCTTCCTGGTGAACTTCAGCTACGGTTTCATCTATGATGTCACACTGGAAGATAGAACGATCTTCTGGAGGGTTGTTTATGACTCCATTCAGATTGAAGATTACCATTCGGCCATCTATCTCAAAGGAGTATGTTCCTGAAAAAGCATCTAATTTGAATTTTGATGTCTTCAGGAATAGTCTCCCAAGTAGGATTGATGATGGCTTATCTGAGTCATTATGGGGCATCTCCAAGATATAGAAATCAGTGGAAAATGTGAGCCCTTTAATGTTCACTAAAACATCTTCAGCAACCCCAGCTACTGTAATAATGCTTTTATCTGCTAACACAAAACGAGCTGCCGACCTTTTTAAGGGAAGGAGCCTCAAAACATCATATATAGATAAAGGCATTATGCTAACACATGCTCCTAAATCACACATGCAATCATAAATTACTACACCACCAATAGTACAACTAACTATACAAGGACCTGGCTCACTACATTTTTCAGGTAAATTTTCTATTAAAGCAGATATAGAGCTTCCTAAAGGAATAGTTTCTAATTCATTAATTTTGTCTTTATGTATGCACAAATCTTTTAGAAACTTTACATATTTAGGTACCTATTGAATGACATCAAAAAGGGGAACAGTTACCTCAACCTTTTTGAAGATTTCTACCATTTTGGGGTCAGGTTCCAACTGCTTCCTGGGCTTCCTTGCAAGTTGTGGAAATGGAATGGGAGTGGTGTTTTCTGTAGTGTCTGCACCTTTTGGTGCTTCCTCTTGTGGTTGAGCTTCTTCTTCATCAGCTATGTCCTGTATGTCCTCTTCCTCTTCAACATCTTCTATTTCTACTACCTCTTCAGCTGAGGCGTGTTCTGGCGGGCTTGGCTCCTCCTGATTCCTCTCCTGCAATGTGGTTCCGGACCTTAGAGTGATGGCATTAATACCACTCTTTGGGTTAGGTAATGGTTGAGAGGGGAGTCCACCAGAGCTTGAGGACTGATTGTTGGAGTTATTCATTGATCCAATCTGTGAGACAAGGGTTTGCAAAGTAGAATTCAAACCATTCAGAGTAGAAGTAAGGTTGTTTTCCATGGCCTGTTGCCTCTGATCAATGGATTGTAGTAATTCATCATTAGGAGATGAAGAGGGATAAGTGATCTGAGAGGTCTGCTGAGATGCTTGAGACTGTCTTAAATGAGGTGCTCTGTAGGACTGAGTCTGATTCTGCTGCCTGAAGTTGTTATTGTTATTCTACCTCTGATTTCCATTGTTATCTCTGCCTCCTCTGTTATGATTATCTCTCCAACCCTGATTAGAATTATCTCTCCAGCCTTGGTTAGAATTATCCTGCCATCCTTGGTTATAGTTGCCACCTTGATTGTACCCTTGATTGGGACGGTCATAAAAGTTATAAGTGGCTGCTATAGTGTTGTCTTCTTGTTGGAGCTGTGGACACTCATCGGTATAGTGACTGTAATCTGCACAGATTCCGCACACTCTTTGTGGAACTAACTGCTGGCTGTGCTATGGTGGAGAGGGCTGAACTTGCTGAGGTTGTTGGTGATTCAGTTGCATCTGCTTTAGCAAGTTAGTCAATTCACATAAGCTCTGGGCTATAGCAGTAGTCTCTTTATTAGTGGATACCTCCGCAATAGCTCTTGACCGATTTTGTCTCTGCCTATAATTCCTAGTAGAGTCAGCTAAGTCCCTGATCAATTGCCATGCTTCTTCTGTAGTCTTGTACTTTTTCATAGAACCATTGCTAGCACCTTCCAGTGTGGTCCTATCTTGAGATTTTAAACCCTGGTAAAGTAACCGAGCAAAACTATCTTGTCAATCATATGATGGGGACATGCATCTCGAAGAGTATTGAAGTGTTCCAGGTATTCATAGAGGGTCTCAGATTCATCCTGAACGATCATAGACATGTCCTTCCTCAGCTTATCGGCAACTTCAGTTGGAAAGAATTTATCCAGAAACTCTCTCCTAAGTGCATCCCAGTTGGAAACAGTTGCTCCGGGTTGAGTGTAGTACCACTCTCTTGCCTTTTCCTCCAGAGAAAACGGGAAGGCTTTAAATATAATAGAGATTTCATCAGTGCCATCACGCTTAACAGTAGAACAAGCGGTCTGAAAATCCCTAAGATGCTTGATAGGCTCTTGAGCAGGTAAGCCATGAAACTTGGACATCAAGTTGAGTAGTGAAGACTTTATTTCAAAATCTACAGCTACTGCTGGGTGGTGCGCCTGGAATGGTTAGAGCATAAAATCAGGGGTTCCTTCCTCCTGGATAGTGACTCTTCTGAGCACTGCCATGTCACCTGCACGTAAATGTACTGGATCAGGAGAGAGGGAGCTTGTTTCTTTTTTAGATGACGGTTCCGGTTTGTCCTCAAAGAGGAGTCGCCAACGCCTAGCTTGCCTTATATGTGAAAGAGTTCTTTCAATCTCAGGGTCAAATGCTGGCAAGCTTGGATCAGGAAGTGAACGCGTCATTTAACGAAAGAAACGTACAGCTCATAGTGATAGAATGAGAAGAAAAATTGCAATAAAAAATAAATACCAATCAATAAATTAACACACTGTTGCAGCTCCCCGGCAACGGTGCCAAAAATTGATGGGAGCAGAAATTGGTGAATTAAAAATTATTAAAATATATATATTGCAAGTATAGTTACTAACTCACCAGAAATTCACTTATCAATTTAGAAAGGTGTCACAGAAATTTAAAATTAAAATATTGGGAGTATGAATCCCAAGTCGTCCGTTCACAAGTTGCAACCCACTTATTTAAAAGGGATTGGTGTTAGTGACTAGAGGGCATGCCAACAATAACCCAATTATAATCTTTCTTTCAAGCCTTCCAACTCAAGGGTTCCTTTCAATCAACTCCCCATCAAGTTAGGGAACTACTCGCTCATTGTGAATGTAAAATTCATAACATATGAAAAGGAATTAAAGAAAGACATTGTAAATAAAATCAAAGTAATCAAATAAAAATAAAAGTAATCCTTGTATTAAATAAATCCTAATAATATTCCAATGGTAAAATTAACAAAGCAAAGGACATGGAAGAGTAAAGTCAAGTAAAGAAAACGAACTAGAATGACAAAGTATTGATGAGGTAATAACTCTTCTCAGTATCCCAACACAAAAAGTGGTAGAAAAATAAAATCCTAAGAACTATGAATGTCTAGAGAGAAAAACCTAGATGAGGAGTAAAAACTAGATCTAAAACTAAAACTCTGTAGAATGAATGTTGTCTCTGGTTTCTGCATGTTCTCTTGCTCTAGTATGCTGTTCTGGGCCAAAAACTGGGTCAAAATAGGGCCCAAAATCGCCCCCAGCGAATCCTGCAGATTATGTAGATCGCGCACGTCACGCGATTGCGTCATCCATGCGGATGCGTCATTCGCGTTTTTCCCTGCCACGCGTTCGCGTCATCCACGCCTCCGCGTCACTTGTGCTTTTCCTTCCGCGCGGTCACGTGAGCCATGCGGCCGCGTCACTGTGATTTCTCCTCTTTCGTGCAAACGCGTGAGCCATGCGGCCGTGTCACTTCTCGCTGGTTATCTCCTCAATTTCTTGTGTTCCTTCCAATTTTGCTAGCTTCCCTTCCATTCTCCAACTCATCCATGCCCTATAAAGCCTGAAATACTTAACACACAGATTACAGCATCGAATGGGATAAAGGAGAACTAAAATGCATAATTAAAAAGTCTCTAGGAAGCAGTTTTCAACCATGTAGTAATTTCAGGAAGGAAATATAAATGCATGCTAAATTAATGAATAAGTGGGTAAGGATCATGATAAAACCACATAATTAAACACAATATAAACCATAAAATAGTGGTTTATCAAACATCCTTGACGGAATTCTCCACAACTCTGGATTCAGGTGGCGGTTCGACATCTCCTAAATCTTCAACCAACTCTTCTTCTTCTACCATGATAGCTTCCTCTATTTGTACCAGTACGAAGTTATGCTCTATGCTATCCACTGGAGCTTCTAGCGTCTTCTTCATGCTGCGTTCTTCATTAGATTCTCCACATGAAGCCATGGGAGTCTGTTGAATGTCCGAACGTTATAAAGGTAATCGATTTCTTGCTTGATCCAGGTATTTAAGGATGGAATCGTATTCATCCTTAATGATTTCCTGTTTAACCATTTCTTCACCTTCAAGTACAAAATCCTTCTTGATGGCTTCTTTTCTATGATAACTCTCTTCAACTACTCCTTCATCTGCAAAGGTCTCTACTACCTTTACCTTTAGTGCCTCCTCTAGCTCCTTATGAAGTATGGATTCGCGAAGATGATCCTTTCTCTCTTGTTCCATATCAATAGTATCATTGGGATCATGTTGCTCTTGGGTTGATGGATGTGGGTGCTCTTCCATGGATGATGGTGATGGGATGGGTGGATCATTATATGGTTGAGATGGAAGTGCAGTGGAGCTTGAGGGTTGAATATTGGGTGTAGGGGGTTGGCCCAAGCAGGATATAAGTTCTTGAAGAGTAGAGGCAAGACTAGTGATAGAGGCAAGATTGCTTTCCATGGAGGTTTGGGGTGGATAGGAGGGTTCATTTGTTGGGAGAAATGGTTCATATGGTGGTTGGTGTGGTGAATAAGGATTGGGATCATATGGAGGTGAATGGTGGAAAGGGGCTTGTGAGTGTGGTGGTTTAAAATTATGTTGTGAGGATTGTCTCTGAGCATACGGTAGGACTTGTTGGTAGCTACTAGGCGGTCCACCATATCTATCAGCTTGGTATGCATTGTAGGATGGTCTTTGTCTGTGATATCTTGGAAGGTGTTGTTGCCTAAAGGGTTGATCAGATCCTCTTGGCTCTGTCCCTCTTTGATTGGTTTGACCTTGATGCATATTCCTCTTATAACTTCCTCTTCCTGCAACATAGTTGTAACCATACTCATAGCCAAAGGGGTGAGAGTTCATAGTAGTAGGAGAAAATAAAAACAAAAATTAATAAAAAGAAAATATTTTGAAAAAGATTTGAATTCTCTTTTTTTTTGAAAAATATTTACAATAACCAATAATAAGGCACACGTTTGCAATTCCCCGGCAACGGCGCCATTTTGAAGAACTGAAGATTGATGGTTTAGAAGTTATAGTAAACTCTCGTTGTAAGTATAGTTACAAAACCAAGCAATCAACCTTTCTTACAAATGTTTTGGTTGTCACAAGTAACAAACCCCTAAATAAATTGATAACCAAAGTATTTAAACCTCGGGTCGTCTTCTCAAGGAATTGCAGGGAGGTATGTTCTTATTATTGGTTATGAAGATTTGTAAATCGGGGTTTTGAAGATGAGGAACAAGTAATTTAAATGGCAGATAAAATAAATAATTAACTATAAAATAAACTCTTGGTAAGATATGAAAACTCGGAAGTCCTATCCTAGTTACTCCTATAAGAATGGAAGTTAATCCCACTTAGTTAACCTTTGCATAAGCAAGGGAAAATCAAGTGAACCAATTGGTTAGATTTCCCAAGTCCTAGCCAAATCCTAAGGAAAGACTAGAGTTAGTGGAATTCCAGTTAATTAGCCGACATAACAATCAATCATGAATAGTTGGTAACTCAAGAGCTTCTAGTTAATCAATTAAAGCCAATAATATAAAAAGCTAAATAAGAATCATAAATATCTGGAATACCTCAAATAACATACATTCAAAGTAATAAAATCTAACATGGACAATATTCATAAGCCAATTGGGCAACATACATCAAACATAAATAAAAGCATTAAAGTATCTCAAAGTAGAAGAGAAGTCAAAATAAAGGAATATTGAACTTGATGTGAAGATGAGATAAATCCCTAATTTCTAAAAATCCTAATCCTAAATCCTAAGAGAGAGGAGAGAGCCTCTCTCTCTAAAAAACTACATCTAAATCCGAAAAAGTGAATTATGAATGCCTGATGAGTCTCTACATGTTCCCTGACTTTAATCTGTGTTTCTGGGCCGAAAACTGGGTTGAAATCCGGCCCAGAATCTCTGCCAGCGACTTTTGTAATTCTGCAGATCACGCACATCACGCGGATGCGTCATTCACGCGGCGTCATTCGGCACTTTTTCTTTTCCATGTGGGTGCGTCGTCCATGCCTCCGCGTCGCTTCTGCTTTTCCAATCCGCGCGTCCGCATCACTCATGCGGTTGCGTCACTGTAAATTCTTTTCTTCCGCGTGGTCGCGTCGCTGATGTGTACGCGTCACATCCCGCTGGTCATCTCCTCAATTTCTTGTGTTCCTTCCATTTTTGCAAGCTTCCTTCCCAATCTCTCACTCATTCATGCCCTATAAAGCCTGAAACACTTAACACACAGATCAAGTCATCGAATGGTAATAAGAGAGGATTAAGATTAGCTAAATTAAGACCAAAGAAGCATGTTTCCAATCATGTAATAATTTTAGGAAGGAAATATAAATGCATGCTAATTATATGAATAAGTGGGTAAAGACCATGATAAAACCACACAATTAAACACATTGTAAACCATAAAATAGTGGTTTATCAGAATACCACAGACAAGGTTTAGACCTTCCGGATTCTCAAGAATGGCCGCCAATACTTCTAGCTTATACCACGAAGATTCTGATCAAGGAATCCAAGAGATATGCGCTCGTTCTAAGGTAGAACGGAAGTGGCTGTCAATCACGCATTCATAAGGATGGATGATGATGAGTGTCACGGATCATCACATCCATCAGGTTGAAGTGCAACGGATATCTTGGAACAAGAATAAGCTGAACTGAATAGAAAATAGTAGTAATTGCATTAAAACTCGAGGTACAGCAGAACTCCACACCCTTAATCTATGGTGTTTAGAAACTCCACCGTTGAAAATACATAAGTGATGAAGGTTCAGGCATGGCCGAATGGCCAGCCCCCATGAATGATCAAAAGACCGAATGGTCAAGAGACTATACTGTCAAAAGACACCTAGTACAATAGTAAAAAGTTCTATTTATATTAAAACTAGTTACTAGGGTTTACAGAAATAAGTAATTGATGCAGAAATCTACTTCCGGGGCCCACTTGGTGTGTGCTTGGGCTGAGCTTGAGCTTTACACGTGCAGAGGCTTCTCTTGGAGTTAAACACCAAGTTGTAACGTGTTTTTGGCGTTTGACTCCAGAATGCAGCATGGAACTGGCATTGAACGCCAGTTTGCGTCGTCTTGATTCGAATAAAGTATAAACTATTATATATTGCTGAAAAGCTCTAGATGTCTACTTTCCAACGCCATTGAGGGCGCGCCATTTGAAGTTCAGTAGCTCCAGAAAATCTATTTCGAGTGCAGGGAGGTCAGAATCCAACAGCATCAGCAGTCCTTTGTCAGCCTCCTTATCAGAGTTTTGCCCAGGTCCCTAAATTTCAGCCAGAAAATACCTGAAATCACAGAAAAATACACAAACTCATAGTAAAGTCTAGAAATGTGAATTTTACATATAAACTAACGAAAACATCCCTAAAAGTAGCTAGATCCTACTAAAAACTACCTAAAAACAATGCCAAAAAGCGTATAAATTATCCACTCATCACAATACCAAACGTAAATTGTTGCTTGTCCCCAAGCAACTGAAAATAAATTAGGATAAAAAGAAGAGAATATACTATAAATCTCAAAACATCAATAAATATTAGTTCTAACTAGATGAGCGAAACTTGTAGCTTTTTGCTTCTGAACAGTTTTGGCATCTCACTTTATTCTTTGAAGTTTAGAATGATTGACATCTATAGGAACTCAGAGTTCAGATAGTGTTAATGATTCTCCAAGTTAAGTATTTTGATTCTTGAACACAGCTACTTTTCTGAGTCTTGGCTGTGGCCCTAAGCACTTTGTTTTCCAGTATTACCACCGGATACATAAATGCCACAGACACCTGACTGTGTGAACCTTTTTGATGCTCAAAGCCTTGGATCCTTTTTACCCTTGCCTTTTGGTTTTAAGGGCTATTGGCTTTTTCTGCTTGCTTTTTCTTTTTCTTTCTATAATTTTTTTGCCACTTTTTTTTTCGCAAGCTTTGTTCTTCACTGCTTTTTCTTGCTTCAAGAATCAATTTTATGATTTTTCAGATCATCAATAACATTTCTCTTATTCATCATTCTTTCAAGAGCCAACAATTTTAACATTCATAAACAACAAGATAAAAAATATGCACTGTTCAAGTATTCATTCAGAAAACAAAAAGTATTGTCACCACATCAATATAATTAAACTAAATTCAAGTATGAATTCGAAACTCATGTACTTCTTGTTCTTTTGTATTAGAAACATTTTTCATTTAAGAGAGGTGAAGGATTCATGGAATTATTCATAGCTTTAAGACATAGTTACTAATGATCATGAAGTAAAGACATAAAACATAGATAAACATGAAGCTTAAAAACCAAAAATAGAGAAATAAGAACAAGGAATGAGTCCACCTTAGTGATGGTGGCACCTTCTTCTTGAATGACTAATGATGTCCTTGAACTCTTCTATGTCTCTTCCTTGCCTTTGTTGCTCCGCCCTCAATGCTCTTTGATCTTCTCTAATCTCATGAAGAATGATGGAGTGCTCTTGGTGTTCCACCCTTAGTTGGTCCATGTTATAACTCAAGTCTTCTAGAGAAGTGTTGAGTTGTTCCCAATAGTTGTTGGGAGGAAAGTGCATCCCTTGAGGCATCTCAGGGATTCCTTGATGATGAGCTTCCTCATGCATCTCTTGAGATCCATGGATGGCCTCTCTTGTTTGCTCCATTCTTTTCTTGGTGATGGGCTTGTCCTCTTCAATGAGGATGTCTCCTTCTATGATAACTCCAGCTGAGTAGCATAGATGGCAAATAAGATGAGAAAAAGCTAGCCTTGCCATGGTGGAGGACTTTTTGGCTATTTTGTAGAATTTAAGAGAGATGACTTCATGAACTTCTACTTCCTCTCCAATCATGATACTATGGATCATGATGGCCCGATCCACAGTAACTTCAGATCGGTTGCTAGTGGGGATGATGGAGCGATGGATGAACTCCAACCATCCTCTAGCCATAGGCTTAATGTCCAGTCTTCTCAATTGAACCGGCTTGCCTCTTGAGTCTCTTTTCCATTGAGCTCCTTCCACACATATGTCCATAAGGACTTGGTCCAACCTTTGATCAAAGTTGACCCTTCTAGTGTAGGGACGTGCATCTTCTTACATCATAGGCAAGTTGAATGCCAACCTCACATTTTTCGAACTGAAATCTAAGTATTTCCCCCGAACCATTGTAAGATAATTCTTTGGATTCGGGTTCATACTTTGATCATGGTTCCTAGTGATCCATGTATTGGCATAGAACTCTTGAACCATTAAGATTCTGACTTGTTGAATGGGGTTGGTAAGAACTTCCCAACCTCTTCTTTGAATCTCATGTCGGATCTCCGGATACTCATTTTTCTTGAACTTGAAAGGAACCTCAGGGATCACCTTCTTCTTGGCCACAACTTCATAGAAGTGGTCTTGATGGGCTTTAGAGATGAATCTCTCCATCTTCCATGACTCGGACGTGGAAGCTTTTGTCTTCCCTTTCCCTTTTCTAGAGGTTTCTCTGGCCTTAGGTGCCATAAGTGGTTATGGAAAAACAAAAAAGCTATGCTTTTACCACACCAAACTTAGAATATTGCTCGCCCTTGAGCAAAAGAAGAAAGAAGAAGAAGAAGAAGAAGAAAATATGGAGGTAAGGGAGAGGTGTGTGGTTTCGGCCAAGGTTAAGAAGAGAGGGTTGTGGTGTGTGATGAAGAGGGATAGAGGGGTTTATATAGTGAAGGGAGATGGAGTAGTTTCGGCCATTTAGGGTGGGTTTGGGTGGGAAAGAGATTTTGAATTTTGAAGGTAGGTGGGGTTTATGGGGAAGAGTGGATGGATATGAGTGGTGAAGAGGTGATGGATGTGATGGGGAAGAGAGATTGAGGTGATTGGTGAAGGGTTTTGGGGAAGAGTGTTTATTGGATTGTGTGAAAAAGATAGAGAGGGTGATTTGAGGTAGGTAGGGATCCTGTGGGATTCACAGATCCTGAGGTGTCAAGGATTTACATCCCTGCACCAATGAGGTGTTTAAAACATCCTCTGCATGCAATCCTGGCGTTTAACACCAGATTGATGCTTGTGTCTGGCGTTAAACGCCAGCTTTATGCTTGTTTTGGGCGTTCAACGCCAGTCTGCAGCATGTTTCTGGCGTTGAACGCCAGCTTTCCTCAGTTTGCAATCCTGGCGTTTAAACGCCAAATTGTTGCATGTTTCTGGCGTTCAACGCCAGATCCATGCTCTGTTCTGGCGTTGAACGCCAGCTAGATGCTCCTTATTGGCGTTTAAACGCCAGTAAGCCCTTCCTCCAGGGTGTGCTATTTCTTCTGTTGTTTTTGATTCTGTTTTTAATTTTAGTATTTGTTTTGTGACTCCACATGATCATGAACCTAAACAAACATAAAAGAATAATAAAAATAAAATTAGATAAATAAAAATTGGGTTGCCTCCCAATAAGCACTTCTTTAATGTCACTAGCTTGACAGTGGGCTCTCATGGAGCCTCACAGGTAATCAGGTCAATGTTGTAGACTCCCAACACCAAACTTAGAGTTTGAATGTGGGGGTTTAACACCAAACTTAGAGTTTGGTTGTGGCCTCCCAATACTAAACTTAGAGTTTGATTGTGGGGGCTTTGTTTGACTCTGTATTGAGAGAAGCTTTGCATGCTTCCTCTCCCTGGTTGTAGAAGAAGATCCTTGAGCTTTAAACACAAGGTAGTCCCCATTTAATTAAAGGACTAACTCTCTTCTGTCAACATCAATCACAGTTCCTGCTGTGGCTAGGAATGGTCTTCCAAGGATGATGCATTCATCCTCCTCCTTCCTAGTGTCTAAGATTATGAAATCAGCAGGGATGTAGAGGCCTTTAACCTTCACTAACACGTCCTCTACTAATCCATAAGCTTGTCTTTGTGATCTGTCTGCCATCTATAATGAGAATATGGCAGGCTGTACCTCAATGATCCCCGGCTTCTCCATTACAGAGAGTGGCATAAAATTTATGCCTGATCCTAGATCACACAGAGCCTTCTCAAAGGTCATGGTGCCCATGGTACATGGTATTAAGAATTTATCAGGATCTTGTCTCTTTTGAGGTAGAGTTTGCTGAACCCAAGTATCTAGTTCACTAATGAGCAAGGGAGGTTCACCTTCCCAAGTCTCATTACCAAACAACTTGGCATTCAGTTTCATGATGGCTCCTAGATATTGAGCAACTTGCTCTCCAGTTACATCTTCATCCTCTTCAGAGGAAGAATAGTTTTCAAAGCTCATGAATGGCAGAAGGAGGTTTAATGGGATCTTTATGGTCTCAATATGAGCCTCAGATTCATTTAGGTCCTCAATAGGGAACTCCTTCTTGTCTGGGAGACGTCCCATGAGGTCTTCCTCAGTGGAATTCACGTCCTCCCCTTCCTCTCTAGGTTCGACCATTTTGATTATGTCAATGGCCTTGCACTCTCTTTTTGGATTCTCTTCAGTATTGCTTGGGAGAGTACTAGGAGGAGTTTTAGTGACTTTCTTACTCAACTAGCCCCCAAATTTCTGATGGAGGACCTTTTTCACTCATGAAGCTTAAAGTGGCCTTAGACAGATCAGAGACTATGTTTGCTAAGTTAGAGGTGTTCTGCTCAGAATTCTCTGTCTGTTGCTGAGAAGATGATGGAAAAGGCTTGCTATTGCTGAGCCTGTTTCTTCCACCATTGTTAAAGCCTTGTTGAGGCTTCTGTTGATCCTTCCATGAGAAATTTGGATGATTTCTCCATGAGGAATTATAGGTGTTCCCATAGGGTTCACCCATGTAATTCACCTCTGCAATTGCAGGGTTTTCAGGATCATAAGCTTCTTCTTCAGAAGATGCCTCTTTTGTACTATTGGATGCATTTTGCCATCCATTCAGACTTTGAGAAATCATGTTGACTTGCTGAGTCAACATTTTGTTCTGAGCTAATATGGCATTCAAAGCATCAATCTCAAGAACTCCATTCCTCTGAGGCGTCCCATTATTCACGAAATTCCTCTAAGAAGTGTACATGAACTGATTATTTGCAACCATGTCAATAAGTTCTTGAGCTTCTGCATGCATTTTCTTTAGGTAAATGGATCCACCTGCAGAATGATCCAGTGACATCTTAGAGAACTCAGATAGACCATAGTAGAATATATCCAAAATGGTCCACTCTGAAAGCATGTCAGAAGGACACCTTTTGGCCATCTGCTTGTATCTTTCCCAAGCTTCATAGAGGGATTCACCATCGTTCTGTTTGAAGGTCTGAATATCTACTCTAAGCTTGCTCAGCTTTTGAGGAGAAAAGAACTTAGCCAAGAAGGCCGTGACCAGCTTATCCCAAGAGTCCAGGCTATCTTTAGGTTGTGAGTCCAACCATGTTCTAGCTCTGTCTCGTACAGTAAAAGGGAAAAGCATGAGCCTGTAGACTTCAGGATTTACTCCATTAGTCTTAACAATCTCACAGATCTGCAAGAACTCAGTTAAAAACTGATAGGGATCTTCTGATGGAAGTCCATAGAACTTGCAGTTCTATTGCATTAGAGCAACTAGTTGAGGTTTCAGCTCAAAATTGTTTGCTCCAATGGCAGGGATTGAGATGCTTCTTCCATCAAACTTGGAAGTAGGTATAGTATAGTCACCAAGCATCCTCCTTGCATTATTGTTGTTGGGTTCGGCTGCCATATTCTTTTCTTGTTCAAAAATTTCTGTAAGATTTTCTCTGGACTGTTATATTTTAGCTTCTCTTAGTTTCTTCTTCAGAGTCTTTTTAGATTCAGGATCTGCTTCAACAAGAATGTTCTTGTCCTTGCTCCTGCTCATATGAAAAAGAAGGGAACAGAAAATAATAATAGGGATCCTCTTTACCACAGTAGAGAGATTCCTTTATGTGAGTAGAAGAAAATAAGAATCGAAGAAGGGGAAGAAAAAAAACTCGAACACAGAGGAAGAGAGGGTTCGAATTTTAATATGAAGAGAAGTGTTAGTAAATGAATAAATAAATAGAAATAGATGAGAGAGAAGAGTTTTCGAAAATTATTTTTGAAAAATAGTTAGTGATTTTCGAAAATTAAGAGAAGAAATAAAATTAAAATTAAAACTTGAAGCAATTAGTTAATTAAAAGAATTTTGAAAAAGTGGATGGTGATTTTTGAAAATTAGAAAGAGAAAAGTGGTTAGGTGGTTTTGAAAAAGATAAGGAATAAACAAAAAGTTAATTAGTTAGTTGAAAAAGATTTGAAAATCAATTTTGAAAATATAAGGAGTTAGAAAAGATTTTTGAAATTGATTTTGAAAAAGATATGATTTAAAAAAGATATGATTAAAAAGATATGATTGAAAAGATATTTTGAAAAAGATTTGAAAAGGAAATTAAAAAGATTTGATTTTTAAAATTAAAATTGATTACTTGACTAACAAGAAACTAAAAGATATGATCCTAAAATTTAAAGATTGAACCTTTCTTAACAAGAAAGAAACAAACTTCAAATTTTTGAATCAATCACATTAATGGTTAGTAAATTTTTCAAAAATCATAAAATAAAGATAAGAAAAAGATTTTGAAAATCAATTTTAAAATTTTTCGAAAATAATAATAAAAAAATGAAAAAGATTTGATTTTTGAAATAGATTTTGAAAAGATAAGATTTTTAAAATTGAAATCTTGACTTGACTAACAAGAAACAACTTATTTTAAAATTTTTGACTAAGTCAACCCAAAGATTTCGAAATTTATGAGTAAAATAAGGAAAAGATATTTTTTGATTTTTTTGAATTTTTAATGAAGAGAGAGAAAAACAACTAAATGACTCAAAACATAAAAATTATGAATCAAAACACATGATGCATGCAAGAACACTATGAATGTCAAGATGAACACCAAGAACACTTTGAAGATCATGATGAACATCAAGATTTATTTTTGAAAAATTTTCAAGAAAAGAAAAACATGCAAGACACCAAACTTAGAAATTTTTCATGCTTAGACACTATGAATGCAAAAAATCATATGAAAAATAAAAAAGACACAAAACAAGAAAATATGAAGATCAAATAAGAAGACTTACTAAGAACAACTTGAAAATCATGAAGAACACCATGCATGAATTTTTCGAAAAAAAATGCAGAAATTTTAAAAACATGCAATTAACATCAAACTTAAAATTGACACTAGACTCAAACGAGAAAAACAAAATACTTTTGGTTTTTATGATTTTATTAATTTTTTTTGAAAATTATATATTTTTTGAAAAACGAAAAAGAAGAAAATTTTTTGAAAGATTTTTGAAAATATTTTGAAAAGAAAATTACCTAATCTGAGCAGCAAGATGAACCGTCAGTTGTCCAAACTCAAACAATCCCGGCAACGGCGCCAAAAACTTGGTGCACGAAATTGTGATCATGAACAATGGCGCCAAAAACTTGGTAGCGCTCTCAAACATGAATCACACTTTGTCACAACTTCGCACAACTAACCAGAAAGTGCACTGGGTCGTCCAAGTAATAAACCTTACGTGAGTAAGGGTCGATCCCACGGAGATTGTTGGTATGAAGCAAGCTATGGTCATCTTATAAATCTCAGTTAGGCGGATTAATAAATGGTTATGGAGTTTTTGAAAATAATAATAAATAAAGCATAAAATAAAGATAGAGTTACTTATGTAAATCATTGGCGGGAATTTCAGATAAGTGTATGGAGATGCTTTGTCCCTGTTGAATCTCTGCAACATACTGCTTCTTACTTTCAATCCTTCATACTCCTTTCCATGGCAAGCTGTATGTAGGGCATCACTGTTGTCAATGGCTACTTCCCATCCTCTCAGTGAAAAAGGTCCAAATTCTCTTGTCACAGCACGGCTAATCATCTGTCGGTTCTCGATCATGTCGGAATAGAATCCATTGATTCTTTTGCATTTGTCATCACGCCCAACAATCGCGAGTTTAAAGCTCGTCACAGTCATTCAATCCCTGAATCCTACTCGAAATACCACAGACAAGGTTTAGACCTTCCGGATTCTCAAGAATAGCCGCCAATAATTCTAGCTTATACCACAAAGATTCTGATCAAAGAATCTAAGAGATATGCGCTCGTTCTAAGGTAGAACGGAAGTGGTTGTCAATCACGCGTTCATAAGGATGGATGATGATGAGTGTCACAGAAAAACACACAAACTCATAGTAAAGTCCAGAAATATGAATTTTACATAAAAACTAATGAAAACATCCCTAAAAGTAGCTAGATCCTACTAAAAACTACCTAAAAATAATGCCAAAAAGCGTATAAATTATCCGCTCATCACATATCAAGTCGCAAGGCGATGCATACGCGTGAAATGACGCGTACGCGCGAGAAGGAAAATGCCAAACGACGCATACGCGTGACCCATGCGTACGCGTCGCAGCTCGCACGTGACCTCCTTAAAGTGAAAATGCTAGGGGCAATTTCTGAGCTTCCCAAGCCCAGATCCAACTCATTTACGAGGCTATTACATGCAGAATTCAAGAGGGGTCAAGGGAGGATCATTCAAAGACTTTTGTTTTAGAGAGAGAGAGAGATGTAGAATTCTAGAGAGAGAGAGGCTCTCTCCTCTCTCTAGATTAGGGTTCTTAGTTTTACTCTTTTTAGATCTAGATTTGAATTCTCTCATTCACTTTAATTTTTTTTTATCTTTACTTGTTCTAGTACTTTACTTCTCTTGTTGTTTCCTTTATTTTGTTAATGTTAGTTTATGAACACTTTTGTTGATCTCTATTTCCTTCAATGCAATTTATTATTTTCATGTCTTTTAATGCTTGCTTTAGTTTCTTGTTGTTGATCTCTTGCCTTTGTAGTTATAGCTTTCTTTAATTCTTGCAATTTATGATGTTTACTTTTATTACCTTTTATGTGTTTGATAAAATGTTTCTTTTATTCATGAGTTAGATTGTTCTCCCCTTGGCTTGAGTTGAGTAATTGGAGACACTTGAGTTATCAAACCTTCTTGTTGATTGATAATTGAAAGCTGCTTATTGGCTTGAATGCCACTAAAGCTAGTCTTTCTTTAGGATTTGACTAGGACTTGTGGACTCAAGTTAATTGTATCCACTTGACTTTTCTTCATAGTTAGAGGTTAACTAAGTGGGAGTGATGAATCCACATTTCATGGTATTTATTTGCTTTAATTAGGTGGATTTCATTGACTTTTCTTGTATTTATCCATTGAAATAGCATAGTTTCATGATATCTTCCTAATTTGTGCTTGAAAGTGAAAACATGCTCTTTAGGCCCCTTTATTGCTAAATTTTATTCACTTTGATCCCATTTGGTGCCTTGATGTATTTGTCAAGTGATTTCAGGTTTTCAAGGCAAGTTTGAGTTGAAGAAGTGAAGAAAAAGCATCCAAAAGGGGAGAAATCATGAAGAAAATGGAGTTTGAAAGCTGCTGCAAAGATGCGTACGCAGAGTGATGCTTGCGTACGCACAATGGTGACTTCATGCAAAGATGCGTATGCACCAAATGTCGTGCGTACGCACGATGGAATTTTTGCGCAAGGATGCATACGCACCGTAGGTCGTGCGCACGCACGTCTGTATGCACGTGAGGTCATTAATACAAATCGCTGGGGCAATTTCTGGGCCTCCAAAACCCAGTCCAACTCATTTTCTGAAGATATTTAAGGCCAAAATAAAGAGGAATGAAAGGGGAGCACTTAGATTTAGGTTTTTACATGTTTTTGTTTAGTTTTTCTAGAGAGAGAAGCTCCCCCTTCTCTCTAGAACCTAGGGTTTTTAGTTTAATTGCTTTGTAATTTCTTGTTTTAATTCTTGCTTTAATCTAATTTCTTCTATCTTTCATTGCTTTATTGTCTTAATTTCATTACTTTATCTTATCATTTTCTCCATTTTTGCAACTTTTATGTATTTGCACTCTTGTTACTTTAATTTAAATTTAATGCAATTTTATGTTTCATGCCTCTTTTATTGCTTTATTGAGTTGCTATCTTTATTTTCCTTACTTGGTAGTTATAGCATTTATTATTCCTTGTCATTTACCATGCTTTCTGTAACACCCTAACTATCAAAATGTCACACTTCCGGCTGCGCCACTCTGATAGCTCGAGTATTACGATGACTCTTCTAATATTTAATACTAAAATATAAGCCTGTTTAAAACTCAAAACCGCATAACACATTTTGATAAAAATAAACATAACTCTCCTGAAGCTTCATCTTCCATATCCTGAAAAGGAATAACCTGTAGGGGAGTGAGGACGTCGTCCTCGCTTGTTCTCACTATAGGATTACAGAAATTGCTATAACAAGATACGTAAGGATAAGATCATTCTTAGAGTTCAGTGATCATTGCTCGTCTTATGAGTCTTTCCAAAAAAATCATATGTTCACATTCGAAATCCAGAAAATTCCTTTTTGAATATTTGCTAAATTTCTCAAATATTCTAAAACAAAACCTTTTTCCTTAAAGAAGATGTCTGAAAAGTTTTTCCTAGACCGCAACCATGAAAGTAGTTACCTATGCGGTATAAATAATCCTCCCGTTCCAAGCATAGGTTCATTAAGTCTATGCTGAACCAATCAGATACTTTATACAGAACTAGGACTCAATATACCAACCACGGCCTCAAGCCCATCCAATTCAACACGGACCCCCGGCCCAAACAACTCAATCATCAACCAATTCATCACAAACCACCCAATCATACACAATCACAAATAATGTAGTTCAAACACAATCAATAGCAATTACAGTAAGTATAGCAGTTAGCAATTAACATAAGTATTCACATAGGCAAACCAATTACAATATGTACACCCAAACAACGTCATATAAATGCAAATGATGAATGTTTGTCCTATTGGCTGTGATATCACATTGTCGGTTCAATTGCCAACCCGACACATTCCCATGGGAATGTTGCCTTTCGGTCACGTATAAATGGGAACCCTCTGGGATAACGTGCCCGCCACACGGTCCAGGATGTCAGTGCTTGCACACTCCTGTGATCCGAAAGGATGTGAGCGGGATACTTTGCCTCCAACCTCATATCTACACGTAAGCGGGATTAACCACCGTCCTTACGCCTACCAAACAATAACTTATCAATTTTGATGATATCCACAATCAATCAGGCTCAATATCTTATTTCAAAATCATTCTTGGCCATTTACTTTTAAATAACAATGTAGTCAAATCACAGCTAGCCAAGAATCACTTTTCAAAACGGAGCCAATTTCCACATCTTTCCAACACTTCCAAAAATCTCAAAACCATGCCAAGTTCAAAATCTCTTTGAAAGACTCAATCATTCATTTCTAAATCAAGATTTGGTCGTAAGATTCCTCAGTAGAGTCTCAAGACTTCAGGGGAGAATAACCTAACTCATTTCTTAAATTTCTTGAAAACCTCCGAAACTTTAACTTCTTGAGTTGGATAAATAGAATAGGGTTTGAACCCAAAACCAAATCGTGTTTCCAATTATTCCAAACCAATTTCAAAACCAACCAAACTTAAGCAGAAACCAAATCATTTTTAAACCGAAAACCAATTTCAGTTTCATTCTTAAATCTGTTTCCAAGGGCTTGGAAAGTGTTTCAATTTTAATAAATCAAAGTTCCAGAAAATACTTCAAGCTCTTCCTAAATGTCGTAAAAGTGAAATATATTAATTAAAAACCAGGTTTATTTTAAATCCATTAAAACTTCTTCAAATTTACTTATTTAATCAACTTCCAAAACATAATTATTTTCATCTTCAAATTGACTTTAAAACCTAATCCTTTTCAAAAATAGTTTACATTCAAAGTATAAAGATTTTCTTAATAAAAGAGTTCAAACATATTTCATATATCCGTAATTCAATTCAAAGCATAATTCATTCTCTCTTTAAAAATTCGTTTTAATTAAAGTCTCGGATTTTATAGAAATTTCGGCAACATCTCCCCTAAAATTTTGACTTTGCCACCCTTTTCGGGTCCCAACAATACCAATCTTCAACTCTTTCCAATAGGTTCAAGACCAAGTCAGTTTCCAACAAACAAAAACTCAACTTTCAGATTGTCAAAATCATTCAAATCGACCAATCCAGAGATCTCCAATTTATCAAAACCAGACATTGTTTCAATCAAATAGGTAACCATATTCATTCAAGATAAAATAAGACAATTCATAAGACTCACATAACCACCAGAAATACATTTCGTACAACATATCCATTTATAACAATTTCTGATTTAAAATAAATCAATTCGTATTGAAAGCTCCTACCTCAAGACGCAAAACCATATCCCAAACGCCTCACTGAGTACTTTTCGTCTTAACTCGAGATCAACAGCAAACCACAACTCGGTCTCTGATCACTTTCGCAGTACTCACAGCAACTTAAAAGCAACACACAATATATAGAACTCGAACCTACGTTACCAAGACCTCAGAGTTTATAACCAAATATAATAGGATACTAATGCAGGGTTTTCTAAAACATAACTACTTACCGAACTAAGAAAACGAACTAGCAGCGTTCATTGAACCGGCTTAGCGGCAGCCCCGGTAACCACCTCGAGTGGCGGCGGCGACCAGATCTCCGGCAACGATAGCTGAAACTAACATACAGCGACAATGAAGCTTCCGGAAACCCAAGGGAAACGAAGACCAACATAAACCCTTACCGGCAAAGTTTTTCCGGCGACGGCGACGAGGTTTTCTGGTGGCCAAAAACATAGAGGCGCAGCTCCCCGTGGTGTCGGCGGCGGCAACAGCAAGGCACTGACGGCGACAGAAACGGTGAGGAACGACAGATCTAATGGCAACGCGAGCTCCCTCTCTTCTTCGCAAACGGCGACGGCGTCGGGCAGCAGGGAGGATGAATGACGGCGGCGCAGGCAACGGGACGCGGCGGCGAACTCCTTCCTGCGGTGACTCCCTCGTGAGTCTTCTCTCTCTCTCTGTCCGATCTCTCTCTCTTCGTGCTCGCCAGCAGAGGCAAGATGGCGGCGACAGAACCCAGCAGCGGCGGCGATCTCGGGCGACAAGGGTGGCGCGGCTCCTCCTTCGCGGCCTCCTCTCGCGCTTCAGATCTAACCTGCGATGGCGAGGGCTTCATGGGCAGCGGCGACAGCGAGCTCGATGGCGACGTGGTGACTCGACGGTGAGCTCCCTCCTCCTCTCCTCCGCCCCGACACAAGGCTCCATGGACGGACGGCAATGGCGGTGACGGTGGCAGTGACACCCACCGCGTTGCCTTTCCTCCTCCTCCCTCACTCTACTTCCATGGAACCCCTCCCCTGCTTCCCCTTTCTTTCTTTTCTTCATTAGGTTTGCAGCTATTACTGCTGGAGGGTTGAGTGCACTAGTGTGTACCGAGTCAGGGGAACCGGGTAGGGTTTTCAAGGTTAGGGTTGTGTGTGTTGAGTTTTAGGATTAGGGTAAAATTTGGTTCAAGGGTAATTTTATAATTTCATATAAGAGTAGGGATAATATAGTAAATAGAAATAGATTTTAATCCAACAATAATAATGTATAAAAATACTACTTGTTCATCACTTTTACAAATTATTTTCAATAAACTGTTCGAATCCAAAAATTAGAATTAATATAATTAATTCCTCTTTTTTTTTTCAAAACAGCAGTATTAATATATAGAAATATTAATTATGTAATCCAAATCATATAAAATTATTTTTATTTCATAACTACCAACTTTATAATTTAAATATAGAAAATAATTCAATAATTATAAAATTAGATAAAATCTTAATTTAAATAGCCAAACTCATAATTTTTGGATTTCTAGAACTTTAAGTTGTAAATAGAAAATTAATCCATAATTATAGAGTTTGGATGAAGACCCTAATTTATTTCAAATCCAATTAATCAAAACTACCTTTAATTACCTTCAATAAGATAATTTATGAAATTAAAAATATAAATAAATATATGATTTGAGATTAGTTCAAAATAGGACTTTTCAAAAGTCTTGGGTCTTACACTTTCTTTTCATACCCACCAAGTGTTTTATAAAATGCTTGGTTAAGTTTTTACATATTTTTTTCACTCTTGGTTGAGAAATTGAATGGTTTGGGTGAACTTGAGTGGTGGATATCCATTCCACATTGTGTGTGGGTTGTTAATTAATTTGGTCTCCCTTGACTCTAAGTGACCCCCTTAGTGTTGACTTTTGACTTAGGGATTGAGATTAATTATACCTAGTTGACTTATCCTCGATGTAGGATTGACTAATTAGGATTAATTCACACACAATTATCATGCTTGTGGTCCACTATTAGGATAGAAAGCCCTAATTACCCAATTCTCACCAAGAGCTCTTTTTGGCATTTAAATTCTATTTGCATTGCTTTTACTTACATGTTAAGTTACTTTCTTGTTATTTACCTTTCTTGTCATTTACATTTCCTTGCCTTCTTATTTCATTGCACTTTATATTTCTTGCAATCTCATGCCATCACAACCCCCAATCCCTCGTAGCCAATAATATGCACTTCATTTGCAACTCCTAGGGAAGACGACCCAGGATTTAAAACTCCCGGTTTATATTTGTTTTGGATTGTGACTATTCATTTGATTGATGGTCAAATTGTCGAGTTAGGACTATACTTACAATGACAATTCTATTTTAAGATAAAATTCCTAACCTATGCAATTTGGCCGTTGTCAAATTTGGCTCCGTTGTCAGAAATTGCAATAGTGTTAAATTGTTGGCTATTATTAATATGTAAATATATGAATAATTTGTTTTTGATTGGTTGCTTGTTTTTATTTGTAAATATGTCTCTTAGTTGTTAGCTTGCTTTAATAAAATTTTGTTTTAAAATGCATATGTGAATAGTTAGTAATCTTGTTTAAATTATTTTTTTTGACTTGAATTGCATATTTAAAAATTTTTAATTAGTTTTTGGATGGTTGAATTTGAATAGAATTTTATTTGTACATATTACAAGTACTTTGAATAGTCCATAATTTTAATTTGAAAAATACAATTTTAAATTAATTTTAAAATTAATGTAAATAATGGCATATTTTTATTAATTTCTTATTTATATTCATTTTGTATTGTTGGGTGAATTCTTGTTTTAAAAAAAAAAATTCAACTGTGCGCACGCACACTTCAATTCAAGGCTTCTGCTCACAGCGTTGCCCATTTTCCAATCCGTTGTGCGTACGCACACCCAGTCCACCCCCTTCTACTGGAAGCACCCGCATGGTTGGTGCGTCCGCATCCCCCCTTCTAACAGTCTTTGCTTGTTTGCAATGCTAATTTACTTCTATGCATTGAGTAGTTCAAGCGAATTTTTTCCCCATTTGACCATAAACTTGAAATTCTTTTGAGAGTTTGAGCCCCTTTTGCATAAACTCACAAGTTTAAAGTTTTTTAAATCTATGTGGCTGATTTGATTAATTTTATTCATACTTAATTCACATTAAGTCACTTAGATGATGAGGTTTTCAATTCTTGTTTCAACTTGTGACTTTTATGCATCATTGGAATTTGGTGTTTAAATTTTCCTTGTTTACCTTGTTCATAAAGGTTTTAACTTTGTCAACACCACATTATTTCAATTTATGCCAAATTGCTTGTGATTAATACTTATTTGGTTATGTGCTCTACACATACATTTGCATCACTTGTTTTGGCATTTTGAATTGTTGAGAAGTGAATACAAACTTGCTTGCTTTGAAACTTTAGAAACTTTTTGGAATTAAGGAACTTGTGACTGTGCACCTAACTTTTGATTTTTCTTCCATTTCTTTTACTAACTTTTTCTCTCTTTTTACATAACTTTTATGCTTTGATTTCTTTTTCAACTAACTTTTTTTTCTATTTCTTTTCCTTTTAAACTAATTTTTCTTTTTCTTTGCCTAACTTTTAACTTTGCTTTTCTTTTTCATCTAACATTTCTTTTCACTTTCAATTAACCATTTTCCTTTTTACTAACATAACTTTTAACTTTTAATTTTCTTTTTATTTTTCAACTAACATTAACTTTTAACTGTTTTCTTTCTCTTTGTGCATAGTAACAATGCTCCTTCCTTCTTTTATTCTTTGATAAACAAGCAAGATAGCTTTCTTAGATTCCTTTATTTGATTGGAAGTTGCTTCTGTTTGTTTTTAACTTGAATCTCATGTATGCTTCCATTCAAATTTATATTATTTGTTCACTTCATATATATGCTGTTTGGTGATTCAGTTTTCAGCTTCTGTTCACTTGAGGAGGATCATCCTCTCCGATGGCACCTACATTTTGCCTGAGCTTGACACTCCCTCCGAGCATCTAAGGAGGAGGAGGCCTAGCGTGATGAGCCGGAGGAGGCCTGGGACAGTAGAGGTGACACAGAGATGACTCTTTCCGCTCCGTATGATCATGAGCACCGAGGACGGTGCTACATTTTAAGTGTGGGGAGGTTGTGCAACTTCAGCAGCGCATTTTGGGTGACAAGCTTCATTCCGAACACTTTTAGTTTAGTTTCTTTTTATACTTTTTAGTTGTTTTGTATATTTTATCTTTAGAAAACCTTATTACTTAGTTTATTGCACTTTCTTAGTTCATTACACTTTCTAATTTTGCTTGTACATAACTTAGTATTATATAGTAGTTATGCATATTTTGATATTTTGGTCTTAATTTTGGCTTGTACATATGTTCTTTTTGGTTCTTTGCTTGTTTGTGATTTGGGATGATGTGATGATTGCACCTAGTTTGATTTCCTATACACTTGCTATTTTGGTTTGATTGAAATTGGGAATTAAACTTAGGATTTTTGACCTTTTTCATCTAATCACACTATATACATATATAGAATAAATATTAGTCAAATTAATGAAATTTCCAGGAAACTTATTTTTTATAAAGGGCATTGAAATTCAAATTGAATTGAGTTAAAAAATTTTCATTGAAACTTGCATGATTTATACATTGTGGAACATGTTTTTTGAGTTGAAGAACATACAACTTGTGAGTTTTTGAGCTTTATTGTGTGGTTACATTATTTGACCACTTATTTCATTCTTGTGTGTTGTTCTTCTTTATGATTGCAATTTTTAGTTTGTTTAATTCTATATATTCATTATTTAGTGTATGATTATGCAATTATATGATTGAGGTCATTACTTCATTATAGCTCACTTAACCCAAATAGCCTATCATTTCATTCACCTTTGTTTGCCACTTTGAGCCTATGAATGCCCCCTTTTTGTTCTTTATTTTACCACATCATTAACCTTAAGCGAAAAATAATGAAATGTCTTTTATTTGAATCTTTGAGTAGCTTAAGTTAGTGAGTGTGTGTGATGTTTAAGTGTGGGGAAGATGTGGAAAACTTGGGTTGATGGATAGGTGTTTTATTCTTGTTGAAAAATATTGAGAATTTGGGTACATGCTCATGTAATATTATAAGAACCATATGCATTGATGAGCTGGTATATATTTTATATTTCAAAAAAAAGAAAAAAATAATGAAAAGGGGACAAAATCACCTCAATGAGAAAATTCAATAATAATCAATGAATGTGTGAGTGAATTTGATGCATGAGTGTGTGTATTGGTAAAAGTGAGATCATGGGTAGCTAAGTTTGATATTATAATTGTATAGGTTGTGTGTGTGTTAGGTGATAATTTAGGCTAATCAATGATTCAAATGCAATAAAAAGGGGAGAAAATGCTCCAAAGTAAAGTTCAATAAAAATCAATGTATATGGGTTGTGATAAAAAAGAGAATGCATGAGTATGTGAAAAAGTGAAGAATGGGTAGTTAGGTTAGCACTTAAATTGTATAGGTTGTCATAGGTTAGGTGGGAATTTTAAGTTAATCAAAGATTCAAATTTCAAGCTCACTTGACCATATGCATCCTACTTTGACTCTAGCCCCATTACAATCTTGTGGAAATACCTCGTGATATTTGTATGCATAAATGAAATAATTGTTGATTGTTAGATGAAAAGCAAGATTAGGGGAGAATTGAGTGAATCAACCCCAAACACTTGAGTGATTAGAGCGGATACACATTCGGTGAGAGTTCGATTGCTTAATTATATATTTTCACCTAGAATCATCACTTTTCTTGCAAGTTTGTAAAACTCTTTGATAACTCAATTCAATTGTAGATTTAATTTGATTGCTATTACTTTAGCCCTTATGTTTATATATGTTTTCTTGGAAATTGATTTATTTTGACCAAGTAGTTGCATTCATTTAGATAGATTGCATGTAGATAGTGTTCATACATCGGTTCGAGCTATAAAGGACCGGGTTGGCCGACCTCTTAGAAGGTTGGCCCATGACCGACCTTTTAGAAGGTTGGTCCATGACCGACCTCTTGGAAAGTTGGCCCATTACCGATCTCTTCACAAAGAGTTCGGCCAAATCGACATAAGAGGCCCAAGCAGGCCCAAACGACGGGACACAGCCCAATCTAAAGCCAGCCAAAGCCTAGAAAGATAAAGGCAGTTCCCCTTAAAGATAAGACAACTTCACTCAAAGATAAGATAAGATAACTATCTTATCTCTAGAAAAGTCACTCCATACTATTATAAATACACTGGAGCACCCAAGTATAACTTATACTCTGATTCTACTAAAAACCTGCCTAAAGCACGTGATAACTTAAGCATCGGAGTCTCTTGCAAGTACCACCATCCTCCGGTGATGAAGGATCAGCAGCTCCACCAGATCCAACAAGTTGGACACGACAGCTTCGGCCACCAGATCCAACAAGTCGGACACGACAGCTCCAGCCACCAGCTCTAAACAGGTCGGACATAGCAGCACCGACCACCACAGCAGATCTCATCCGAGATCGACCTTCAGTTTCAGGTAACCCTCGGAATATTGGCGCCATTGTTGGAGAACCTGGAAGTTATCCCATCACCATGGCGGGCGACCATGACAACGACCATAACTCTGGTTTGGTGGATAGAACGCCAAACCAAAACACAGATGCCACCTCCAAAGACACACCTCAAAACGGGGGAGATAAGTGATGTGTGGAAAACGATCCAACACAAAACTCACCGGCAAGTGTACCGGGTCGCATCAAGTAATAATAACTCACATGAGTGAGGTCGATCCCACAGGGATTGAAGGATTGAGCAATTTTAGTTTAGTGGTTGATTTAGTCAAGCGAATCAAGTTTTGGTTGAGTGGGTTGTATTTAACAGAAGCTAAATTGCTTGAAATGTAAAGGGAGAAGGGAAATTGCAGTAAATTAAAGAACAGGAAAGTAAAATAGACTGAATCTTAAAGAACAAGAAATTAAATGACTAAAACTTAAAGTGCAAGAAATGTAAATTGCAGTAACTTAAATGGCAAGGAATGTAAATTGCTTGAATATAAAAGGGAATTGAGGACTGGGATTGCAGAATCTAAACAAAGAAGAAGTAAATTGCAACAATTAATAAAGCAGAAATTAAATTGGGAGTAATGAGAACTCAAACAGAAATTGAAA